>NW_026652288.1:86404744-86434625 GCF_009828535.3 Hylobates moloch | reverse complement strand
CCTTATTTGTACTCATCAAGCAGATTATTTTAGAAATTGACGCCTGTTTTCACAGAATTAGATATTCCATTACTTCCCAATTTCTGACCGCCATCTACAAATGAGTGATTTCTTTTCTTAAATTTTTTTTGGACCCTACTCAATACTCATGCCTTACAAAGTGCTTTTCTAACTTTTGAGGTCTAGTGTTGGTAAAAAGATTTCTATTTTCCTTCCATCTATTGCCAGAATTGTTTTTCACCCAGCTGTTCTAGTCACTGACAAGGAAAAACATAAATGAGGAAATAAAATTATACTATTAACATGCATCTAGATTATGAATTCTTGATATTAAGAGAGAACAAGTAAACTACTCTGGATCAAACTACAATATAAAAAAGGAAAATTCAGAATTTCTGCCTCACATTTATGGAGATAAATTTAAGGGATTTTTTTCAGCTTAATTATTACAGTATGTCCCTTATCATCTTTTATGTTTCATACATTTATGTATATATATATATAGATGTACATATGTTTATGTGTGTGTGTACTTTTTAATTCACAGCTGGAATATGGAGGTTCAGAAAAGAATAAAGGTGAAAGGCATCACTTTTTGGTCTTCATCCTGTTGTTTTCCTGTTGCGCATACTCTGGATCCAGCATAGGCTTTTGAGAAGGTTTCTGTCTTAGCAGTTGGAGAGCTAGGTTGATATTTAGGAAATTGTTCACAGGGTATCATCAGGTATGCCAGAGAGGCTGGTCTATAAATAAACACACTATAATGAAATTAATCCTCAATTCATGCTAAAAGAAAAACTCTGGGTCTACTTGTGAGTTAGGTGATAGGGAACTAGCTACCTGACCTCTTTAAGCTTTAGTTCCTCATCGAAAAAATGGTTAGAATCACCCTCTCTCCTGCCTTATTGGGAAGGAACACTGCTATTTTGCTTGTGGATTATTGATCAATCAACCAAACAATCACTCAATCTGCAAATTAACTACCCAACAGATGTTTATAGTGTACCTCTCATGTTTGTCATTTATAAAGTGTGTTTCTTTCCTGCTTATATTAATAGGACTATGAGAACTTCATATTTATAAAATAATGTGTAAACTTTACATTCTAAACAAATATAAGGCATTCTTATGATTAATGAAGAAGATACCTCTTTCCCTTTTTCATCTTAACCCCACACCTAAAGCCAAAGTCATTCACCCTCTGATGAGTACCCTGTATATATTAGAGATTGTCAGGGTACAAGTGGTCATAGTCTGCAACTTGGTTCCTCCATTTGCTTTGCATGGCACTTGCTAGTCTTAGCTCTTTACCACTAGCATTATCTCTTGATACATGCACTAAGGTGAATTCATCACTCCTAATGCTACTGTGGAATCTTTCTGATTAGCGCAGCTCCTCAGCTACAATGTTACATACTCATTCCTTAAATACATCTGTCATCCATGCACTTTGGGAACCACTTGGCCCAATCCTTCATGACCTCTTGGATTCTACCTTAGCCCCAGCCTGAGTGTCAGAGAATCAGAACATTTTCCAAAATATCTTTTAGACTAAAATGTTCTCATTGCTCTGTGTCTTGTTTAAAATGCAATGTTATCTGTAAGAAGTGTCCCACGAAACCATGGTTGAGTTTTAACATCTGAACTAGAATTGTTGTCAAATTAGCCAGGCAGCCATCTTGATAAGGACTGAGGAAATTGGACATGAAAAAAATGTGTTTTGAGAGGGTATCAAGAAGTGGTGGCCAGGGGAAGGCCTGTCAGAAAAAGATCTAGCATATAGGAGATCTAGGTGGGGATCCATAAAAGAATTTCTTGAAAGAGATGCAATAGGAGAGAAAAAGGAATAGTGGAAAGGAGATAGAGAAATGGAAATTCAAAAAGACAAGCAGGAAGGCCAATGTCCCCGAGTGCCCACAACACTTTATTATTACCTCTAATGTGGCATGCATCTAACTCAGTTAAGATTAGTTGTACATGTTTCCATGTCATTTATAGAATGATAAGTTCCTGAGGACAAGGAAAATATCTTAATCACCTTTTATTCTCAGTATTTGATAGAGTGTCTGGCAATATTTTAAGTATTTAACATTGTATTAGGAGAAAAACATTAATTTTGCCTATGGCCAGTTCTGCCTCAGGACTCACAGTTCCTTGATTTATGGTAAATTTGATTCATGGTAAATGATATGGTTTGGCTGTATCCCCACGTAAGTCTCACCTTGTATTGTAATAATCCCCACATATCCAGGATGGGGCCAGGTGGAGATAATTGAATCATGGGGGCTCTTTCCCCCATACTGTTCTCATGGTAGTAAATAAGTCTCATGAGATATGATGTTTTTATGAATGAGAGTTCCTCTGCACAAGCTCTCTTGAATGCCGCCATGCACCATGTAAGACTTGCCTTTGCTTCTCCTTTGTCTTCTGCCATGATGGTGAGGTCTTCCCAGCCACGTGGAACTATGAGTCCATTAAACCTCTTTCCTTTATAAATTACCCAGTCTTGGGTATGTCTTTATTAGCAGCAGGAGAACAGATTAATACAGTAAATTAACTATTAAATATTTGATATGTGGGTGTATTAGTTTGTTCTCACACTGCTATAAAGAACCACCTGAGGCTGGGTAATTTATAAAGAAAAGAGATTTAATTGACTCACAGTTCCACAGGCTGTACAGGAGGCATGGCTAGGGAGGCCTCAGGAAACTTACAGTTATGGCAGAAGGCAAAGAGGAAGGAGGCACATCTTACATGGTGGGAGCAGGAGGAAGAGAGAGAGAGCAAAGCAGGAAGTGCTGCATACTTCCCAACAACCAAATCTCACGAGATCTTAGTATCACAGGAACAGCAACAGAGAAATCTGGCCCCATGATCCAATCACCTCCCACCAGGTTCCTCCCCCAACATCAGGGATTACAGTTCAACAGGATATTTGGGTGGGGACACAGAGCCAAACCATATCAGTGGTTTATTATTTTAGCTATGCTAGAAAACAGCTTTCTACCTGATAATATAAGGGGAAGTGGTAGAAAATAAGACCACAGCAAGAGAGACCAGAGTCGTGTTGGGGAGGACATTGAGCTTGCATTTAGTTTCTAATGAAATAAGGAGGAGTTACAAAAAAAAATTTGCACAAAGAAGTGACAATAATAGCAGTGTACTTTAGAAATATTAGTGAGCCAGCATTTTGGAAGCTTAATGGAGTCATGTCAGGTGATAATAATGGCTTGAGGTAGAGCAGGATAAGTGAGGAATGTAAAGGAAGCTAGAAATGTGTGATTCTTTATACATTATTTTAAAGGAGAAACAAGAGAAAGGCAATGATTGAAAATGTCATAGAGGACTGGTGATACTAATATCAATAGAGAAGTCAGCAGTAAGAATATTTACAGGAAGAAGTTTCCTTGGTATAGAAAAAGAGCAGAACAGACCCACAGAAAAATGGTAGCTGTGAGATGGACACCCTGGGTTTGAATTTCTGCTTTGATCTCGGTCAGGTGACCTCTTAGAATCTCAGCTTCTGCAATTGTTACAAAAAATATGAGTTTGGACTAGAAGAGCTTTAAAGTCCCTTCCAGTTCACCACTGTAGATTCTTGACCCATTCCGTAAGCTGATTCTTGACCCATTCTGTAAGCTGCTCTATTATTTGGGTCTTGGAAAGAAACAAGATAGGGTAGATAGGCCATGACTCCAAAATTGAGTATAAGGCACTGGCAATTGATGCTTGTTTCTAACCACCACAGAAAAGAGGGCATGGTACCTTGCTGTTTGGGTTGCCTGCTGTGAGAATCAGTCTCATACCAACTCATCATTCCATGCCCTAGGACACTTACTTTATCAATAGACTTACTGACCTGTGTGGTTTTTTGCTTTATTCTAGCAATGATTTCCTGATATGACATGTAATGATGGGGATAGCTGTCCAGCTTAGCAACATTGACAGGGTACAGAACCTCTGAAGGAGAGATGGATGCAGGGAGTTTGTCAGGACTTTGTTGGATACAGTTTGTGTATCCAGACTTCAGAATAAGTGGAACCAAGGCCACTAAAGAGAATGAGAATATTCTTTGAAGAATAAATAGAGAGATGAAAGGACAAGGGAGACTATAAATGAATTTTAGGGCAATTTCCTTTCGGTGGCTGTCTGGAAGAGAAAATGGAGGGCAGAGTGAATTGATCAGAGGGCAGGAGCAGGACTAGTTTGGAGGCAGAACGACAATGTATGCAAGGCAGAAAGGCTGGCTTATTTACTGAGCGATACTTACTGCAAAGATGCACAGAGCACAGACAAGGTTGCAGAGGTGCATCAGGGCTCCAACCCTGGAGAATAGGGCACTATCTGGAGTGAGAGTCACAGTACAGGCAATAAATAGAATTCTATCAATTCCAATCTGGTGCTGACATTAACCTAATTTTCTTGAAAAGTCACATCTTCTAATTTTATGAAATTGTGCTACAAGTGGGCAAATGGGAGGCTTTGCTCTTACCTTCTCTTGGGAAGTGAGTTTCACTGTGATTGCTTTTTATTTTCATCACTGAGTAAAATACTCTGGTGTCCCTTACCTATCAGTGCCCCAGGCTTTCATGTGGGCAACTGTTTTTAATTCTAATCAATAGGGGAATAAGCCCTGAGGAGTGTATTTAAGGTTTTGAACTGATTGTGTCCCAAAATCAAGCAGAGTGTTTCCAGATCTGCAATGTACTGCATAGATTCAATAAAAATTGCCATGCTCATTCACATCACTGCCTATTGTTATGGCCATGAACAAATTCTATCTTTCATTGCTCATTTTGATTCGGTTCTTTGACTTAATGATCCCTATCCCAGAGAGAAACTCCATTAGCATTTTCAGATGTCAATGTAAATGTAGGAAGAAAATGCTTTAGGACATGAAATAATCAGGCAAGTCACTGGATATCTTGCTGCTTGTAAAAAAATTTTAGAAGAAAAAGTTTCTATGGGATGGGAATAAAACCTTAGAAAAATGCCAATTAAGGCTTCAGTTACTTATGTTTATTTATTTTTTATTCATTTTTTATCTTATTCTGAAAATAATTTGTGAAGACTTGCAACAAATGCACATGAAATGAAATAGTAAAAAGTAGAAGGGACGTAAAAAATTATCAAGGAAAATAATATATTTATAACAACTATGATAAGGCTTCTAATTTGTGCTTTCTGGTAGATAAGAAAAGATAAAGTATATAATTGCTGGTTGATCCAATGTTATTAGAAAACTCTAAACATTTTGTTTCTTAAAGGAAGTGAAATTTTTCCCAGAACTGTATTAATTTTTTTAAAAAAGAGCAAACCTTCATATGGAACTTTGTAAAGGGTCATTGAGTAATGTAATGTGTGATGGCCTAATATTTTTATAATGATTGCAGTTACAAATATCACATGTATGCTTCTGGCAGTGACCTTTGATAGAAGCCGAAGGAATATTAATAGTTGTAATACGGCATAAAAGCAGTACTCAAGGGGCTCAACTATGTGAGAATGAACGCCAGACTTTTTGAGGTTCAACTTTATTCAGGCATATAGAACAATTGTATTTCTCAAGTTTGAAGAATGTATAAGCCTCTAAATTAGAAATATTTTTTTATGGGGTATTCTAGTTCTAGGCAAGATGGAATAAACATACCACACTCTGTTGTTTTCACTCAATGCAGCTAAAACACACGGTCGAGATTTATGGAACAGCTATTTGAGGGCTGTAAAAAGTAAATAGCATTGAGAAAAGGCTGGGAAGAATACCCAAATCAAAATATCACCAAACTGATGGTGAGTTTTCCATACAGTTCCTTTCAATATCTTCTGACTTGAGCTCAACGCAGCCAGAAACCTGGAGGTGAGCATTAGTGTAGGCAGAGAGAGTTCCAGAATTCCTCTAGTTCTGGCTCAAAGAGCAGCAAAGGAGTTTTCTAAAGCTAACACAGAGTGCAGAAAATGTCCCTTTATCATTTACTATTTATTTTTCTTCTTTACATTCCCTGCTCCTCAGCCCTCAAGAAATCCTGTGAGAGGGGCAACAACAAAGCCAATACAAACCTACAGTAGCCAAAACCTTCCTTTCCAATCAGAGGAGCTGTGATCCTCAGAGGGAGGATAAACTCTTATGAGTTTTCTCCCTTTCTGTCCTTCTACAGCTTAACTCCAGATGTGGACACAGCTGTGGGGGGCATAATGCAGAATGGGGTAACTGAAGCCCCAATATTCTGGCCAGATAACCAAAAAGCAGGATTACAGGGAATCAGAAAGTATTAAGGAGCTCCTTGTAAGGGAGAAACTTGAGAAAATGACCCTTAAAGTTTTAAATGAGCTCCCAGGCATACCCATGAGCCACATAGGTGTGGCTCCAATGTCAAAGAATATACATAGACTTTGAGAACTGAAATATGGGATATACCAATGTCCGACATCCAAACTGACTACTGGTGGCTCACATTCAGGACAGATCTGAATAGCACTGTAAGGTCTTTGAAAGCTTAATTAAACAATGCAACCACTGCCCGTAGATAACTGGTCGTGACTTAAAGCCTGGAATTAATAGGTCAGTTGGCTACTAAACTAAAACTACCAATAGTCTCTGTAGGATTTAAGGAAGTCGTCCCAGGGTCACAAAAAATAATAATAAAATTGTTCAGAACATAATCCATAATTACTCAGCATGTGAACAACTAGGTATATATCAATGGAAAAAACAATCAACAAATGTAAATATCAAGATGGCACAGATATTGGGTTAATTTGAGGAAGACTTTAAAGAGCTATTTTTAAAAGTACTCCAAAAAGTAAGAGTGAGCACTGTTGAACTGAATATCAGAATAGAAAGTCTCAGCAAAGAATGGGAGATATAAATGAGAACCCACTGGAAATTTTAGAACTAAATGAGCTCAGTAACAGAATGTAAATGATATATTAAAGAGTTAGTGAACTTGGATATAGTTCAATAGAAATTATCTAATCTTGACAAATGAAGAGTAAAAGTTGAAAATAAATGACTACAGCCTCAGGTCTAATATTTATGACATCAGAGTTCCAAAAGAAGAGGAGAAAGAGAGTATGCAGAAACATATTTGAAGAGATACGGATGAAAAATTTTCCTATCTCTAACATGGACAAATGACAGAAACCTGCAGGCTCACAAAGCTGAAAGACTCCTTCCTTTGAGATACACCCAAAGATATCCATATTCAGACACATCACAAACTCTTAAAAACTAAACACAAAGAAAAAAATCTTGAACATAATTAAAGAAAAATGGTTAGTTATAGAAACACAATTCAAATAAATATAAATTTCACGTCGGAAGCCATAAAAGCCAGAAATGGAATGGCGTTTTTCAAATGTCAAAAGAAAAAACTTACAATCTATGAAGTAAGGAGATGAAAGAAATTCCCAGATGAAAGAAAACGGATAGAGTTTGTTGCAGCAGACCTATTCCAAAAGGATTACTGAAGGGAGTTCTTCAGGCAAAAGAGAAATGATACAAGAGGAAAACTTGGAACATCTGAAATGAAAGAAGAGTACCAGAAATGGTAAATACCCAGGTAAATATAATAAATGGTTCTCTTATTTAGTACTTTAAAATGTTTGATGGTTTAAAGAAAAATTACAACATTTTTGATAGGCTTTTCAATGAAGTAGATGTAATATGTAAGACAACTACGACATAAATTGAGGGAGAGGGACCTATAGGACGTTATGATTTCCATATTCTTCTCAAAGTGGTGTTAATTCTAAAAATGTGAATAGTTTCTATGCCTTTTCTAATCACTAGAGAAAACACTAAAAATTATACAGAGATATAGTTGAAACAAAATAAATTAAAATAAATTAAAATACCTAAAAAAGTTAATAATGCAAAAGAATTAAAAGCTAAAACTACCCAATGTTAAGACATAAAGTAACCAAGATAGTAATCAAGACAGTGTGGCATTGGCAAAAGGATGGATACACAGAGCAACAAAAAAAGAATAGAATACAGAATTAGACACACACACATAAGATCAATTGATTTTTGACAATGATACAAAGGCATTTCTTTTTTTAAAAATTTTTTTATTATTATACTTTAGGTTTTAGGGTACATGTGCACAATGTGCAGGTTTGTTACATATGTATCCATGTGCCATGTTGGTGCACTGCACCCATTAACTCGTCATTTAGCATTAGGTATATCTCCTAATGCCCCCACAACAGTCCCCGGAGTGTGATGTTCCCCTTCCTGTGTCCATGTGTTCTCATTGTTCAATTCCCACCTATGAGTGAGAACATGCAGTGTTTGGTTTTTCATCCTTGTGATAGTTTACTGAGAATGATGGTTTCCAGTTTCATCCATGTCCCTACAAAGGACATGAACTCATCATTTTTTATGGCTGCATACTATTCCATGGTGTATATGTGTCACATTTTCTTAATCCAGTCTATCATTGTTGGACATTTGGGTTGGTTCCAAGTCTTTGCTATTGTGAATAGTGCCGCAACAAACATACGTGTGCATGTGTCTTTATAGCAGCATGATTTATAGTCCTTTGGGTATATACCCAGTAATGGGATGGCTGGGTCAAATGGTATTTCTAGTTCTAGATCCCTGAGGAATCACCACACTGACTTCCACAATAGTTGAACTAGTTTACAGTCTTACCAATAGTGTAAAAGTGTTCCTATTTCTCCACATCCTCTCCAGCACCTGTTGTTTCCTGACTTTTTAATGATTGCCATTCTAACTGGTGTGAGATGGTATCTCACTGTGGTTTTGATTTGCATTTCTCTGATGACCAGTGATGATGAGCATTTTTGCATGTGTTTTTTGGCTGCATAAATGTCTTCTTTTGAGAAGTGTCCATTCATGTCCTTTGCCCACTTTTTGATGGGGTTGTTTGTTTTTTTCTTGTAAATTTGTTTGAGTTCATTGTAGATTCTGGATATTAGCCCTTTGTCAGATGAGTAGGTTGTGAAAATTTTGTCCCTGTTTGCAGATGACATGATTGTATATCTAGAAAACCCCATTGTCTCAGCCCAAAATCTCCTTAAGCTGATTAGCAACTTCAGCAAAGTCTCAGGATACAAAATCAATGTACAAAAATCACAAGCATTCTTGTACGCCAATCACAGACAAACAGAGAGCCAAATCATGAGTGAACTCCCATTCACAATTGCTTCAAAGAGAATAAAATACCTAGGAATCCAACTTACAAGGGATGTGAAGGACCTCTTCAAGGAGAACTACAAACCACTGCTCAATGAAATAAAAGAGGATACAAACAAATGGAAGAACATTCCATGCTCATGGGTTGGAAGAATCAATATCTTGAAAATGGCCATACTGCCCAAGGTAATTTATAGATTCAATGCCATCCCCGTCAAGCTACCAATGACTTTCTTCACAGAATTGGAAAAAACTACTTTGAAGTTCATATGGAACCAAAAAAGAGCCCGCATCACGAAGTCAATCCTAAGCCAAAAGAACAAAGCTGGAGGCATCACGCTACCTGACTTCAAACTATACTACAAGGCTACAGTAACCAAAACAGCATGGTACTGGTACCACAACAGAGACATAGATCAATAGAACAGAACAGAGCCCTCAGAAATAATGCCACATATCTACAACTATCTGATCTTTGACAAGCCTGACAAAAACAAGAAATGGGGAAAGGATTCCCTATTTAATAAATGGTGCTGGGAAACTGGCTAGCCATATGTAGAAAGCTGAAACTGGATCCCTTCCTTACACCTTATACAAAAATCAATTCAAGATGGATTAAAGACTTACATGTTAGACCTAAAACTATAAAAACCCTAGAAGAAAACCTAGGCAATACTATTCAGGACATAGGCATGCGCAAGGACTTCATGTCTAAAACACCAAAAGCAATGGCAACAAAAGCCAAAATTGACAAATGGGATCTAATTAAACTAAAGAGCTTCTGCACAGCAAAAGAAACTACCATCAGAGTGAACAGACAACCTACAAAGGCATTTCAATGTAAAGGATAGCCTTTTCAAAAAATGGTGTTCGTACAACTGAATGTCCACATGCAAAAATTTGCACGTTGACTCAGACCTCACACCTTATAAAACTTAATTCAAAATAAATTATATATGTAAATATAAAGTGTAGGACTAAAAAATTTTAGAGGATAATATAGGAGAATCTTCATGACCTGGGTCTAGGAAAAAGTTCTTAGATAGACACCAAAGCAAAATTCACAAATGAAAAGAAAAGGATAAATTGGCCTTCATCAAAATTAAAACATCTCTGAAAGACACTGTTAAGACAAAAATAAAAGACATCTGTAGGCTGAAAGAATATTTGCAAACCATGTATATGACAAAGGACTTTGATTCAGAATATAAAAGAGCTCTCAAAACTCAACAATAAGAAAAGAACCCAATCAAAAAATGGGCAAAATACTCGAAAAAATGTTTAACCAAAGAGAATATATGAGTGACAAATAAACAAATAAGATAGTCATCATCACTACCCATTAGAAAAATAAAAATTAAAACCAAAATGCAATGTTCTTACACAATCTATTAGAATGGCTGAAATAAAAATACTAAGTGTTGCTGAGGATGCAGAGCAGCTAGAAGTCCCATACATTGCTTCTGGAAATATAAAATAGTACATACACTCTGGAAAACAATCTAGCAGCTTCTTATAAGTTTAAACATATAGATATATATATGTATAGATATATATGTATACGTATATATGTATACATATATATAGATATATATGTATAGATATATACGTATACATATATGTAGACATATATGTATAGATATGTATATGTATACATAAAACATATGACTCATCCATTCCATTTCTATTTACTTAACTGATGTTTTATGTTCACACAAAACCTGTGTACATTAATATTTCTATCTACTCTGCTCATAATGACTGAAAATGGGGACAATCTAATTTAATGAGTGACTAGATAAACAAACTGTCATACAGCTATACAATGGAAAAACTATTTAACCATTAAAGGGAATGGATTATCGACATGCAACAATTTGGCATTTTTTTGAGGGAAAGAAGCAAGTCTCAAATAGTTACATACTGTATGATTCCATTAATATAACATTTCTGAAAAGACAAAACTATGGTGATAGGGAACAGATCCATGGTTTCTAGCAGTTAAAGGTTGAGAGATAGTGTGAGTACAAAGTGGTTGCCTAAGGGAGAGTTTTTGGGATGATGGAACAGTTGTATCTTGATTGTAGCAGTAGTTGAACAAATCTATGTATTCGTTAAACTTACAGAACTGTACAGAAACATCAATTTTAATGTATGTCAATTTAAAAATAACATTAAAAATAATTTAAAACAATTTTATATCTCCCACCAGTGTAGTTTAAATTTCATAAATATTTAAATACATTAGCTTAAAACTAGGTATGCACTTCTTATGTTTATGGCTTCAAAGAACCAAAAAAACCCAAAATCAATTTACAAAATAAATACGAATCATGAAATTGATAAAGTTCAGAGCTCCATTAACTTAATGTGACAGATAATGTTTGGCTGAAATGAAATTTTCCTCCTAATAAGAATATGATACTGACTATTCAAGCACAGATGCTTTTGAGTTAAGCATGTTTGTGTTATTCAGTGATTCAGTTATTTTACATTTCCATTCTAAATATAGTGAAACCGTTGTTTATACAATGCATTGTGAGGTCATTTGATTTACACTTGGCAAATGGCATCATTGATTTGTTTCATATTTGCCTAGGGCAATGAAAGTAGTATCTTCACATTACTGCCATTGCCAAGGAAGATGTGGATGTAGATAGTGAAATTACAGGACAGAAAGCCCTGAGTTATAACATTCAGATAATTCAAAATATATGCATGCATGTGTCTGTGTATGAGAGTGTAAAAGTTGCTGGCCGGGTGCCAGCTCACACCTATAATCCCAGCACTTTGGGAGGCTGAGTAAGGGGGATCACTTGAGCCCAGGAGTTCGAGACCATCCAGGGAAACATAGTGATACCTTGTCTCTACAAAAAAATACGAAGATTATTAGCCTGGCATGGTGGCAAACGCCTGTAGTCCCAGCTACTCACTAGGCCTGGGTGAGAGGGTTGCTTGAGCCTAAGAGTTCGAGGTTGCAGTGAGCTGTGATCATGCCACTGCAGTGCAGTCTGGGCATCAGAGCAAGACCCTGTCTCGAAACAAAAAGTTACTGAGCAAACAGAAACATTAAATTAAAATATTGTGTAGAACTCATGATCACTAAAAATATTTCTATATTCAGATATATGGAGAAGCACTCAATTGAAGCATTTGGGAGTTAGATAATGGAGGGTGATAGTCATCCTCCACGTTTTGAAGTTTAAAGCAGTAATTATTCATGTACGGTATAGGAGAGTCCAACCTAGGCGGTCTTTGAAATCGGGCTGTTTTCCCCCTGGGATTTCCATGGCTTTCTGCAGTTGCCTCCTGTTGGCCCTCCTTCACCCTGTGCTCTCCAAGTCTGCCTGCCATCCTGGTGTAAGCTGTTCCTTGCTGGGTTTATACCCTGCTCAGGCCCTTGCACCATAGGTGTTTTTTTTAAATCATCATTCATCTTTGTTTTATTCCGTTTTATTCTGCAAAGATTTCTCTTTTATGGAGCTTCTATATATTGAATCAGAGTTTTTTTCTTTTGTGTCTGCTTCTTTTGGTTAACATGATGTTTCTGGGATTTTTTTATTCTTGCATATTTGAGTAAGTTATGACATTTTATCACTGCATAGTATTCCATTGAATGACTATGTCATGATTTGTTTACCTAGTGAACTTTGGGTTGTTTCAGTTTATTTTACTATTGTGAATGAAGCTGCTGTGAACATCTGTGGACATTTATTTGGTTAGAGCTAGGTTTTTATTTTTCTGGAGTGATTATCCAGGAGTGCATTTTCTGGGTTGTATAATAATGCTAAGTTCATATTTATCTTTACAAGATGTAGCCAGACTGACTTTCACAGTGGTATACTATTGATATTTTACATTCTCAACGATGATGTTTGAGAGTTCCAGTTGCTCCATGTCTTTGCCAAAATGAGATATTTTCATTCTTATTATTTTAGCCATCCTAGCAAATAATTTTGTGTATTGATATCTCATTTTGGACTTAATTTGCATTCCTCTTATGAGCAATGATTTGTGAATTGTGTGTTTGATTATTTTGCCAATATTTTAAAAATGGGAAATTTGCTTGTAATTATTTAATTATAAGAGATCATTGTATATTCCGGATACAGGTCATTTGTTAAATATTTGTATTACGAATAATTTCTCCAAATCTTTGGCTTACCTTTTTATTTTCTTAACAGCTTCTGAAGAGCATAAAATTTCTATTTTCTTAAAGTTCAGTTTAGGAGGGTTTCACTTTATAGTTTGTGCTATTTGTGTTCCATTTAAAAAAATTGTCTACTACAACCTCATAAAGATTTTTCTTCTATTTTTTCTAAAAGTTGAGGTGTTTCAGTTTTTGAGCAGTGTTGGTCAGGTATAGCATAAGGTGCCCCTCTATTGGGATTTATCTGATGTTCTTCCATGGTTAGACTGGGGTTAAGGGTTATGGAGAGGAAAAATCACAGAGTGAAAGTGAAATTTCATCACATCGTGTCAAGGGTGCATAAGACTATCATCATGGTTTATCGCTATTGATGTTGATGTTGACCTTGATCACCTGGTAGACATATGTGTATATTTACGTATCTATAAATATTTTTATATGTAGGCATTTATATCCGTATTAAGTTAACCATCTTATTGATGCCTCCACCACTAATCTAGCACCACGTGGGTTGTCCTAGCCTGTTCCTTCTGTTTCTCTGTATATATCTACTCTAATAGTGAGGACAGTGTTGAGTTTTTAATATTTATCTTTATTAATATGAATCCTGAATGCAACACACAAGGTTTCTGAAGCAGAGAAGATTGATTATTATTTCCAGCAAACAACAACTAGGTGGTTCCCCTGTGCCCCAATTTTTATCTCCAAGGAACATGATGAGAGCAGGATGAACAAACCTGCACATACAGGGTCTGTATTGCAGGTGAGGAATCCTGAAAAAAATAAATCTTTGTGCTTATAGGCATTCTCTCTCCAACCAAAGGAGGCAGAAAAACCTTTGCTCCTTGAGAAAGATTCTGGGTTCTTACTCTTACTCTTTGGAATGTAAATAAATCTCTCTAAGCAAAAGATAACTACCATTTCCATCTTTACAACCAGGGATGGAAATGGTTCCAGGCCTCAGACTTCCTTGAAATGTAAACTCATAACCCCTGAGAGGTAAATGTCTCTGGAGTTCTCTCCATATAATCTATTATAAATTGTCTTCCAATACTTGCTTTTAGTCAAGGTTCCAAGTTCAATAAAATTTGCTCAAAAATTCCTAACTCTGTAGAAACATAAAAATATTCTCTCTGAAGCCCTTCATACAGATAAGGAAAGTGAGGCACAGATAGGGTAAAAACTTGTAAAGTTAAGAGTGCTGAAGGTGGAATTTAAATGGAAATTCATCTGAATCCAAAGCTCATGTTTCTTCCATCAGCGATTTAGTTCCGGAAAAGACTTTCCTGTTATTCAGCTAGTTCCAGATGTTTCAGGAACATACTTCACTTAGTCTTTTGACCTTGCTTTTGTTCATACTCCTTTCTTGGTCTGAGAACCTTATATTTCTTCATTAGTTAGGTCTGCAGAATTTTGCTTTCTATTGAATTTCAATATTTATAAGTGGCTTTGCATTTTTTGGATTTTGGTGCATTATTTAAAGTATTTTTAAAATACGCCTTGCTTTCTAGAACTCGATACGGTATGGAATGTCTTCTTAAGATTCTAGAGATTTTAGGAAAGATTAGATAATACTGAAATGATGCTCTGATAAGAAAAACAATTTATTTCTATCTCTAGGCATAGATTTCCTAGTTTAAAGTGAGTGAATAGCTCATTTTCAGTTTTAAACATTTCATCAGTTTCCCACATATTTTTCTTCCTTGGTATCCCAATACATTTAATGCTTATTCTAACCTCCTGTTTTGTTTATTCTCGTTTCTCTGAATGGTTTGTATTAATGTGACAGTGATGCTCAAGGTCAGAGTGTGTGACTATAAATAGTTATTCAGAAGAGTGTAAAAACCCCAATGATTTTCCAGGTAATGAGGTACAAGACAAACTCTATGGCTGACATTTTTACTAGTGCAGTCTCTTCAATGCTGCTGCCCGTATATAGGAGTCTCAGGAAGACTCTGCAATGTCATGAAGATTTTAATATTGCTTTAGAGGGTTTTGAGCATTTCAATTATGACTTGTATTCAGCACCACCATTTAGTTCCTGACAATTGCTCAAGTTTGACAATTCCTGATTTAGCTGTTATCTATTCTCCAGTGCTTTCAAGAATGGGATGATAATGCAGACTCCTATTATAGAATACAAAAGGGCTCTGGACAGTTTTTGTAAGTGTTCACCTGCATGCTTAATTTCCTGTGGTCACAGCATTAAAATAAAAGCCCGAGGAAAGAGCTCACTAGTCCTGATTTAGCTGGTTCCTGGAGTATGCTAGTTCACAGGCCATGACTACAGACCTGTAACTGGGGAAGTTTCTCTTCCTGTAGGTTAGTCTAGCTAACATGCCATACTTTTCAAACAGTATGTAGGCTTCCTGCAGTGACAGAGCCCTCTGGTTAGCTACGGTGGCCATGGTGCCACAGTGAACACAGTTTCACTCTTTGGAGCTCAGATGTTTGTAAAGCTGCATGAAGCCTTTACCCCCAAGCAATCTGCAGTCATCATTGAACACTGCACAACGGTGTTGCTGCTTTTGCTGCTGTTTCTAGTAGCTGCCATGCTGATGAACATCTGCCTGTCATACATGCAGTATAGTACCCTCAACACTATTTTGACAGTAAGCGAGTTCTTGGTTATTCTCTTAGTATTTAAGCTTTCTTTATATTACAATTTTGACTACATTTCATTGCCAACTGACAGCATGCTGCTTACCAAAGATAACTGCTTATTTCAGACAGAGTTCCAGAAATCTATTTACCTACTGCCACTTTATTTGAAAATCTCACAGTTGTTGAGGGTATATGAAATATATGAATGGCTTTTCCAATTTAAGACATGCATAGAGGTAAAGTTATAACATTAACTGCATCCTTTGTACAGAAGAAGGGCTCCTTGGATGACAAAAGTCTATCCCCTCTCTTTACAAATTAAAGATACAGTGGGAGGAATAAAGGCTACTTATGAGTTTAAAGAAACATGGATTATCTTGTTCACATAATTGACAATAACTCACTCACTTTAAATTTGTCCTAACAGCCTTGAAGGACTCTGCCAGTACGTCTTTTTAGTCATTTGTTCATACATTTTTTGTTCATTCATTCATTATCAATCCACAAATTCTAGGTGGAAATGTACTAGGCAGAAGCTGTGCTAGGGTCAGCCTACACGGAAGATAAAGAGATGGTCCTTATATTTAACCATACCTCATTTTTTCTTATAGAATAACTAGATGAGTGAATGAATGAATAACTGTTTTCTCTTGTTGTTTCTTGTAATTGGCGTTTTGAATATTGAGGGGGGAAATGTTGATATATTCTTTAAGGATAAGCAGTTGAGAACTTCTACATAGGATGTTAGCAGCTTCTACATTATTTCCCCATCTGAGTGTATCCATCCACAGAATAAGAAGTGATAACAGTAGTAATAACAGGAGCAATAACAAAAAGTGGAAACAGTTCTTACAAACCAGAGACCTGTACAAGTGAACACTTTATTTTTCAGAGCTGCAAACTTCTACATTTAGAAAATTATCACTTGTCCATCTGCTGCAAACTTCACAGTTCTTACTTAGGATATATCCAAAGAGCAAAGCATCATTCTAGGTGCCTTCATAATTTTTGTATTCTAATTTTGTTCTACTGTAACTAGGAAAAGGAGTTGATGTCTTTAAATTGTCTTAGGGAAAGGGTGTCCAATCTTCTGGCTTCCCTGGGCCACATTGGAAAAAGAAGAATTGTTTTGTGCCACACATAAAATACACTTACACTAATGAAAGCTTATGAGCTAAAAATAATTGCCAAAAAAATTTCATAGTGTTTTAAGAAAGTTTACAAATTTGTGTTGGGCTGCATTCAAAGTCGCCCTGAGCCATATGCGGCCCACCGGCTGCAGGTTGGACAAGCTTGTCTTAAGGGTTTACACTTTTACTAGGCAAGCTGACCATGTACAATTCTATTCTAAAATTTTAGGGGGAACTTCTTATGAGCCAGGCACTCTGCAGTGTTCTCTTGAGGACACAAAGAAGGACAAGACAGGAGAAATAAGGAATGTGCATAGATAACTATACTGCAAGACAATGTGATAAATGCTGTACGAGGACAAAACAAGACCCACTGTCACACAGGAGAGGAGATATATATTCCTGGTGCTTCTCAGAGAAGGATTTATGAAAGAGGTAATATTGACCTGGAAATTGACAATCTCTAGGGTTTAGACAGTAAGAAAGTGGTGGCAATTCAACTTACAGCAAACCTTATCATCAAAGATCATTTGTTCATATATTAATCAAACATTTATTGAGCACCTATGCTTCATAGCCGCAGTTCTCAAGTAGTTTGTAATCTATCTGAGAAGACAATCACTTACCTAATAAATAAAATGGAATGTGATAAATTTGGTAAGAGTTTTATGTGCTGAGTACATGGGGAGCACAGAGAGGGAAACCATTTATTTTGACTAGAAAGGGAAGGCGATCACATTTGACCTGTCTTGGGAAATAAATAGGAATTTTGTGAGTGACAAAAGAAAGACTGGCATTTCAGAGTGAGGAAAGATCATGTGCCCATTGTCCAAGCCACATTGCTCAAAATGTGATTTTTGGGCCGTCTATGTCAGAGTCAACTGGTATGGTTATAAATATAGATTCATCACGCTACTCTCGATCTACTAAATTACAAACTTTCTGAATATAACCCAACATTTGCCTTTTACACATGTTTCTGAGCTTGATAAAAGTTAAAAATTCCCATTCCAAGGATGAAATGATGCAGCCCATTTGGGGAAAGAGTAGCATGACTCAAAGTGTGTATGAGACTCCATGACGGAATGAGAGGAATGGGAAAGGCATTTTTAATTGACAGTGGTGATGCTTATTTGCAGTGTAGCAGGAGTTGGAAGAGATAAAGCTAGAACAGTGGTTGGTGCCAAATCATGAAGGGACTTGAGTAACTCATCACCTTTGTTCCTCAGACAATGGGGAGCCATTGACGTTTTGTAAGTAGGTGAGTGAAATGAATAAAATATCACACATGTGAAAAACCAAGAAGTTTCTGAAGTTACCACCATGCCTTTCAAACAATAGATACTTTCTAACACAGTTATTGAACGGATTGCTTTTCTTCTCCTACAAGTATGAAAGTTTTTTTGAAAGCATTTTAGGCAATCCAAGTTCAATTTCTTACTTACCATTTGTCACTTGTGATTCTAGATGGTACCAGTAAACATATTGTTGATTTTTTTTGTAATGTGTTTTTCACGGTTGCACTTTTGACTATGTACAGAACAGCCTGAATATGCCTGAGCTGTATTAATTTGCCCATTTGATGAGATAATTTTCAATTGCTTGGGCCATCAGGTAGAGATAGTGGAGTAAATTTTCCAGTAAGTTAGTTAAGAGGGATCTACCTGGCGTCACAGTGTGGCTTCGTGAACCTTTTAGCACTTTACTTTTTGTAGTCTGGGAGAGAGTATACGCTGCAGTGATAGTCTCGACTTGGGCACTTTAAGCTGATTGCAGCTTTGAAGTTAAGAAGGTATAATCCTTGAAATGTTCTACCAACTTGATTTTCCTGTGATCCGTGTGGGGCCATCTCCCTCTGGAAGGTCATTGAAAATGTGACCTACACAAAGAGGGAAACAACAGACACTGGGACCTACTTGTGGGTCAGGGGGCGGGGGGGAGCGGTGGTGGGAGGAGGGAGAGAATTAGAAAAAATTGCCATTGGGTACTAGGCTTAGTAGCTGGGTGACAAAATAATCTGTACGACAATTTGATGTGACACAAGTTGCCTTATGTAACAGACCTGCACATGTACCTTTGAACCTAAAATTAAAGTAAAAGAAAAAAAAAAAAGAAAATGTGACCTAGTGGCTCCAATTTTCTGGATGTCTGGAGCCATTACCATACATCCTGCCCATCCCCCTCCCCACATTCCAATCTGGGGATGATCCTTATCTTTAGCAGAGAGGGCCTATTTCTCACTTCGAAACTGCCACAGAAGGATCTCTCCTTCACAGGGCGGAGGGAGGGGGAGAAGGCAACAGTACTTCAGTGGCCTGAATATAGGGTGTTCGTCCATGTGCCAACACAGGCCAGCTGCGCATCCTTTCCGCATCTCAACCTTAGGAGGCTTAATCTCTATACAATCTAAAGGGTCACAGAGGTTCTGCAGAATTGTTAAGTCTGTGTTGGGCACTGAGAAAGCAACACAGGAGTCTTTCAGTCCATCTTAGAACCTTTTCTCAGGGAGCTAAAACCCTCAGAATGTGCCTTAGGCTACTTTTTTAGATTAAAAACAATCCATTGTCTGCTCCATGAGTGTTAATTCACTGTCCTGCAGCAAAGCTGATGGCTATTTCAGTTCTCAAGTTTTTCTTTGACAAGTTGGCTGCTTACTTACATCAGCCTGATCACACAATGCCTATTTACCAAAGTGAAGTGGGTACCTTCATGGGCCTGAGGCATTGAGTCTCCCTATGCACCCATTGCAGAAACCATTGCTTTCTTTTTAAATTTTTATTTCAGTAGTTTTGGGGAACAGATGGTTCTTTAGTGGTGATTTCTGAGATTTTGGTGCACCCGTTACCCAAAGTGTACACTGCACACAATGTTTACTCTTTTATCCCTAACCTCCCACCGACTCTTCCCCTGAGTCCCCAAAGTCCATTATATGATTCCTATGCTTTTGCATACTCATAGTTTAGATCCCACTTGTAAGTGAAAATATACAATATTTATTTTTCCATTCTTGAGTTATGTCACTTAGAATAATGGTCTCCAACTCCATCCAAGTTTCTGCAAATGCTATTATTTCATTTCTTTTTATGGCTGAGTAGTATCCATAATACTAATTATAGTATTCCACAATTAAAATATTGTGTAGAACTCCATAATACTACTAAATATTGTGTAGTATTCCATAATACTACTCAGCCATAAAAATATACAATTGCCTCCCCTAGTGGGAGGTAATTGAATCATGATGTGGTTTCCTCCATGCTATTCTTGTGATAGTGAGTGAGTTCTCATGAGATCTGATGGTTTTATAAGGGGTTTCCCCCTTTGCTTGGTTCTCATTCTTCTCTCTCCTGCTGCCCTGTGAAGAGGTGCCTTCTCCAATGATTGTAACTTTCCTGAGTCCTCCCCACCAATGCAAAACTGTGAGTCAATTAAACCTCTTTTCTTTATAAATTACCCAGTCTCAGGTATTTCTTCATAGCAGTGTAAGAATGGAGCAGAAGTAAGGAACTGAAGAAAGAGACTGGAGTAGACAGGTCATGTTGAGGGAAGGTACATTCCCAGGAGTGTTCTTAGTTGGATTTCTATGAAAAAAATCCACTCTGTGTATGAAAACACATGTGATGGGGGCTTGCCTCAGATGAAGGTAGTGGAGAGGGGATGCTAGGGAGCTGTCACAAGAGGACCTTGTACCTGAACTAGCAAGGAGCCAACGAGCTCTCTGCCCTCGTGAGCCTGTGCAGTCTTGGGGAATGATCACTTCAGAAGTAACTGATGGTGTCCAGGCAGTGCTTCTATGAATATTCCAAACTTTTTGTGACCCTTCATATCTTTCAAGTGTTCTGGAAGGAATATGGAAGTGACAGAGCTCCAGTAATGACTAGAATCACCAAATTTCCTCTCAACCTTGCAGGTTGCAGATCAGAAATTAATATGATTTAGAAATCTTAACAAATTAGGTTTTTATTACACCCAGATTTGGGAATTCATACTCACTACAAATATATACAGCACAAAGCAATTGACCATGAACATTCATATGTTCAATAATTACAACAACAATGCATAAAGAGCTGGGAGGATAGACATTATCCTTATTTAGTCAATCAAAGAGAAACTCAGAGAAGCCAAGTGACTTTTCCAGGGCCACAGAGGTAGTAAGTGTAAATCAATGCCTGGGATTCAGCAAGTCTGACTCGCAATCCAGGTGTTTTCTACCACGTGAGACTGAAAATTAAGATAAAACAGTCATTGTAAATGTAGGAAGAAAATAGTCTTAGTATTACTGTGCTTTATTGGAGTTTTCAGGTGATGCTGAGTAGAGTCTATAAAGAACAGTTGAGAATCCACGACCAGAAAATGAGTTAGAGACAAAACCGGTGTTGGAACCTACACATCTTGTCTCGTAATTCAGGAGCCTCATCAAGTCACCTTGAAGTCTACCTTGGATAAGATAACACAAGACACATGAGAAATTCAAGTGTATCACTTAACAATGCCTGTGAAAAAGACTTTCTCTTTAGTAACCAGAACACTTTTACAGTAAGAGATTTTATTTCAGACGTTCATAATTATTTATAAAAGAGACAACTACATAAGCACTTGCTTTGTTAACAGTGACAGTGAGACATCTTGAAGAGGAAGTGTGGTCTCTTTAGATTGGCAATCTAAACTGGCCAATTCTTGGTTTAATTTACTTATAGTAAAATATAATATTGATTTGAGCTTGTGTTAGTCTGTTCCCATGCTGCTAATAAAGACATACCCAGGAGTGGGTAATTTATAAAGGAAAAAGATTCAAAGGACTCGTAGTTCCATGTGGCTGGGGAGGCCTCATCATCATGGCAGAAGCCAAAGGAGAAGCAAAGGAACGTCTTACATGGTGGCATTCAAGAGAGCTTGTGCAGGGGAACTCTCATTTATAAAACCATCAGATCTCATGAGACTTATTCACTACCACGAGAACAGTAAGGGGGAAACAGCCCCCATGATTCAATTATCTCCACCTGGCCCTGCCTTTGACAGTGGGGATTGTTACAATTCGAGGTGAGATTTGGGTGGGGACACAGCTAGACCATATCAGAGCTCTATCTGAACACATGTCATATTGGCACAGTTCAGTGAAATGAGTGCTAACCCAAGAAAGAAAATATCTAGAGGGGTCAAATTCTGCTTGTGTTGCTTACTCTACTGTGACTTTGGGCAAGCTAGTCTCCATTTGGGGTCTCCCTCCTGTCTTACAAATGGGAGTGATGCCATGCAGCCCTGCTACATTATAAGGTCATCATAAGGAGCATATACTATCTTGTATATTATAATGCATAGGAGACGACTTTGTGAATTTTAGTTCTAATAGATGGCTATTCAGAAATTCCATGATACTATTAATATTTATCAGGATGAAAGGAAGAGAAATAAGCTAGGTCAGCAAGGACCTCCTACTACTGAGCTTCCCTTCCATGTTCAAGGATCTGTTCTAAGATGCTTTATATACATATAGCATATAATTCTTAGAACAACCTTATGAAGTAGATGTCCTTATTTCAATTTCACAGATCTAGAATTTGAAAATCAAATTATATAATTGGCTATGACACTACCTGATAAAAAAAAGAGTTCAGCTTGAATCCAAGTTACTCTGTCTCCTAGATCCTGTGCTTGAGCAGTCCACTGTCCTGCCTTTCAGAAGGGCTCAGAGGTCCCATTTGCCATTGGCAGGCCTACTGTGTTAGTCCCTTACAGGAACAATGGCATGCTAGCAAGTGGCTGACATGATGGCCCAGGCAGAGGGGCTATGCTGCTGCCGTAGTATTTGGGCCTATTCAGGTCCATGCTCTAGACATTTCGATTGGCCACTGCAGATAACACCTGTGTTTTCCCATTGTTTTATCACAGAAGCATGGTGATAAAAGCCTCCCTTTTATAGTCCCTGTGAAATAAATCGAAGTGCAGTGTTTACAAAGACACTCCACTTGATCATTCTGTTGCTATAGCCTTTGAGTGGTTTGGCCCTGCTGATAGCACTTATTTTAATGGCCAGAAGGAAAGAACCTTTTAAGAAGATCAAATGAGACACCTGAAAAGAAATCTGGCTTCTTAGTCCCATGGGTAGGAAAAGAAGCTTTTATGTTTCGATTTAAATTTTGAGAATTGTTTGCCTTTTCAGACTCCAGGGAGGAGAAATAGATTTATATCGGAGTCTTGCCTGGAGATAAAACTGCATACCGCTAAGTTAACTTACTGCATTGAGAGAGTGTAGGTGCCTGGTGGTGTGAAAGTTGGAAAGACTTGAGTCCCTGTCCTGGCTATGCCACTTACAAGCTGTGTGACCTTGCAAAAGTGAATTAACCTTCCTGAACCTATTTCCTCATCTATAAAATAGACATTAGAATGTCTTCATAAAAGGTTATAATTTAAAAAGAAAAGAGATTCTTTAGTTCATCAATTTTTAGCAGGCTATCAATTCCCCTGGTTCTGAACAGGGGACCATAGTTTCAGTTCTACATATTAGTGTAAGACCTTGAGTAAGTCACCTCATTTCTCAGGGTCTTTGTTTCCTAATTGGGAAGGATGAAGAACTTGAATCAGAAGTTCTCTGAAGTTCCTTTTTTTTTTTTTTTTCTTTTTTTTTGAGATGGAGTTTTGCTCTTGTTGCCCAGGGTGGAGTGCAATGTCACAATCTCGGCTCACTGCAACCTCTGCCTCCTGGGTTCAATCTATTCTCCTGCCTCAGCCTCCTGAGTAGTTGGGATTATAGGCATGCTTCACCACATCCAGCTAATTTTGTATTTTTAGTAGAGATGGTTAATATTTGTATTTTCACACCACCATCTCACCCAACAGATGTCAGATCAAAGAAAATACTAGATTTTGATGTTAAATAATTCTTTTTCCTATTCATTGAACAATTTTTAGTAGATTCAGGGTTTCTCCATGTTGGTCAGTCTGGTCTCGAACTCCCGACCTCGTGTTCCACCTGCCTCAGCCTCCCAAAGTGCTGGAATTACAGGCATGAGCCACCGCGCCCGGTCTGAAGTTCCTTCTAGCTCATACATTCTATATGTCTATAACGGATTAATTTCTGAAACCACAAGAATTTTGGCAGTTACCAGTTGAGATATTAGTTGAGAAAAGAAAGAAAATTCTTTTCAATAGCCCTCACAATGTTATATTGAGAAACAAGGATAAAACAAGAAAAGGATACCTTCAATCTACTATCTGGATCTTTTAGATAAGGTTGCATGTGGTCATGAACTTGCTTGACAACATGTGTTTCTGTTCCCAGCATACTGTGCAGCTTGAGGGCAGACATCTGTGTTTCATTGGTCTTCATGACACATGATAGAACTCTTAATGCCTAGCAGTTACTTGATATGTATTAACTGATTGATTTTTTCAGTTTTTTATATGTACAGTTACCAGAGCTATAGGCTTACTTGGACAAATAAAGAAGAAATAGTTTGTTGGCATTTCCCTAAGTGCTTATACTTCTATTAAGGCTAATGTGTATGTTTTAGACTGGCTTATCACTGCAATGAATTAGTAGCCATTAATGGGCCATGTAGAACACACGTGCTCTTCCTTTGAAATTTCTCAGCAAGGGCCAACCTGAATCTATACTTTGGCAGATAAGACAGGGTATTATTTGTATATGACTACCTTCCCTTCTACTTGTCTTCCTTTTCCTGGCTACAAATCCTCCCATAGCTTCCTCTTTACGACTGTATCAAATCTAAGCATCAGCTGGCTTTTCTCTCTTTCTATTTTGTATCAAACCAGCCTTAATCTTTATTGCAAAGGGATTTTCCCAACATATTACATTTTCTCTTGTAGAAACAGTAGGAAAGCACTGGAAAAGACTTGAGAATCATTTGATTATTTTGAGGTTATCATTTTCATAATTGAGAACAACTTGAAATTCTACAGAGAGTTGGAGAAATCACAGGCATGCAATATCGTTTTTACTCCTTTTATTTTGAGAAAAGAGTAGCATTCAGGAAGCTTTCACTGAGTCACTGGAGACAACAGTTAGAGTGATAAAAGCTTAGTATTTCATTGAAATGGGTCCCAGTTAGCTCTGTGAAATCCTCAAACTGATCACAGATGGTGGTATTTTAAATCCATATAGACCTTGTCATTACAAAGGATGACAAAGCACTTGACAAAGTCTTTGTGGTCACCGTGCTACAGAGTGTCCAATGGGGAGATAAAAGAGTTGCATGGACCTTTAACACTTGAGAAATTGAATAAATGTGTGCAGAAGAAAAATGTTGACTAGTGACACCAAGAGGAACTCTACTTTTCTCTAAAGGAACCCAAGAGATGTCAGATCAAATAAAAGACTAGATTTTGATGTTAAATAATTCTTGTTCCCATTCATTGAACAAGTTTTTTGAGCACTGACTATGTGTCTGACACCATTTTAGCACCGTGGGGAACACTAGGATGGATAAGACAGAGTATCCACTTTTGCAGCAAGAAGAACAAAAAATAACACCTCCGTATTATCTTTTTATCTTTGGAAGCCATGAAAAGAAGACACGAATTATCTTGTAATCAAAATAGTAGCTTTATTATTGATGCAGCTGATGGAAGAACATGGACAAATGGACTTGCTCAGAGTATCTATTCTAAGTCAGCTCAATGGACAGTCCACTCTGAGAAGTTTGGATTGGCAGAACAGATACACTTAGAAATATTATTGTCCAAACAGTCTTGCCTTTTGAGTCCAAATGATTAGCTTTTATAATAGGTTAGCTCCGCCTCAGCATATTCATAGCACCTACTAATTAGATAACTGACTTCTTCTTTCATGGAGATAAATTAGTAATGAGCAATGTGGAGTGATACCTGGCATGTTCCATCAGGGAAGTAGCCTCAAGGAATTGTGAGGTCAGAAAATAAAACATCTACAATTAATAATCTCCAGTCTTTTTTTCTTCTAACTTGTGTCAGTTAAAATTACACTGTATTTTTCCCTCCTAGCAGAAAATCATGACTATATCAGGAAAGCCCTGCTGTAGCCTTTGTGATGCCACTCCCACAATCCTAGCCAGTATTTCATTTTAGGTATCTTCTTGAGACCATTGCTGGGCAGTTTAGTTTTGGTTTTAAAGATAGCCTTTGAAAAGGGTTGGAATAGCACCTTAGGCTAAAATGCACTTCCTTTTTAATATCCCTTCCTAAGTTGCATTTTATCATATTGTGCCACACCAGACGTTGTAAAATAAACCCAAATAACCAAAGTTAACATCATGAAGATGTTAGGAATTTGGATATAACCTCTTCTCACTACTTAGTTTTTAGGGAGAAAATATGAGTATGAAAATAAAATTCTCTTGGCCTTTTTATAAATTCAAATTTATTGAAGTCCAAAAATCTGCTTAAGGACAGTTGGTCAGTAGGTCAGATTTGAAAGTTTTGAAACTTAGTATGGAAAGAGATGGCCTCTAGACTTATACTTGCTTGTAGAGTTGCCTTTGTACATCACTAGTTCATCTCCATGATGTGGTCAACTTGTGACTTTTTTCCGCCAGTGGAGTGGAAGTCCACGTAGCTAACACTGATTGAGTATTTCCTATGTGCAAGGCACTATGGGTAACATAGAGACTACTGAAGATGTAGCCCCTTCTGTAAGAGGTTTACAATCAAGTAAGCTGGGTACAATGTAATAATAGTTTGAAATACAAAACCTTTCTATTCAGTCCAACCTAAATTGCAAACATCATTTCTCATTTTTTCATCTGTACCTTCAACTCCAGCCACACTGAGTCTTCATTGTTCCCAACATAATATGCTTAATCACATCTCTGTGTTATTACAGGTGCATTTTCTTTCAGATGTGAGTCCTTTTCTGCCTTTTTAGATAGGTAACCGTTAAGAACCAGCTTGCATATCACTTATTTGGTTAACACTTTGTTGGTTTTCTGGAAAGAGAGATTTAGACCTTCCACTGAACTCCCATAGTATTCTTTTCTATCTCTATTATAGCACCAGCCTCTTGTTTCAGAACAAGAGGATATCTTCTTGTTTGTTCTTCAGTGGTGGATTGCAATGGTAGCTTCCATTCTTTTTTTTTGTTTGTTTGAGATGGAGTCTGGCTCTGTCACCCAGGCTGGAGTACAGTGGCATGATCCCGGCTCACTGCAATCTCTGCCTCCTGGGTTCAAGTGATTCTCCTGCCTCAGCCTCCTGAGTAGCTGGAATTACAGGCATGCAGCACCACACCTGGCTAATTTTTGTATTTTTAGTAGAGATGGGGTTTCACCATATTGGTCAAGCTGGTCACAAACTCCTGACCTTGTGATCCACCTTCCTTGGCCTCCCAAAGTGCTGGGATTACAGGCGTGAGCCACTGTGCCCAGCCACTTCCAATCTTTACTCTCTCTGTGTCTGTGCCTTTTACCATATGACTTTAAGGGTCCTCCTACTCAAGGGCATATGATTCTGAGTTTGGCTGTGTGACTTGTCTGGCTGATGGGATGTGAGCAGTCATGAGACAGAGTTTGGAAAAACTACATGAGTATTTCTGGTTGTATTCTTGTGCTTCTTCCATTATCTTGAGAATATGACGGGGCTAGACTTTTGGAGGACGAGAGATGTGTAGAGGACAGACAGCCCCAATAATACCAGCCAAAGATAGCTGAGATCAGCTAAAAGCCAGCTGACCTCCAGATATTTGAGCAATCCAAGCAAAGTACAGAATAATGGCCTTATATACAGTCCAGACCACATAATTGACCCACAGGCTTATTGCTTTAATAAATACATACTTTTTGCTTTATGCCATTGAGTTTTTGTGGTTAGATGTCAGATAGCTATTGTGTGGAAGTCAATAACTGACAGCCCATCTGTTCCCATCATTAGATTGAGTTTTCTGAGAGCAGGGATTATTTAAGAGTCGTCCTTTTTCTTCCCCAATACCTAGCATATAGAAAGTTTATTTGTTTGCTGGAAGAAAGATGGCCTTGATAAATAAATGAATATTATACTCTAAAATTAGAGATTACCCCCAAAGTTGTGAAAATTTAGCTTTGATAGTACCTAAAGTGGTCTACAGATACAATGCAATCTCTGTCAAAATATCAATGACAGTTTTCATAGAAAGAGAAAAAAAAATTCGTATGGAGCCACAAAAGACTTAGAATAGTTAAATCAGTCCTGAGGAAAAAGAACAAAGCTGGAGGCATCACACAACTTGATGTCAAATTATACTTCAATGCTCTAGCAACCAAAACAACATGGCACTGGCATAAAAACAGACATACAGACCAATGGAACAGAACAGAAAACCCTAAAATAAGTCTATATACTTATAGCCAATGTGTTTTCAACAAAGGCATTAAAGACATACATTGGGGAAAGGACAATCTCTTTAATAAATGGTGCTGGGAAAACTGGATATCCATGTGCAGAGGAATGAAACAAGATCCCCATCTTTCACTATATACAAAAATAAAATGGATTAAAGACTTAAATGTAAGATCTGAAACTATGAAACTATTAGAAGAAAATATTGAGGAAACACTCCAGGATATTAGTCTGGGCAAAGACTTTTTGGGTAAGATCTCAAAAGCAAAGACAACCAAAGCAAAAATAGACAAATAGAATTATATCAAGCTAAAAAGCTTCTGCACAGCAAATGGAACAGTCAACAAAATAAAGAGACAACCCACAGAATGGGAGAAAATATTTGCAAATTACCCATTTGACAAGGGATTAGTGACCAGAATATACAAGGAATTCAAAGAACACAATAGAAAAAAACCAAAATAATATCACTAATTTAAAAATGGGTAAAAGAACTAAATAGACATTTCCAAAGAAGGCATACAAATGAACAAGTATATCAAAAAAACATGCAGCATTACTAATCATCAGAGAAATGCAATTCAAAACCATAGTGAGATATGATCTCACCCCAGTTAAGCTTTTATCCAAAAGACAGGCAATAACAAATGCTGGTGGATAAATGGGATGTGGATAAATGGGAACCCTCACACACTGTTGGTGAGAATGTAAATGAGGTATAGCCACTATGGAGAACAGTATGAAGGTTCCTCAAAAAACTAAAAATAGAACTACTGTATGAGCCAACAATTTCACTACCAGGTATAAATCCAAAACAAAGGAAATCAGTATATCAAAGAGACATCTGCACTTTCATGTTTATTGTAGCACTATTCACAATAGCCAAATTATGTAGTCAACATAAAAGTCCACCAATGAATAAATGGATAAAAAATATGTGGTATGTATACATGATGGCATATTATTCAGCCATAAAAAGAATTAAATCCTGTCATTTACAGGAACATGGGTGGAACTGGAGGTCATTATGTTAAGTGAAATAAGCCAGGCACAGAAAGATAAATGTCACGTGTTCTTATTCCTATATGGGTGTTAAAAAAGTGGATTTCATGGAGGTAAAGAGTATAATGGGTAGTTACCAGAGGCTGGGAATGGAAAAGAGAGTAGGGGAATAAAGAGAAGTTGGTTAATGGGGACAAAAATACAGTTAGAAGGAATAAGTTCTAGTATCCGATAGTATAGTAGGAAAACGATAGTTAATAATTTATTGTATATGTCAAAAAAGCTAGAAAAGAAGAATTGTATCATCTCAACAAAAAGGAAAGATAAATATTCAAAGTGATGGATATCCCAATTACTCTGATTTGATCATTACACGTTGTATACATGTGTTAAAATACCACATGAACCCCCCCAAATATGTGCAATTATGATATATCAGTAAAATAAAGTACAAACATATTGGGCTTTGAAATATACAATAAAATTTGTTATGGTTATGGTTCATTTATTTTTCTAATGTTTCCTTAG
>NW_026652288.1:86016851-86394744 GCF_009828535.3 Hylobates moloch | reverse complement strand
GCTGAAATAGTTTAGTTTATTATTAGGGTCAACCTAAATATGTTATGTGTTTGTTTGCATACATTTTGTTCTTTTTTTCTTCTGGGACAAGTTTCCCTCTGTCACCCAGACTGAAGTGCAGTAACGTGACCATACCTCACTGCAGCCTTGACCACGTGGGCTCAAGCAATCCTCCCACCTCAGCTTCCCTAGTAGTTGGGATCACAGGTGTGCACCACCATGCTGGGCTAATTTTTGTAGAGAAAGAGTCTCACTGTATTGCCCAGGCAGGTCTTGAACTCCTGGGCTCAAGCAGTTCTCTCATCGTGGCCTCTCAAACTGTTGGGATTACTGGCGTAAGCCACTGCGCCTGGTCTTGTTTGTATATATTTGAGAAAGCACAGAGTTCCCAACTAAAGAAGCAGAATCAAGTTGTTTAATGTTTGTCCGCTAGTGTCCTAGTGATAAGATAGCCAAATTGTTGAAAGTTGGGTTTTAAGAACAATTGATCCGTTTTCGATAGAAGTGGAAACATAAAAAGAGTGTTAAATGAAAAGTTGAGAGAGCACTCTGGGTAGGAGTCAGTTTTGAAGAAGGGATGAGGACAGCAAGCTGGGACTCTAGAATTCCTTGCAGTGTGAGGTTTCCTCTGGGTCACACAGCCTTCCTTGAGCTCTCATGTACTGCATTCGATGAATGATATGTCCATTTTGAATATGTTATAAAAACATAGATACTATAGATTTGGGGAATATAATCAAGAGGGATCTATCTCTTGAGGCAAATTCCTCTTAATTTCCATTTGGACAACCATGAATAAACATTGTAAAATTAAGACACTTTTCAAGTCTTTTAGAGGAAGGTAAGGGAAAAGAAAGCAAAGCCACGTTTGATAAGGTATTAGGAAATATGAATTAAGAAATTTGCCTAATAATAGTTTCTAACCTGCCAGATGTCATGCTGGCTTGAAGTGTTCTGAACTGACAAGTTGAACTTTTCAATCTAGTTATTGTTTTAAATGTTAATAGGAAGAGGAAGTGCTGGTTCACCAAGGTCTTCATCCAGGTCTTTGTAAGTGATTACTTGCTGTCTAGTAGACAGTACATCACAGTGTGGGTTGGCATTTTTTCAATTTGTCATTTTTTTTTTTCACTCCTAGGTCATTTTGTAGTGAGACTGTGCCCTATACATGAACCTATTTGCCAGACCCATCAAATGAACTCTGTGATTCTTATGAAAAAGCTAAGTTTATTTCAAAGTTTTAGTAGAACACATTGAAAATAGTCATCACTTACTGTGTTCAGAGCCAGTTCATTGATTTTATTTCTTAAGCTAGATAGCTATCAAATACAAAGTCTGCCTTCTGGGAAGAAACCTGTATGTCATGAAATCAGCATGAATTTTAGGTTAAGACAGATCTGCATTTCAATCTCTGCTTGGCCATTTACTAATTTTGCAGTTATGGGTGGTTCCATGGCCTAACTCAGCTTCAGTTTCCTTATTTGTGACATTGGGTTAATACAAGTATTATACATTAGCACAAATGAAGTATATGTAGCAAGCATTCAAAACACATTACAATTCCTTGCTGATTTTTTAGCCGTTTTGGTTTCTTCATGTTTAGCTCATGTAAAGTGAAGTAAATAAAATAAACCATTCTGGATTTTGGGTGAAGAAATGAAACCCCAGAGCCCAGAATTAGTACAGATCTGGTGGCATAACTCTACGCTGAGCTATACCATCTACATCCCTTAATTACACTTCTAGGTTCTGACTACTAAAGTGCTAGGATTATGTTAAATTCAGTTGGTGAGGATGAAACATAGAGCTATGAGCTCATTAGTAATCTCCCCAGTCAAGCCTTCCACATCATTGTTTTTGCCTTTTTAGGCTCAAGAGGTTAATAACATTTTTTTTAAAAAATGATTTTTCAAGTGCTTGAAGATTACAGTTAAACTGGATATACAATCTGCTCCACTTTTGACCCTAAAAAACTGTAAAATGCAGAAATGTAACATAGCGATCTTATCCTAACTCAGATAAATTTGCTAAAACATACACATATACTTTCGTTATTTACATTGGGAAAAACAATTCTAAATTCAATCCTGGATAAGTATTTTTAAATGCAAACTTTATGACCCAATTCTATTTCTACTGAATAGTGAGCTCCAGAGAAAGTGTTCAGGGATATGATAAAATCTGTGTGATTTGAAGGAGAAAATATACCCATAGTGAAATATATGGGAAGACGTTCTCACAAATGGGAGAGAAATGGACTCTTTCTTTACCAAATTTTGTAGGATAAGATGCAGATCTAATTTCTAGCTATTGCAGATCATGAGACTGAAAAATTCACAGGATGCTTTACTTTCTCGTCTTTCTTTCCCTACCTGGCAAACTGTTGGCCTGGGGTCTGGGAACCCATCTGTGTGTTGAGCCCCCAACCTGCTCTCCATGAAGTTCCAAGAAGGTAACCTGATCACCTTGCTCTTACCCCTCTGATTATACAGTGCCATTGGACCTGTGAGAGGGGCTGTGACAGTAGAACCTGAATGAAGACAGGAAAAGTCTGTAGAGGACTGATGGTTATGTTCACCATTCAAATTGCAAGAAAACCAATAAGAGGTCAGTAAAGTGCATTCAAAGCGAAAGGTGGGACTCGTGAAGGTATGATACTTTTCTACAATGGTATAGGTATGTTAAGGTGTGTGAACTTTTAACTCTGGTCAAAACTGATTCCTCCTGCCAGATTCTCCTGGTTCGAAGCAAGAGAGCCTCAGGGAAAGGATTTAGGACTGAAAAAGAAGCCCTCATCTGCCATCTTCTTCTTTCTGTTCTTATAGTTATGTCACATTAACTTTAATGAGGCCAAATGTCTATCAAGCTTTAGAACTATATGAGAAATTTTAAGGAGAGTGATTATAGATTCAATTCAGAAAAGATACTCTGAATAGTCAGTTAAATCTTTTTTGCTTCTTATTAAGGCTGACTTTTTAAAAATAGGAGCTTTTTACATTTTGTGTTATGTGACATAACCTAAAAAAAAACATAGAAAATCCTGTGATAAAATTTTAAAGTGAAGTGTTTTGAGAGGTAAAAAGAATATGATGTGAGAAATCTTTTGACAGAAAGATGACAAGCAGGTAGAAAGAAAAGACTCATGTGTGCTAGTTGAAGAGAAAAAAAAAAAACTACCCCCCCAAAAAAGATACATCATGTAACAATGGCCTGGGATGAGTAATTTTCTTTTTATTTCGTAGGTAAAAACTGTTTAATGATTTCAACATTTATCTATTAATTTTTTTGTTTGAAGTATAATTCAAAACTCTGTATCAATCCTTTGAAGGTTAAGGCAGGTATTTATTTCAAAATGAAAAAGGATTACAGATTTTCAACCACACAAGTCATAATATAGAAGAGATGTATAGTCACAGACTTTCTGGGGAAACGTTTTCGTGCCATGACTCCTCTTGATGAAGGCTTGTAATCACGACTAACCTCTATTCCTACTAGAGACAGAAAGCATTTCAGAACAAATGTAAAATTTCTTTCCCAGGTAAAAGCAACTGGTTCTGTAATTTAATTCTATTCTAAGCCAATGTCTGGAATTCCAGAGGGAAGGTGAAAAAAAACCTTCATGATGTTCAGTAAATTAGTTTTAAGATTTGCCTGTGGGGGTTGAAAAACACATTCCCCTGAGGAAACTTTAGATTACTTTTCTTAGTGCCTGAGTTGGCTGAGTTCGTGACAATAGAGAATGGTGTAGGGAGGAGCAAGGTGGTTTCACCTACTCATCGTCAAGTCTAATATGATGTCAGGATTGTGTATTTTTAAAAAATTATGCACAAGGAAAATATTTATGCCTCAGTCATGATATTTTCATCAAATTAACTTATTCCAAATTTCAAGTATTGAGTTTTGCAAAAATACCTAGCTTTGTTTCATAATCCCAGGCAGGGTGCAAACTCAATGGCTGTTCAAAAGTTATGAGCAGACAGGGAATTAAAACGCAGAAATTCTGGTCTTCTAATCTACACTGGATCAAAACACTTCTCTCTGATGATAAGATAGAGTCTGGAATATGGGCAAAAGAGTTTGTATTTGAAACATGCTCAGAATTCCCAAAGTCTTAGAGGTTGATTAAATACCCAGTTCACTATGTGGTGATAGTTTAGTGCCTTGAGAGCTATAAATTATCGTAAAATAATGACAAAACTGAATGGCACCAGGTTCTTCTAAAAATTATCATGTTATATCATTTAATAAACACTCATAATAACCACTACCACTACCATTGGTCACTTACTAACTACTGGGCAATCTAATATGCTCAATTTCTTTCATGATCTGGAATGAGACAATAGCAACACAGAGATTTTTAGGAATTTGCCTAAAGTCGTGCAGGAGAGTCAGTATTGAATGCAGGTCTCTATCTTTTCAAAATCTCATTATGTTTCACTACATGACATTGTCCTCCAAACTGAGAGGGAGCATAAAGTAAAGTTTAGCAATTCCAAAACACTCCAAATAATAACTTGAAGTTTATTTTTCTTTCTTGTTCCAGGCCAGGTTTAATTGCTAGGATCTGTATGGGAGCTCCATGGTACTGGGGACTCAGGCTCTGCCATCACTAGGGTACAAAGTCTTTGTCCATATACTTCAAGAGAGCTTATCTCCAGGTCTGCCCTCCAGCCTGTGGAAAGTGGGCAGGAAATTGAGGAACAACGGAGGGTATACTGCTTCTTTTTATGAGTATGCATTTTTATTCATATGGATTGACTTAAACTTACCCATAGGTAAGTTTTTATTCATATGAATTGACTTAAACTGACCCATAGGGTCATGCCTACTCGCAAAGAAAGATGGGAAATGAGGTTTTTATTCTGAATAGCCATGAGACTAGATAAAACTGGGAGGTTCTACTATAAAGGAAAAAGGGAAGCACAGTTATTGGAAGTAAATTAGGGATTGTCACAGGGACTTTTTGTATAATGGAGTCTACCTGCCTCATTTTAGTGGGGATAAGTTCCAGAGAGATGGTATATATTAACCAAAGTGACACAGAATTTGGTGGTATAGCAAGTTCCAGAAACCAGTTCTCCTGACCCCCAGGCCTCTGTTTTATCTACCATACCACACTGGCTGTAAGACTTCATTGCTGCTGGTGAAAAAAATAATGCTGACCACATTGGACAGGTGTCCCTAAATTATGTTTACTAACACATAAAACATTCTCAATGAATCCCAAAGATGTTTTGTGCTCTTCTTCAATGAGTTAATTTGAAAAATACAAAAATATATGTACATATGTTTATTGCTTAGAATGATGATTTTTTTTTGAAGAGATTTTAAGAAGCATTTCTCTATAGCTGTAGAAATGTAGTATGGAGGAATTTAGTGGAATTTTCTAATGGACAGAGAGAGAGAATAAGTTCTGAAATTTATTACACTGTGCATTTCACTTGGATTGCCTGACAGATCACTGAAATTTAATTTTAATTAAAAATACGGTGCATCATAGCCTAATAATCTATAGCCTCATACTGTCATGCAATTTTTGGAAAGCAATAGAAAATTGAAATCATTCTTGGGTAATGAAAATGTTTATGTTCTCAGTCCACAGGCCAAATCGCAATTTACTTCTGATTCTTGAAATGCCCATGCTTTGTGAGCACACTGATTAAAAAGAAATTTTGAATTTATTGTGACATATGACCAGCTTAGTGCAAAGCTGGCCCCTAAAAGGAATGGTTGAATAGACTGTGGATTGTGCAGGCATAGTAAGCAAAAACGAAAACTGAAGTAGAACACAGGACTAACTCTTCCAGTTCCTACTATCAGCTCTCCATGATTATATACTTCTATTGTTTGGTTGTACCTGGATGTCTTGTGTCAATGTTCATCAGTATTAATAATGATACTTTCTACAGATACAGTGCTTTATGCTTTATAAAGTGCTTTCCTGTATGAGATAAAATTTCATATGAAAAGCATCCAATGAGAGAGGAGGGAGGAGTAATAATTATCATTTTTGCGAGTAAGGAAATCAGTCATGTTATTATGAAATATGTTGATTATATTAAAAGAAAGTGTCATGTTTCACTATAAGTTTAGTGTTTGCTGTTTTAGGAATGGATGTTTTGCATATACAAATGTGTCTTTCTGGGATGGATGTGCAGGTAGCAAATTCAGAGTCATCCCATGTCTATGTCAATATAAACGGAAACAATATCTAGTCTAGTAGCTGAATGCTACTAGATTTTTGGTTTTCTATGTGAGGTCCAACTTTTTTTTCATACAAGAATTTTTGAGAATTTTAATTCTGGGAGGCCAGAGTATCCATGCTAAAGTTTTCTTTTTTTTTGTTCTTTCTTTCTGTCAGCATCTTTTACCATGTCCAGAGCCCTTAATGTCCTGCTATTTCTTGTTGTAGTACCTTGTCTCTGCATTCTTCATTATTGTTCCATTTTGTGCTTGGTTTAAGAATTCTATTTTGTCATCCTGTCTCCTCTTAGAAGGCTTACCTATGATCAGGAGATGTAGATGTACATTCAGATAGCGACATATAGACAAAGACACAGGGGCGGACATACACAGTTAGATGCTAGGTTGACTGATTCTTTTCACTGGAAGGCCATAGTCTGTGTGGTCATGTGGTTAATACAAGATTTTTTCCCTTATGATAGAGTGCAGAAAGGGAAATTTGCCCTTTTCCCTTGAGTCTATTTATTTTGACCTCTCCAGAAGTGAAACTTAGCCAGATTCATAGAACTGACCAAATTCTATTTTAAACACTCTAAGGAGTAATTTGCTAATACTTTGGCTTCTCAGAGACTGGTACTGACACTAACATTTTATTGCTAGTATTTTTGCAAGTTGAACACTTACATAAACTTTGGCTTTGCTTAAGATCATTTTGATCTTCTTTGGCATGATATCTCAAGACTCTCTAAGCTTAATTTGCTATCAGACTAAAAGGCTCAAGCAGTAAGACTTCAATTTTTGGTTGTAGACTTGGACCACATTACTAGCTTTCTATGTGCTCTATTCACCCTTTTCTACACCCTCACATCTTTTAAAACAGGGATTAGATAAGAAAATATTTTTTGTTTCATCTCTGTAACTTCCTTGGTACAGAATATAATAGGTTATACCCTAGCTGTAGGGTTGTCAGTTGACTGAAATTCAGCTTTTAGGGAGGGTCCTTAATCTCTTCAAACTCAAAGAATCTAACTGGTCATTTTCTTGTTTTCCTAGTCAAGGTGCTGGATGTCGTGAAACTACCCAATGATTTGCTGATAACTTCACATATCCACCTTTGAGATAGCAGTCCATTTTCTACTCTCTGCTTTTCCATAGGACAAGCTTGAATATCCAACCTTGGCTGATAAGGAGGCTTCCTAGGCAACAGATGGGTTTTTGGAATGGTCACTTCCAGTAAGATTTTCATGATGAAAATTTGTCATTGTATATGCATAGACTAAAGATCTCAGGGTAACTAGAAACACTGGCCTTCTCTTTCAGTTTACCCAATAAATAAGGCTGACTATAAACTCAAGTCACAGACTAAGAATGAAAATAATATTTCAGAATTAGGTAGTTTAGTTTTTATACATCTAAGTAACTATATCTGGATATTTTAAAATGTATTTGTTTTTTCTGAAGATTCAATTTGTTGGCTTTGTTCTGAGCTTGCCAGAGAAAGGACAACTCATTTCAGTGAATGTAACTTGCTTTCATACTCTGTGAAATGAGAGAAGGAGATTGTGGTTCGAAGTTTCTTACTTTGTAGTTAGCTATTTTAAGGTTTTTTTCTATATTGTAAATACAAAGATTTTAAGGAATTTAGAAAGGTAAAAGTTAATATTTCATCACCAAAGGTGAAGAAGAAAGTGTGACCTGAGCAGTAGCACACAGTAACTTGCAGTGGGGTCTTCCCTAACAATAAAAACTAAACCAAAATCAAAATGTCAGCAAGAATTTTTATACGCTGTTATTAAAACAGAAGAAGCCCTGAAAGAACGTATGCTGTCTCCACATTGTGCCATAAAATCATAAATATAGGGCTTTGCAATAAAAGATGACATAATTCTACCTTTTATTGTTTTAGTAAATTTATGGGTAGAGAGTGGAAAATCTCCTAGAGTGATTGCATATCACTTTAAATTTAGCTCAATGATTTCTTCCCTTTATTTCCCAGGACCTGTCCTATCTGATCAGTTAGTCTATTAGACATTTCTCCAGACACTTTGCAAAGTGTGATCTAACAGCGGTACACTATTTACTTCTAATGATTCTAATTAAGCTTGCGAAAAAGCCAAGATTGAAAATTAGGAAACTTGTCTTAAAATCTCATTTTGGGGAAATCATTTAATTTATCTCAATGTTTGTTTCTTTATCTATAAATTACGGGGCTTGCATATAAATGTCATAGCCACATTCTTTTTCTCAAAGTATGCGTGGTGAAAGCTGCAGTGGGGATGTGATGCGTATCTTACTATCTGCATTTAAAAGAAAGAGACAGAATGACTTTGTGTACCAGAGAAACCTCAGTCTTGAGTCCCTGAAACAATAGTTCTGAAACTTAAGTGTGCCCAAGAATCTGTTCTCTGGGGAACTTATTAAAAATTACACACTCCTGGGACTCACTACAGAGATTTTTGATTCAGAAAGTCTGGTGTGAGGTTTAGTAATCTGTCTATTCTTCAAGTGCCCTGATGGGTCTGATACAGTGGATTCTGGGACCACCCTTTAGGAACCACTGCCTTGAAAGCTATGTGGCTATGGGTGGTACAGTACAAGCACTCATAAGCCACCAGTTGGTAAGAGCTAATGTTTTTCTGCAACTTTCCTGAAGCTCAGCAGATTTTAAGCTTAGTTAATAATTGATTGCATTTCAGCTGGATGTGCTTTCGGATGAAGTTTAGCTCTAGGCAGAGGATACGGCCTGAAGGGCTATGTTGTAACCTCCAGTTCTGGTTAACGGTGAGTGCTCTGGTGATTCCTTCTAGAAGCCTGGCTCGGTCACTTCTTAGTATGTGATGTGAGGCAAGCCATCTTCCCTTGGAAGCCTCCGTTTCTTCTAAGATGGGGGTGGCATAATACATTTTTCATACTCTTAATATGATGAATATATATGATAATGCATACAAGGTAGTTAGCAGAGTGCCTAGGATGTAGCAATGCTGAATAAATGTTAGTATCATTGTTGAAAGCAACAGGTGAGACACATTTGACTCAGCAATCACTTTTTAGTACAAAGTGCCTTTAAATTTTCAGTTTATTCTTCAAGCATTTGTTGACTATTCGTTTGCCATGAACTAAGCACACTGATGTGGTGGGGTTGGGTTACATGAAAAGAAGGGGTAAAACAAAGATGAGTAAAGTTTTCTCTGACCTCAACAGGATGTGCAGGCTAGTTGTGGCAGGCAAACATCAACTAAGATATGGGCATAGCAACTGTGGGAAGAGGAGGCAGGAATTTAGCATGGCTTAATCCTGGAAGCATCTTTCCTCACTTACAAATTAAGGCTGACGAATCCTGTTAGGTCTGAATAGACCTTGGTCCGGGGTTACAAGGAGGGGCTGCTGGAGAGCTTTCAGGAGTTTACCTACCAATTTCCAAATGACAATGTGTATCACCATCTGTTATGGTTTTCCCTGTCAAATGGTTAGATAGCCCACAACATATTTTTAAAATAAAATAAAATCGAATGATTTTTCTCTTTTTATTTACTTAAGAATTATTAAGCAAAATTTTGAATAATAATCAGAATAAAAAAGCAAAACAAATTCTTTGTAAAAGGAGGTAATATTATATGTTTTCCTAACTGGTATGGGCAAAATGGATTTCTTTGAATTTGACTGTGCCATCTTACTGAGCTCTTGCCGACAGGTCTTCCTAATAAGAGGACACCTTTGGCAGACTGCTCAATACCTTTGTAAAACATATAGGAATCATTACCTGGGTTAGAGACAGACTACACACACAATTTTTCCTAAAAGAAATAATCTCCTCTCCTTGTCTTTCAAAAATCACTGATGAAGGGAAAAAAATTAAAATAAGGTTAACTGGATCTGGCTTTTATGATGCCTACAAAAATCTGCAACCCAGAGATAAAGACTTCACATTTCTTTTTGGGAAAATACACAGCACCGTCTAAAGAGTAGACACAATTACTTCAGTGAGAAACAGAGGTCCTCAGAGGAAAAAGAGGCGAATCAGAACTATCGCTATTTCCTGACCACTCTGCAGCTTCTGCCTGCTTCATTAGCAATGGGCAACATAGTACTTCTAATTAAGAAGTCATTTAAAATAATTTGCAAAGAGCAGGGACATGTCAAGTGTGGAAAGTTCCTCATAGAGGGCCACTTCAGGGCTAATGATGATGAGACTGACAGCAGTTGGGGACTTCAGAATCTTATTATGGCAGCTTGAAAGAGCACCTAATTAGCACCTGTGCTTCTGTTAAAATAAAGGAACCAATTCGTGGTCCTGGGCCAGGTAATTTTTAGTGGCAAAAAGCCTTCATGTAGTCCAGGAATCCTACTATTCTAAATAAGCTAATCAATAACAGGGGTAAATTCTATTAACAGGGAAATGAAGACTTCAACTGAAATTGCAATGATAAGTAGCTCAGAAAGCAAAGGAAGCTGCCAGATTCTCATACAGTCATTTAAACCAACAGCAGACATTCTCTAAGACCAACTTGGATTTCTTTATTTTGGCTTGTGAGATAATTTACCCTGGCGCATATAATGTGCTATCTTTCATGGATAAAGAAAGTGACAGTGGCTGGTCCTTCAGTGTATCCTCATCAATGAAAGGACCTGTGAGTCAGAGGGACCGCTGTTCAAATTTTTAACTTGCCATTCACTAAATGAGTAACACTGATTTTAAAAAAGGCCTATGTAAGCCTCCGCTTTCTCGTCTGTATGATGGAAACATTATGTTAATTTCACAGAGCTCTTGTGAGTATTGATTATGATGTACGGTAGTTACTAAAAAAATGGGAACCATTATTATTCATATTTCAACACTGGAGATCCATTCACTCAAAAATGTTTTTGAGTGCTTATTATATTCTAAGCCCTGTGTTGTTTCTGGGTGGCTTTGTCATAAACAGTTGAGCTACACTACGTTATTCCCTAGGTGATAATCAATGGATACATGTGAAAATGCAGATGGCTTTGTTAATTTTCAATATTTTGTCTAGGAAAATATTGATTTATGAAACCAATGGAATAGATAATGCATGCAGGACTTAAAACCTAGATGACAGGTTGATAGGTGCGGCAAACCACCATGGCACGTGTATACCTATCTAACAAACCTGCATGTTCAGCACATGTATCCCAGAACTTAAAAATAAAAAATAAAAATAATTTTCAAAATATGGCAATTAACATGTTGCATTATCCCAAATCGTTCTTTTCTTTTATTATTATTATATTTTAAGTTTTAGGGTACATGTGCACAACGTGCAGGTTTGTTACATATGTATCCATGTGCCATGTTGGTGTGCTGCACCCATTAACTCGTCATTTAGCATTAGGTATATCTCCTAATGCTATCCCTCCCCACTCCTCCCACCCCACAACAGTCCCCGGTGTGTGATGTTCCCCTTCCTGTGTCCATGTGTTCTCACTGTTCAATTCCCACTTATGAGTGAGAACATGTGGTGTTTGGTTTTTTTGTCCTCGCAATAGTTTGCTGAGAATGATGGTTTCCAGCTTCATCCATATCCCTGCAAAGGACATGAACTCATCATTTTTTATGGCTGCCTAGTATTCCATGGTGTATATGTGCCACATTTTCTTACTCCAGTCTATCATTGTTGGACATTTGGGTTGGTTCCAAGTCTTTGCTATTGTGAATAGTACCGCAATAAACATACGTGTGCATGTGTCTTTATAGCAGCATGATTTATAATCCTTTGGGTATATACCCAGTAATGGGATGGCTGGGTCAAGTGGTATTTCTAGTTCTAGATCCCTGAGGAATCGCCACATTGACTTCCACAATGGTTGAACTAGTTTACAGTCCCACCAACAGTGTAAAAGTGTTCCTATTTCTCCACATCCTCTCCAGCACCTGTTGTTTCCTGACTTTTTAATGATGGCCATTCTAACTGGTATGAGATGGTATCTCATTGTGGTTTTGATTAGCATTTCTCTGATGGCCAGTGATGATGAGCATTTTTTCATGTGTTTTTTGGCTGCATAAATGGCTTCTTTTGAGAAGTGTCTGTTCATGTCCTTCGCCCACTTTTTGATGGGGTTGTTTGTTTTTTTCTTGTAAATTGGTTTGAGTTCATTGTAGATTCTGGATATTAGCCCTTTGTCAGATGAGTAGGTTGCAAAAATTTTCTCCCATTCTGTAGGTTGCCTCTTCACTCTGATGGTGGTTTCTTTTGCTTTGCAGAAGCTCTTTAGTTTAGTTAGATCCCCTTTGTCAATTTTGGCTTTTGTTGCCACTGCTTTTGGTGTTTTGGACATGAAGTCCTTGCCCATGCCTATGTCCTGAATAGTATTGCCTAGGTTTTCTTCTAGGGTTTTTATGGTTTTAGGTATAACATGTAAGTCTTTAATCCATCTTGAATTAATTTTTGTATAAGGTGCAAGGAAGGGATCCAGTTTCAGCTTTCTACATATGGCTAGCCAGTTTTCCCAGCACCATTTATTAAATAGAGAATCCTTTCCCCATTTCTTGTGTTTGTCAGGTTTGTCAAAGATCAGATAGTTGTAGATATGCGGCATTATTTCTGAGGGCTCTGTTCTGTTCCATTGGTCTATATCTCTGTTTTGGTACCAGTACCATGCTGTTTTGGTTACTGTAGCCTTGTAGTATAGTTTGAAGTCAGGTAGCGTGATGCTTCCAGCTTTGTTCTTTTGGCTTAGGATTGACTTCGTGATGCGGGCTCTTTTTTGGTTCCATATGAACTTTAAAGTAGTTTTTTCCAATTCTGTGAAGAAAGTCATTGGTAGCTTGATGGGGATGGCATTGAATCTATAAATTACCTTGGGCAGTATGGCCATTTTCACGATATTGATTCTTCCTACCCATGAACATGGAATGTTCTTCCATTTGTTTGTATCCTCTTTTATTTCATTGAGCAGTGGTTTGTAGTTCTTCTTGAAGAGATCCTTCATATCCCTTGTAAGTTTGATTCCTAGGTATTTGATTCTCTTTGAAGCAATTGTGAATGGGAGTTCACTCATGATTTGGCTCTCTGTTTATCTGTTGTTGGTGTACAAGAATGCTTGTGATTTTTGTACATTGATTTTGTATCCTGAGACTTTGCTGAAGTTGCTTATCAGCTTAAGGAGATTTTGGGCTGAGACGATGGGGTTTTCTAGATATACAATCATGTCATCTGCAAACAGGGACAATTTGACTTCCTCTTTTCCTAATTGAATGCCCTTTATTTCCTTCTTCTGCCTGATTGTCCTGGCCAGAACTTCCAACACTATGTTGAATAGGAGTGGTGAGAGAGGGCATCCCTGTCTTGTGCCAGTTTTCAAAGGGAATGCTTCCAGTTTTTGTCCATCCAGTATGATATTGGCTGTGGGTTTGTCATAGATAGCTCTTATTATTTTGAGATACATCCCATCAATACCTAATTTATTGAGAGTTTTTAGCATGAAGCGTTGTTGAATTTTGTCAAAGGCCTTTTCTGCATCTATTGAGATAATCATGTGGTTTTTGTCTTTGGTTCTGTTTATATGCTGGATTACATTTATTGATTTGTGTATGTTGAACCAGCCTTGCATCCCAGGGATGAAGCCCACTTGATCATGGTGGATAAGCTTTTTGATGTGCTGCTGGATTTGGTTTGCCAGTATTTTATTGAGGATTTTTGCATTGATGTTCATCAAGGATATTGGTCTAAAATTCTCTTTTTTTGTTGTCTCTGCCAGGCTTTGGTATCAGGATGATGCTGGCCTCATAAAATGAGTTAAGGAGGATTCCCTCTTTTTCTATTGATTGGAATAGTTTCAGAAGGAATGGTACCAGCTCCTCCTTGTACCTCTGGTAGAATTCGGCTGTGAATCCATCTGGTCCTGGACTTTTTTTGGTTGGTAAGCTATTTATTGCCTCAATTTCAGAGCCTGTTATTGATCTATTCAGAGATTCAACTTCTTCCTAGTTTAGTCTTGGGAGAGTGTATGTGTCGAGGAATTTATCCATTTCTTCTATATTTTCTAGTTTATTTGCGTAGAGGTGTTTATAGTATTCTCTGATGGTAGATTGTATGTCTGTGGGATCGGTGGTCATATCCCCTTTGTGATTTTTTATTGTGTCTATTTGTTTCTTCTCTCTTTTCTTCTTTATTGATCTTGCTAGCGGTCTATCAATCTTGTTGATCTTTTCAAAAAAACCAGCTCCTGGATTCATTGATTTTTTTGAAGGGTTTTTTGTGTCTCTATTTCCTTCAGTTCAGCTCTGATCTTAGTTATTTCTTGCCTTCTGCTAGCTTTTGAATGTGTTTGCTCTTGCTTCTCTAGTTCTTTTAATTGTGATGTTAGGGTGTCAATTTTAGATCTTTCCTGCTTTCTCTTGTGGGCATTTAGTGCTATAAATTTCCCTCTACACACTGCTTTGAATGTGTCCCAGAGATTCTGGTATGTTGTGTCTTTGTTCTCATTGGTTTCAAAGAACATCTTTATTTCTGCCTTCATTTCGTTATGTACCCAGTAGTCATTCAGGAGCAGGTTGTTCAGTTTCCATGTAGTTGAGCAGTTTTGAGTGAGTTTCTTAATCCTGAGTTCTAGTTTGATAGCACTGTGGTCTGAGAGACAGTTTGTTATATTTCTGTTCTTTTACATTTGCTGAGGAGTGCTTTACTTCCAACTATGTGGTCAATTTTGGAATAGGTGTGGTGTGGTGCTGAAAAGAATGTATATTCTGTTGATTTGGGGTGCAGAGTTCTGTAGATGTCTATTAGGTCTGCTTGGTGCAGAGCTGAGTTCAATTCCTGGATATCCTTTTTGACTTTCTGTCTTGTCTAATGTTGACAGTGGGGTGTTAAACTCTCCCATTATTATTGTGTGGGAGTCTAAGTCACTTTGTAGGTAACTCAGGACTTGCTTTATGAATCTGGGTGCTCCTGTATTGGGTGCGTATATGTTTAAGATAGTTCTTCTTGTTGAATTGATCCCTTTACCATTATGTAATGGTCTTCTTTGTCTCTTTTGATCTTTGTTGGTTTAAAGTCTGTTTTATGCAAGACTAGGATTGTAACCCCTGCCGTTTTTTGTTTTCCATTTGCTTGGTAGATCTTCCTCCATCCTTTTATTTTGAGCCTATGTGTGTCTCTGCACGTGAGATGGGTTTCCTGAATACAGCACACTGATGGGTCTTGACTCTTTATCCAATTTGCCAGTCTGTGCCTTTTAATTGGAGCATTTAGTCCATTTACATTTAAGGTTAATATTGTTATGTGTGAATTTGATCCTGTCATTATGATGTTAGCTGGTTATTTTGCTCGTTAGTAGATGCAGTTTCTTCCTAGCCTTGATAATGTTTACAATTTGGCATGATTTTGCAGTGGCTGGTACTGGTTGTTCCTTTCCATGTTTAGTGCTTCCTTCAGGAGCTCTTTTAGGGCAGGCCTTCTGGTGACAGAATCTCTCAGCATTTGCTTGTCTGTGAAGTATTTTATTTCTCCTTCACTTATGAAGCTTAGTTTGGCTGGATATGAAATTCTGGGTTGAAAATTCTTTTCTTTAAGAATGTTGAATATTGGCCCCCACTCTCTTCTGGCTTGTAGAGTTCCTGCCAAGAGATCAGCAGTTAGTCTGATGGGCTTCCCTTTGTGGGTAACCAGACCTTTCTCTCTGGCTGCCCTTAACATTTTTTCCTTCATTTCAACTTTGGTTAATCTTACAATTATGCATCTTGGAGTTGCTCTTCTGGAGCAGTATCTTTGCAGTATTCTCCGTATTTCCTGAATTTGAATGTTGGCCTGCCTTGCTAGATTGGGAAAGTTCTCCTGGATAATATCCTGCAGAGTATTTTCAAACTTGGTTCCATTCTCCCCGACACTTTCCGGTACACCAATTCAATGTAGATTTGGTCTTTTCACATAGTCGCATATTTCTTGGAGGCGTTGTTTGTTTCTTTTTATTCTTTTTTCTCTAAACTTCTTTTCACGCTTCATTTCATTCATTTCATCTTCCATCACTGATACCCTGTCTTCCAGTTGATCGCATTGGTTAGTGAGGCTTGTGCATTCGTCATGTAGTTCTCGTGCCGTGGTTTTCAGCTCCATCACGTCCTTTAAGGACTTCTCTGCATTGGTTATTCTGGTTAGCCATTCACCTAATTTTTTTTCAAAGTTTTTAACTTCTTTGCCATTGGTTCGAACTTCCTCCTTTAGCTCGGAGTAGTTTGATCTTCTGAAGCCTTCCTCTCTCGACTCGTCAAAGTCATTCTCTGTCCATCTTTGTTCCATTGCTGGTGAGGAGCTGCATTCCTTTGGAAGAGGAGAGGTGCTCTGATTTTTAGAGTTTCTGGTTTTTCTCCTCTTTTTTTTCCCCATCTTTGTGGTTTTATCTACGTTTGGTCTTTGATGATGGTGACGTACAGATGAGTTTTTGGTGTGGATGTCCTTTCTGTTTGTTAGTTTTCCTTCTAACAGTCAGAACTCTCAGCTGCAGGTCTGTTGGAGTTTACTGGAGGTCCACTCCAGACCCTGTTTGCCTGGGTATCAGCAGCAGTGGCTGCAGAACAGCAGATATTGGTGAAACACAAATGCTGCTGCCTGATCATTCCTCTGGAAGTTTTGTCTCAGAGGAGTACCCAGCCGTGTGAGGTGTCAGTCCACCCCTACTGGGGGATGCCTCCCATTTAGGCTACTCGGGGGTCAGGGACCCACTTGAGGAAGCAGTCTGCCCGTTCTCAGATCTCCAGCTGTGTGCTGGGAGAACCACTACTCTCTTCAAAGCTGTCAGACAGGGACATTTAAGTCTGCGGAGGTTATTGCTGTCTTTTGTTTGTCTGTGCCCTGCCCCCAGAGGTGGAGCCTACAGAGGCAGGCAGGCCTCTGTGAGCTGTGATGGGCTCCACCCAGTTTGAGCTTCCAGCCGCTTTGTTTACCTACTCGAGCCTGAGCAATGGCAAGCGTCCCTCCCCCAGCCTGGCTGCTGCCTTGCAGTTTGATCTCAGACTGCTGTGCTAGCAATGTGCGAGGCTCTGTGGGCGTAGGACCCTCCAAGCCAGGTGCGGGATATAATCTCCTGCTATGCCATTTGATAAGCCCGTCGGAAAAGCACAGTTTTCCAGGTGCTGTCTGTTACCCCTTTCTTTGACTAGGAAAGGGAATGCCGTGACCCCTTGCACTTCCTGGGTGAGGCGATGCCTCGCCCTGCTTCGGCTCATGCACAGTGCACTGCACCCACTGTCCTGCACCCACTATTCGGCACTCTGCAGTGAGATGAACCCGGTACCTCAGTTGGAAATGCAGAAATCACCTGTCTTCTGCGTCTCTTATGCTGGGAGCTGTAGACTGGAGCTGTTCCTATTCGACCATCTTGGATCCACCTCCTCCAAATCGTTCTTGAAAGTGTAAGAAATAACTTTCTTTCTCAAACAATAAAGCTTTATTAACATTGAAGATATTTACCTGAAGGTGCCATGGAAGAGTGCATGAAATTCTCCAAGGTGAATTTTCAAATTGAGTTAGTCATGATCATCTAGTTGAAATAATATAGTCTTCTACTTGGAATTTTTTTTTTTTTTTAACAAAAAGCTTACTTGGATTTCTGTAATTTGTAATGTTTACTTTAAACTCAGACTCAAAACATAGCCTACACCATCAGTGAAATTGTTATGGGCAGGGGCTCTACTCTGATTTTCATCTTAGTGGGAGGACTTCTGAAGCAGGATGACCATGGACTAGATTAGAACATGAGGATTTTTATAACCTTTGACTCATTATTTTTGACTTGCTATTTTTTTCTGGCCGGTTAGAATATTTGGTTATATTCTGCTTTAATTTCCTCATTGATAATTGAGAGGGAGTGTCTTGTATGTACTAGGATTCGCAGTACCTGTGTTTTCATCTTATATAGATAAGACTCAGCGGTGGCTTTCAAACTTTAATTGCATCAGAATCACAAGGGGGCTTAAGACACAGATTTCTGAGCCCAGCCTCCAGTTTCTGATTCACTACATTGGGGTGAGGCTCAGGAATATGCATTTTGGACATGATTCCAGGTGATGCTGATGCTGCTGTTTTGAAGACTATACTATGAGAACCACTGGATAAGAGTAAGCTGGTCTAATTTTTGTCAGGTGCCACAATGACAATATTACTAGCTGGTGTTAGTATACTACTTGATAGCAAAATGCTTTTCCATGCAGTTTCATTTTATCCTCACAGTACCCTGGGAGGTAGGCTTTATTAGATCTGATTTATAGATGAGAACTGTACTGTAACTGTTTCTGTTTTTTCTCTCCTAATAGGATACAAGTTCTTTGAGGACAGATTCCACATCATATTCAGTTCTGTATCCTCAACACAAAACATGGCATCTGGCAATAAATGTTTGTAGAATGAAGAGAAGGATTTGACTTCGGTTGTGAGGGAGCCCAGTTTTGAACTCAGGCTTCTTGAAACTTGTTCTAGAGCTTTTTCTACTCTTGTGTATACGAATCAAAAAAGCAAATTTGCTCCCATATTTGGGAAAAGGCAGAAGTAGTTTTTCCATTTTATCCTAAAATGCTAAGTTTAAACATCTAGCTAGTCAAGGTGATTCAAATTTGTTTTAACTATATGTTAGATACTGAAATACAACACATCAGTCGTATATTATACATTTGTTCTTTTTTCTTTCTTCTTCTTCTTCTTTTTTTTTTTGCCCTGTTGCCCAGGCTGGAGTACAGTGGTATGATCTCGGCTCACTGCCATCTCCGCCTTCCAGGTTCAAGCAATTCTCTTGCTTCAGCATCCTGAGTAGCTGGGATTACAGGTGTGCTCCACTGTGCCTGGCTAATTTTTGTATTTTTAGTAGAGGCGGGGTTTCACCATGTTGGCCAGGCTGGCCTCAAACTCCTCACTTCAGGTGATCTGCCCATCTTGGCCTCCCAAAGTGCTGGGATTACAGGTGTGAGCCACCATGCCCGGCCCTTTTCTCTTTCATCATGACTGCTTTACCAAATGCAGGCAATCTTCACTTTGCCAATCTTCACTTTGGTAGTTCAGGACAGTAAAAATGATTGTGCAAGATAAAATGGTAAGAAGTGATATTAATAATCAATGGGAAAACTTACATGACATAAAAACTTTTTTTTGTCAGAACATTAAAGACTTATTGTTGGCTATAAGTGTATAGGGAAATGAAAAAATAATAATACCAGTATTCACTTAGTATATTGTAATTTACAACATTAGAAGCATTGAGAATTAAAGTGTTTTAGTTCTTTGCAAATAATTTTTCAGGCATAGTTTGAATAGTGCTTGCCTTCTGCTTATTATATAACTTATGATACGGAATGAGCATCTTTTCCATGCCTTGGAAAATTTTCATATTCCTTTCTAAGTTTGGATAAGCTTTTAACATTTTATCCTGTGCAATTTCAATGTGGTAAAATATCTCTGATAGTTATTTTAGTGTGCCCTTTTTTGCTGGCATCAATTCTTCTGGGACACTGTCACCCTTTTCATCCCAATCACATACCTCATTTATGTTGATAAATTTGCCCTCAGTAAGTTTCTTTTGCTGCATATCTAAGAGTCTCTTGAATGGCTGCAGTGTCAACATTTCCATGGTCAGCTATTTTTTTTCTATATCTCTTTGGAATCTGGGTGTAAATTTCACAGCAGTATCTTTATCTGAGCTACAGCTTCACCAGATAGCTTAACATTAATCAATTTATGAAGATTTATGAAACAATGAAGGTAGCCTTTACTGGCAGTAAAAGGTCCTGCTTAATTCTTCTTTATTGTAGTTTTCTTTCATGTTTCTTTCTTTCATAATTATAGTTTCCTTTCACCTCATCATTTTGACCTCAATGCCAGCCACACTGTTTAGGATTTCTTTTTGATTGCAGTCTTCAATCCAAAATATAAGTAAATGCTCCATTTCAACAATAAGTGACTTTCTATTCATTGTGCAATTTAAACTAAAAAATGTTGGAGCAACTTGACTTTGTTTTTCTATTCACTGGACTTTTTCATTATGGGTCATACCATACCATATCATCTTTCAGGCCTAGGTCTTGTCCTATCTTCACCAACATTTTCAAATCTAGCATATAATTTTACTTCACTTTTTGTATTTTTGCTGCATTTTAATCTTTGTAAGTCAATTCTCTCTTTTGATTATCAATTTTTGTAACATGTCCTATGGTTTTATCACTTGTAGACAAGGAGGCAACACAACTACATGCTTTCCTGTCTGTGTGTGAAATGAATACAGATGGTGCTCGATGAATAACTGACAGACTGTGAAAGAATTGGTGTAGTCAGTCATCTATCATGATGTGCAATGGGTTTTATGTTTGTGGACTGAAGAGTTAGCAGTGAAGTTTGTACTTTATATAATTACTTTACTCACAGGTAATATACTGTGTTTAAAATTTGAATTGTGTTATTGGGATATTGGTATTATTTAGCTAAACCATAGTAAATAAATTTCCTGCATATTAGAAATATGCAATGTGAGGACCACCCATAACTAGAAAAAAGTTATCTTCATGTCAGAATAAAAATATTTGCATAATTTCAAAGCCATCCACTTTCAAAATAGTGTCCAAAAATATCTTCTAAGTTGTTTAAAGAAACAACTTTCTTTTGCCTCCAGATGGACTGATTAAATTAAGAAAACCAGAGATACATATTTCAATATGATTAAAATATATATATATATATATATATATATAAAGAGAGAGAGAGATCCATAAACTTTTTTTTTTTAAATTCAATACAACTTAAATCAACCTGTAGAGATAAAAGTTTAAAAGCTGGGCGAAATATACAAGAACTATGTTAAGATTTCATTATTTAAGTTTTCTGCTAATCTTCTTATGATGTGTCTTCCTTCTGAGTATTTCAATGGTATAAATAAAAAGAACAAAGTTCTCAGCCAGACTAGGTGAGTTAGTCTCTCTAATGGAATTTAGGGAATTTGGCCTGGTCTAAAAGATCATTTATCTGAGTTGCTGATTTTTTCCTTTCTTCTATGCTAAGATTTTATTCATTGTGCTATGCATTGCTGTGATGGAATAGTTGGAAAGTTTTTTAGGCATTTATTCATTCACTGCCTAGAACAGTGCTTGGCATATAATTGGCATTCAATAAACACATATTTTATTAAACTCCTACCGGGCCCTAGGAAAGCAAAGATAATATAGACACTGTCCTTGTGGGCACAGAATAGGGCTCTCTGTACCATGACCTTCTGCTGAATCTCCAGTATTGTCCAATGACAATATTAATAGAATTTCTAATTTATCTAGTGTGTGCAAAGTACCAGAAACTCGATTAGACCTTTGCTGAAATTATTGCTGTAGCCATTTGAAACCACAGTTGAAGATGGAGGTTCTGCTTTCAAGGTGGCTTGCTTACATATCTGTCAAGGTTTGCTGGCTAATGGATAGGGGCCTCTGTTTCTCTCCACTAGGCCTCTCCAGGGGCTACTTGAGTATCTTTACAATATGGCTGGCTACCCCAGAGAGACTGATCCAAGAAGTCATGATAGAAGCTTCAATGCTCATTGTGCCTCATCTTGAAAGTCACACATTATCACTTCCTTAGTATTCTAGGGATCACAAAAGGATAGCCATGATTCCATGCAGAAGGGCACCTCACAAGGGTTTGAATACTAGGAGGTATTTTATTTATGAGATACAAATTATTTTCATATTATTTTGCAGATGAGCAAACTGAGGCATGGCTAGTGAGTGGCAGAACTGAGATTTGTACAAAGACATTCTGGTTCCAGAGTTTATGCTCTTTAGCATTATGTTATTGGATAAATATACTTTAATATTGACTATCATTATTAGATGTTGTTTTCATATGTTCTGGGTGTTTATGTACTCTTTATTCTATTTTATTGGTCTATTTGTCATCCCTGCAGCAGCAGTACCACATTGTTTTTATTACTATAGCTTTATGTTAAGTTTTTCTGTCTAAAACAATTCCTCCACTTCATTCTTCTTCATGACATTCAGAGCTATTCTTCAATGTTTATACTTTCATATACATTTTATAACAGTCTGTCATATTTCATGAAGAACTCTGTTGATGTTTCAATTAGAATCGTATAGAACCTAAAGATTAATCTGAGAAAAGCTGATGTCTTCAAGATATTGTGTCTTCCTTTTTTCAACTAGTAGATTCTTAGATAAGGTATATATGTCCATTGACCTGCTGTATCTTTTTACAGATCTAGTTGATGTCTATTTGTCACTCAGGACATTACGAGGCTACTTTAGCAATTTTTGGGTGGCAGTTACTCAATATAGGAAGAAAATTTTTTTTCGCTTTAGTTCTTTTCTTGTCCTAGTTTCACAACTTGGAAAGAAGTGCTGCCCCATTTGTACTTTGGCACACAGTGGCCAGTAGTTCCTGGAAAATTTCTATCATTCTTGTTTTTCAATTTGTTATAGCCCTTTACATCCTTCAAATATCCTGAGATGACCTCAACTTTCTGCTTATTGTGTCTACCAATCCCAATGCTTTTTTTCATTTCTTTAGATTATTAGGGCTGTTAAATGTGTTTTGTCAGGTGTTAAATGTGTTTTGTCAAATGTGCCTGGAGGAAGAGTTGGGCAGAGAGGACAGAAGATGAGAAGATGTATGAGAATGATTAGATACGTGGGTGAAGATGTAGCAGAAACTGGTTGATGGGCTCCAAGCCAGTGACTGCTAATAGGAAGGTTCATTTGGGTGCACAGCCTGAATGTCTTCCATCATGAGGGCTCATACCTACCATACTTCCCTCTCCTCATCGCATGCCTCTTTAGTCTCCTAGGGTGCCTGGTAACCCATGGAGAAATAAGACTTAATGACTATGTATCTGCATTGCAATAGGAATGCACATCTCTTTTGATTTCACTCTATGTATATGATCTAACGTTGTTTCTTAACCTGTTGACTAAATGTTGTGACCAGTGCAATTTTTTATTTATTATAAGAACTAATAAATAAGAAATCCCACTTCTGGGGAGGAGGGTAAATCTTTAAGGTTATATTAATGCTGTAGGCTCTTAGGTATCACCTAGATCTCTGTGGGTGGTTATTTAGTTAATGGCACCTCAGCAAACTGAAAGAAGCTGTTTAGGTCTAGCAAAAACATTCTGAACCCTTATATCTATCTCATTAATTATCATGTGTAGAAAGTCCCCAGTGAAAGGGGGTTGTGCCCAAATAAGGCTGGGGTATTTTGATCTTAATTATGCTAGGGCTCTGATCTTAGCAAGGGTGTTTACAAATACATATTAATAATGAAATCCAAATAACCTAGGAGAGTTCTGTGGAGTTCCAGCAGCACATTGTGGATACATTTTCTTGTGAAACTTTAATGCTGAAACTGGGAAAGGCCCTGAGTACAGTGCTGACTGAAGTGGAAAATTTTCATGGTGTGAAGTACCCATTGCTATTCAATATTTACTGGCATAATAGAAGCACTAGGGAACAAATATTTCCTTGTATGTGTTAAACCTCATTTGGAGCCAAACCTTTTCTCAAATACTCCATTTGCAATCAAATTGTGGGCAGAAATGTAGCAAATCTCTAAAACAGCAAATCGTGTGTTTATCCTGGAGTATTTGCCGAGTTTTAATAGTTTTTTTCAAAAGCAATTCTTTTTACTTTTTCAGTTTTCTTCCCTTTGGTTTTAGTTAATATTCTTAAGTGAAACCCTTGAGACAGAAAAAGATGATGCAAATAAATGATTCCCAATTTAATGCTTCTGGTTAGAGAATTGGCATCAAAAGAAATAAACTTTAATGAAGCTTTTTAAACATGACATAAATTTGTGTGATTGGGAGCAGAGCTGAAGTTCAATTGTACTTTTCCCTCTTTTCCATTTTAGAAGATGGTCCAAGAATAGAAGGAGATAATCTTCAGTTTCGAATGTTTTACTTTTATTTTTCCCTTCCTTGGATTTAGAAATTTTTCTTCTGAGGGCCCTAATGAGACGAGTGAGTTAGGTATCTGGTGCTTCGGGAAATATGCCCTCTTACATGTAATGCAGACTAAAATGGGGGTTTAGCTTTGTCTACTGGTCTGTGCATAGGCACCAGAGACTACCCTTAGAAACAAAGCACTCATCACATTGAATACCACTGTGGGACATTAAGTACTGGGATGTGGTTAGCTATACCCTCCTCCCCCCAGAAACTTATCCTCATTGCTTCCTTTATCTCCTTAGGTAAGAGATTTTCCATAATTCATAGCTAGGATATATTTTATGTACCACATTCATATTAATTTCTTCCTTCCTCCCTCCTTTACTTTCAAGAGGAGCAGAAAGAAAGACAAGAAAATAAGGCTGAGGGAAAAAGCGCCGTGTGCATGATAGAAAGACTGGTGGAGGGCTGATTTTGTGGGCAGTGAAAGATCTGCTGATGCTGGATGAGTCAGCTAATCCTAGGGTTCACTGTCTTCATACAGAGATTTAGAGTTTTAAATTAAGGTCCTTTCTATTCTTAAACTACTCAATATCTTAGATTATTCTAGGCTTCTCTCAAATGTCCTTTTATAGCTGAGCTACCTCAAACATAGTCTGTGGGCCTGCAGAGTGGTCATCACCCTGGAGCTTGTCAGAGAGATAGAATGTCAGCTCCACCCCAGACCTACAGAATCAGAATCTACATTTTAACAAGTTCTCTGGGTGATTCGTGTGCCCATTGCAGTTTGAGAAGCTATTCTATGGAAAGTCTGTGATTACCTTTTTTTAATGTTAAAAACAAACACACAACAACCAACGAGCCAATAAATCTATCAAACAAAAGACCTTAGAGATACAACTCTCCTGAGGTCTCCTCCTTACTGGAGGATCTTTGGACTGTGGGAAGAATCAGGAGTGCTCTGCCCATAAATATTCAGTATGTCCCACAAGTTTGTTCTCTAAGCAGCCAGAGGCCATATTAAAAGCTGTTAGGTTAACTCTCCATTTACTACCTTGGGTGAATGCTTGCAAAGGCTGGTCTCTTCTTATTTGATTCATTTGTCCTTCTTGAAGCTCCACTAAGTACACAGTGCCAGGCTCACGTTAATCATGTCTTCTCTTTATGGCACATCACATTTTCAAAGCACTTTTATACCTTCTGTTTTTCCCAGTAGCCCAGAGCAGGCATAGTTGCCCCTACGTTAAGAGTAATGTCTGAGGCTCAGAGAAGCTAAATAATTGACTGTCATCCCAGGGTCTCCATGTCGAAGTCCAAGGCTCCTCCCACCTCCAGGAGGCTGCGCCTTTTGCAGAGAGCACAGGCTTTTCATTAGGTCCCATTTTCCTTTCAGGGGCTTTCGACTGAGATAGGCAGATTTCGTGCCTCTTTTATACTATCTGAAACATAGAGAACACGAAGACCAATATTAGAACACAGGGCGCCTGGAAATTCCAGGCACCTCAGTTGCTTGCTGGGCCACATGCTTATCTCTAATACGCATCTGGGAACAGGAAGCTCTCAGCGCTGTGAGATTTCTAGCTAGGGCCCCAAGAAACTTCCCACCCAACTCAGCTAAACCGCGACACCTGACAGCCTCAGAGCTTGCGATGAGGAAGCTCCTGGCCTTTTCCCTCTCTCAACTTGCTTTCCTTTTATCACCTTTCATCTTATGAGATATGATTCCCTCTCACATATGGTTCTTTCCCAAGCCCACATATTTTACTTGTTTTAAGAAGCTAAAATCAATATTTTGCTACCTGCTCGTCAGGCTGTGAATACATTTTATTTCCAGCTCTTCCTTCCATATAGGATTCTATAGGGGGGTCTAAATTTTTTTGCATCAAGAGGAGGTGCATGCAGAGCTGTCTCCTAATCTTATGTATGCAGGGCCGTGGCTGAGATTCAGTTCTATTCTTTAGAACACATGCAGTGTTTGCTGGGCAGAACAGCTGGAAACTGGTCAATTAAAGTGTCTTGTTGGCAGGATGTTGAAACGTGAATCATTAGCAGGTTTGCTGATGTTTTGACCCACACCCCCTCTAAAAGCTGATTAGAAGGCTATTTTTAGTTGGCTTTGCCTTCATTTAGGCATATATTTTATGCTTCCTAAATTATGATAATTTGGCATGTCCAGCTAATGAATCTGTCAACACGTCAGAGCAGAGTTGAAGTAGGAAGGTTATGTCAAGTTTTTTGTAGCCATAAAAATCAACAGCAAGATTCCCTTTGAGTCAGTAAGAGAGCCAGTGGCTGCTGTGAAGAGTCTTCCCAAGGGAAAACTTATGGAATTCCTGCTACACATCAGGAAAGACTGTTGTAATCAGAAACACAGAATGATCTTGAGGACATGATATTGTAATGAGATATTTTCTTTGACCCGTAGAGTACCCTCTGAATGAAAAGTAGACCCTCTATGGCAAATCAATCTTATTTTCCCTCAAGACAGGAGTGGGAAAGGCAGGCAAATTCTATTGTTATGCTCATTGCCTGTATGGATTTGAGTTTTAGCAATGTGTGAGCAATATAGCTTATTTACCTGACTTGAAGGGACAAAATGTGTGCTCTGTACACAGTGGGAATTTTGGAAATGTTACCTGACTAATGATGTGGTTTGTTTCTGGGGCCGAGTTTGGAGAGGAGTTTTATTAGCAGGGGATGTGCTATCTAAAAATTATTGTAGATGTTAATAAAAATTCCAGGATCTAGGCTGCTTTGGGACATCATCTGAAACAGGTATAGAAAAGTTTTCTTTAGGGACTCCATAGATGAACTTGTTTAAAATAGGTGCTATCAAGATTTTGATGTCAGATGAACCAGTAAAACAGTGAGGTCTCTCTGCCTTTTTTCCAAGTCCAAGAACCATTATGTATAAAGAGATGAGAGAAAATTTGTTATTCTTAGGCAGTATTTTCTTGAAAACCCCTGCCGTCCACCGCACTGGTCTCTAGATTTAACTAAGACACTATAGGTATATCAGAGTTAATGTTAACATTCTTTTGCAATTAAGGTAAAATCTAAAGTCCATAATATGGTTTACAAGGACCAGGATGATCTGGGGTCTTCTTGCTTTGCTATCTACTCTAGTGCATTCTGCCCACTCTCTCATTCACTGCTTTCTATACTGGTCTTTCAACTCCTCACATCAGCCTTAGAACCTTTGAACTTGTTGGACAAAGGCAGGTTCAGGACAAGTATCATATCCTAGTGTACCACCTCATTAGCCATCCGTCTTGTCTCTGTCCACACTATAGGAGAGAAATCATCTTGAAACATAAATTGATTATTTGTGCATTTCCCAGTGCCCTCAGGATAAAGAACAAAATTCTTGGTCCTGCAGGCCTTGCGCAGGGTGCAGTCTCTGCCAACTCTCTGCTGTCTGCTCTCATATTCTCCTCATTGCTCTCTCTGCTCTGTTTTCCATAACTGTCTCAGAACACTTAGGCCATCCTGTCTCCCACTCAAAAAACCTTTGCCTCAGGTGCTACTCTCCTGGAACATTCTTCCTCACTCGTCCTTCAGAACTCAGCTCAACGGCCACTTGCTCGGGGAAACCCAACATGACCTTTTCCCCTAAAACATTTTCTCTTTATTTGATTTCATTTTCCTTTATTATAATCTCTGAGTACTTCCCATCATAACAGTCATCCTGGTTGTATTTTGATATCAGTTCAATGTAGTGTGACTATTTGGTTGATATTTGTTTCTCCTGCTAGTTTATGAGCTCCACGAGGGCAGGGATCATGCATTCTTTTGTTTACCATGATATACCTAGTCCAGCATATGGCCTGGGACACATTAGCTACTCAATACAGATGTTTTGGATGAAGGAACAAATGTCTACGATGCACCAGGCCCTGTATTAGATGCTGGTAATGAAACCTGAATACAACATGGCTGAATAAGCAGGTTGTACCTGCTCCCAGGAGCTCAAGGTCTCAGAGGAAGGCTGTAAGTTTTGGGTTGTTTTAGTTGAATGTGATGATTGCTGATGACTGAGGTGTGAACAAGGTGCTATAGGAGCTCTGAAAAGTTCCATCTCAGGTGCGCTGATGGTCAGGGAGAAGGTGCTTGAGACAAGTTTTGAAGAACAAGGAGGATTTGATGAGGAAAGGGTCTAGGAAGGGGAGTGGCCGAGGTGGCTGAGGTGCAGGACCCATAGAAAGAACTACATAGGGATCCTGTGCAAATCAGGCCCCAGAGAGGGGATGACGTACCCTCTCCATATTGCTTAAGGGAAAATGCAAAGTAATTTCTAATAACAGAAAGACTTTAATCTGAATCTTAGATCTAGCATTAATCTATTAAATAATTCCTTGGGAGAACTCAGTATCTTTTTGGGAAAGTAATTTTTTTTTTTTTTTTTTTTTTTACTAAAAACTCTGGGGAGTGTTTGAACTTTAATCCAGTTTATTCTTGGGTGTTAGAAAAGCATCTTTATGTATAGTGTGTTTTCTGTTAAATAGTTAAAATTTCATTTTTATTCAAAAATACACATTAATATTCAAGTAAACAATTCTATATTATTTTCATAATTACCCCTCAATCCTACAAATAACTGGAAGCAATTGGAAGCTGAATCAACATCTAGCCATTAAGCTTGGTCTGGATATACTGCAAAAAAGCAGGATCCACCATGTCTAGTTTTTAACTCCCAGGTCCTGACCTCAGCTTTGACATCATACACAATGTCAAGTAAACTACAGTTTTTCCTGTATTGGTATTAGAGATTCAGAGAACTTGACTCCTCCAGCTGAGCGCTCTGCATTGGTTAAAAACATAGACTCTGGAGCCAGATTTCCAAGATTCAAAACCTGGTTAAGGCTAGTTAAGGCTCACTAGTTAAGGCTAACTAGTTAAGGCTCACTAGTTAAGCAGTGAGAAGCAAGTTCCTTAAACTTGCCTTAGTTTATATTTGTATTAAATGCCTTAGTTTGCATTATCTTTAAAGTGGGAGCAATAATATTACCACAAGGGGTTGTTATGAGGGTTATATCAGTTAGTATATATGAATTTCCTAGAGAAATTCATGCACTAGGTAAACTTTATAAATATCTCTAAGCCTAATATCAAAGGCTTTTGTAAAATTTTAAAGGTTGTGGATTTCTCCACAACTACAAATTAAAGGTGAGAATAAGTGTCATTTACATTTGTTCTATTTGCATGGATTTTAGCTTAGGCAATCCTCTAAAAAAAGTTACTGACAAAACTCACAAGATCTGAGTTCAAGCAACTCAAGCATCATGGAATTGGGTGGCAGCTGAGAGAGCAGCAACCTTTCTTGAAAGGCAGAAGAGGAGTGGAGATTGTTGAGTCAGTCTTATGTATGTGTTGGTCATAATTGCAGGACTCCAGGTTGTGCAGGGCCTGTATTTGCATGAGCATAACACATGCACACGGTGTACTAGTAGTGGGCCAAGCACCACTGGGAACTCCAGATGGTTAGGGCGCAGTACCTGGCCTCACAGCTCATAATGTGGTGGTGGTGGTGGAGAGGGCAACTTAACACGCACATAAATAACAATCCTAAACCACATACATTGTGTTAAGTGCTAAACTGTACTTTACAGCAATTTGCTAGAGAGATTCATGCCAAGTAGTAGAATATGAGAAGCTCTTTGAAAAGATAGCACTTGAGTTGGATTGTGAAGGAATGATAAGATACCAGTAGGTGCTATGGTGACAGCTGAGACACAAGCCTGGTAGCAGGGAGCTGATGAACAAATTCAGGGTAAATCAGACAACTAGACTGTAGGGTTGAATGAAGTTACAATCATTTGTATATGAGGAGGGTCTGCAATCCTCATTTATGTTTATTTATTCCTGGCACAGGAGTGTAAATTTAACTTGCACAATGAAATCTTGACTCATATATCTCCTTTTCCTTATCATCCGCCCCATTCTGTTTGTCCTTTCTCTCCCCTCAAGTTTATGCTTTTCTGGCATAAAGACTGATTGTAATTCTCCTCTAATAGGAGACAACTGGGAACTGACAAGGAGGGACTAAAAGATTGTGTAATCAAAAGCAATAAAAAGATTCATTTGAATGGGTGTCTAGCTCAGAATTCCCAAAGTGTGCTCTTCTGCAAATGTGAAATAATACGTGCCTCCTCTAACGTGCTGGGTGATGTCCATTATCCTATCTGTCTTCTTTTATCACTTAGGCTCACTCCATGGGTGACCATTATTTTAAATCCATCTTTCTTTACTAGAACCATTTTCTCTTTAACTGGGACAAAGGAATCTAAGCTTACATAGTTTCCCGCAAACAGCATAAAAACCTTTTAAATTACACAGCATTGATCGATGTTCACCCCTTCCTCTAAATACAATACATATGCTATCCCTGGGCTTCACTTAATGCTTCCTTACTGAAGATAAAACTGCTGCTTGGCACAGATGAGGGCCAAACACACTGCATCACTGCACACTCTTGTTCAGATTGCAGTCTAACCAGTGAAGCTGAAATGGAAAGTCTAAGCCCCTGATCCTTGCGGCACACAACATATTAAATGTTGTGCTTGCTAATGTTTCTCCTCTTGAATGTGAAATACATTTGCTGCTGCCTCCAGATCCCAGTGTCCTAAGTGGTTGGGTGATTCTGAATTGTGTACCATGGACAAGCTGCAGAGGGCTCAGGGGAGAGGCTTTGAAAGGAAAAAATGATGTGAATGCTGAAATTTTCCACCTCCAGGAGAGTCTTTAACAAGAAAGCCTGCTTAGTTTTGGCTGGAATGAAGTTTCTGTTCTTTCACTTGCCCCTTTCTGAAAATAATCGTAGCAGCCAGATGGCAGTTGTTGTGCTGCTTGTACATAAAACTTTATGTATGAGAAATTTGACAAGAAATGTTATTAAATGAACACAAAGAACCTTACATTGGATTGAAGAAAGACAAGACAACAAAACTAAAACAGACTGAAGAAAATGATGTATTCTTCATCACAGACAATTCTGTGTACTTGTGTTGACCACTTCCAGCAGCATTCTTTACATGCAACAGTATAGTGGCTTGTAACTTGGAAAATGCTTTTCACCTGCTCTATCTTGTTGGAGCCCAGCAAACATGTCATGGAGAGAGAAAAGGGAAAGACATTATTCTCATGGGACTTCTGGGGAAACTGAGGCACAGAAAAATAAATGGCCCAAGGCTACATGGCCAGTAAGCAGCAACACTGGGCCTAAAACTTAGGCTTTCTGATTTAAGCTCAATATCTGGTTATCACATTGCCTCCTGGTTGAAACACATTCCATAGGACCCTTGTGGGCAGAAGGTACCCATCTCAAGGTCTTCTGAGAAACTTTCCCTGTCCTTGGTCAGCTCCACATCTGGCTCCTACAGCATTCATTATGTGAACCACCAAATTTTACAAGTATTGTGGATTCTCTTTCCTATTTCCTGAATAATTGTGTGGACTTATCTGAGTACAAGCACCCCAAATGTAGGTTTGACATTGTAGGACACAAAGCAAGCATTTAACAAACGCTTATTGACTTCTTATATATTTTTGTGATAAGTGAAAAAATATATACAAGGGCATAGGAATGTAACTTTACATTGAGTAAAGTGTTTTGTATCAAAGCAATTTATAGATTTTTTTCTCTGTCACTTTTATTCTCTTAAATATCATCAACACGATGGAATAGCATGAAAACCTTAAAACAGTGCTTTCTTGACATGCCCACATTAAAAAAAATTGGACAGTAGTCTGTAATCTTTTCTAAGCTTTGAACATTTCTGAAAATATGATGAAAATTGTGGATCTGCATATAAATCTAGGATGGGGGCAGAAAGAGATCTGTGAAAGCCCATTCTTAGGTCATAATTTGGAACTCTGACATTGAAAAATGTTGTTTTATTACCTGATGATAGCCACTTTCAAGCATAACCCAATTGCAACAAAAGAAAAAAACAACCTTCCCTTCCCTGACATGCCCATTGGTGTTCAGCCAGATGGATGTTCCTCTACCTCCATTTTTCTTCCTGTGAACTCCCTGGTCCCCTTACTCTGTTTTTGGTAAGAAGAGACAGTGACATTTATGTAAAAATTCTTTCTTTGAGTCCTTCATTGTGAACTTACTATATGCCAGACACTGTGCTGAGTAAACTCTCTGGGAGGTGTGTCCAGTCCTCAAAGAGTTTGCAGTCTAGAATGTGTACAAACAAGGCTGTGAATTCTGCCTGGAGGGGTAGGGAAGGGTTCAGAGACTAGGTGATGTTTAAATTAGGGTATGAAAATAAGCGGGTGCCCTCCTGGTGGATAAGAGAAGAATGTATGGCATTCCAGCAGAGCGCTCACTAGGTCATGCACAGATTCCATGATACTGTAGAACACAGTCTACTCAGGGCACAGTGACTCATTCTGTGTGTCCTTGGAGTGGACTGCTAAGTGAGGACATCAGTTGATGGAAAGGGAGTCAGGGCTCAGATTGTAAAGGACCTTTGAGACGTGATAAAATGTGTTTTCTTTATTCTACCATTGCAAATAACTAGATGGGAGAAGCTAAAACCTGCTTGGAGATCCTTTGTATTATGGCAGGGATAAAGTATTTTGCCACTTGCTACCACTGGCTACACAAAAGGAATTATTGACTCTTGCTATAATGCAGATGCTAGAAACACTGGCATGTGAACAAAAAAGACCCCTCCATCCCCTTTGCTTGATATATGAACTGTGAAAGCTGTTCAGTGCAGTAGGAACATTTCCTTGGACTCTGAGGAGGTTAACACATCTGTTTATAAATACTGTCAATCCATAGGTAGCAGGGGGAAGCTACAGAGTGATTTATCTGGCTGCCTGAGCATTTTGAAAAAAATATTGGTGGCATGGTAGATCGACACTCCTGCTGGTATTTTAAGTAGCAGCCAGAATCTGTTTCCAGCTGAATGGACATACAGTCTCTATCTCTGATTACTTATGCATCATATAGCTCCATGCTGAATCCTCACCATTTGCCTGTTTAATTCAGTGGATGTAGTGGAACTATATTCTTTCTGTTCTTTTATTTGTTCTCTAACATTGTTGGCAGGTCCATAAGGCCAATGCTTGCCTATCAGTGTCTTGTGGATAAGTGGGTCACACTTCATTGAAGTCATCCTTGTCATTGCTCCTCTCTGTAACGAGCTCCAGTATCATGTATTCAGACAGTGATTTTCTTTTCCCTCACCAGTTAGCTGCCTTAGGATTCAGGGGATATGAACTACAGTGGTGCCCTCTCCGCAATTGAGGATACATGATTATTAAGTTGATTTACCATAGCTTTCTGGAGACTGTAAAAAATGTCCTGGAGAAGTCAAGTCTCTTAGTCCCTTGGGCACCCTGTGGACATCTGTCCTCCACCAGCTGACTCTAGGGTTAGTAGAACTGTCTTGGGTGAGTGAAATGATAAAATAGGATTAATGGGCTGGGAAAGTTTGGGAGTGAACCTCTTAAACTTTTTTTGCTAAAGGGTCTTAGAATCCTTTGAGTGGCAGATGTTAAACTAAGGAGTCATGTTAGAGAGGCAGCTCTAGATTATGTTTTGGGTGAGTCCATGCAGCCGAGAAAGATGTCACAGATGGCAGCATAGACAGTGGGCAGAATCCAGGCCAAAATGCCCCTGTGATACCTGTGCTATTCAAATTAGCCCTATGGTCATTCTACAGGTGTCAGGACTTGGTTCAGCTTTCTCAGTGCAGTATTAGGAAGCATTTTGCCCTGAGTATCCATTCTTGATTCATTTGTCAAACTTTATCTGTACAATCATATGACTCGATGAAACTTCAAAAATACTTATTTAGCCGGGCGCGGTGGCTCACGCCTGTAATCCTAGCACTTTGGGAGGCTGAGGCGGGTGGATCACCTGAGGTCAAGAGTTCGAGACCAGCCTGATGAACATGGAGAAACCCCATCTCTACTAAAAATACAAAATTAGCCGGGCACATGCCTGTAATCCTAGCTACTCGGGAGGCTGAGGCAGGAGAATCGCTTGAACCCGGGAGGCAGAGGTTGCGGTGAGCCAAGATTGTGCCATTGCACTCCAGCCTGGGCAACATGAGCAAAAACTCCGTCTCAAAAAAAAAAAAACTTATTTATTTTTCCTGCATCTTCCTCTTTTTTTTTTTTTTTTTTTGGCGCAAATCTAATCTGCATCAAACAAATGGGATGCTCTTCTTTTCTGTAACTCAGCAAAAGATGGTCTATACTGGCAACCAATTCTTATATTCCCCTAGCCCATGAAATATATCTTTACTTAGATAGTCTGTGAAGTATCCACTATCTCGATTTGAAGTTTGCTTCCCTGACATCTTGTGAAAATTGACCAATGTCAATTACTTTTAATTTTCTCCTCAAGTATTGTTTTCATTTCTTTGAATAGATTTCCTAAATTTTAACATTTTCTTATGTGTTTAATATATGGTTTTCATTTTAGCAAATACTTAGTATGCATGATCTCTTGTACTGTCTCAACAGGTAGGTACTATGAATTTTCACCATTTTCCGTATAACGGCATTGAGGCTTAAAGAGGTTAAATACTTGTTTAAGGTTCCATGTCCAGTAATTGGCAGAGCCTTGATTAAAGTTCACATGTCTTATTGCAGACTCCAAATTCCAATACCTATACCTATGCCACATGACCTTTAGTCATGTGGTTTGTTTGTTTATTTATTTATTTATTTTGAGATGGAGTCTCACTCTGTTGCCCAGGCTGGAGTGCAGTGGCACGATCTCCGCTCACTGCAAGCTCCGCCTTCCGGGTTCACGCCATTCTCCTGCCTCAGCCTCCCGAGTAGCTGGGACTACAGGTGCCCGCCACCATGCCCGGCTAATTTTTTGTATTTTTAGTAGAGACGGGGTTTCACCCTGTTAGCCAGGATGGTCTTGATCTCCTGACCTTGTGATTCGCCCACCTTGGCCTCCCAAAGTGCTGGGATTACAGGTGTGAGCCACCGCGCCCGGCCTGTCATGTAGTTGTTTACCAAGTATCATTCCATGTTTCGTAAATACTTTGCAAGTCTTTGGAGTAATTTTTTTTAAACCAAGAGTTATGGCTTATTAGTGGGTCATGACTTGCATGTTTTTTGTTTTACATGAAACGGGCTAGAATAGAGTATTACAAAATAGAAAACACCAAAATGCATTGATATAGTAATGGTGGGTATATTTTTGTGAAATTTTTGTTATAAGTGTATATGTGTGTATTGAGTCACAATGCAAATTGTGTTTACTACTGTGAGTTGTGGAAAATTTAGGGAAACAATGTTATGCATGACAAGAAGCAGTATAAAATAGCTTCCTTCCTGTCAAGATACTTAGATACTTAGATCATAGTGGGAATGGAAAATATATATAAATTAATGTTGGCAAAACACATAGCAGTGGATTATTCAAAGCCAAAATATGCATATGCAAATAATACTAAAGTTATAATCCTCTTCTGGTATTCACCATCTATGATGGTTATTATTTCTAAAAATATGTGTGACACGCTGAACATTTTGAGGACAAGAACATGCCTTGCTGTATGGAATCCTCGTTGCCTTGAGCAGAAGATGTCTCATGAGTGCTTATTGAATGAATGAAAGAAGGAATGAGGGCAAGTGGCCTTCTATGTAAAGAAACGTTATTCTAAAATAGCACATCTTGAGTTTGGGGAAACATAACCAGCTTTCTCATTTTATGCCTGTTTCTTCCTTTTAATAAAGAATCTCTTTCTACTATATGTGGAAGCACCTGACTAAGCCACAGAAATTTCCTGAGGCAGCGTGTGTGATGGGAATTTTCACGATGACTCCTTGTCTATCTTGACTCAGTTGGAGGCCGCTTTGATCAGCTTCTCCAAGGAGATGATAGAAAATGTATTTATAAATGAATTGGGCCAAGTTTACCTAAAAGGAAACATGCTAGACACATATGCTTTGGTATCTTAGTGCTTAATCTTATAGCCTTGTGTCAGCGAAATCACTGGTATGAAATTAAAAGCGGAGATAATGCTTTGTGAGTCAAAGGGCCTTGAAAAATTTTTTCTATTTTTTTCTTGTTTAGCAGAGTTACATAAAGGTGTTTTTGTAGAGTTCTTATGATCTTCCCAGAAACTGTCTTCCACAGTTTTTGCCTCAATATTTGCCATTTTAACTTGTGTCAAGTGAATTATTTAACTAAAGGTGCATAAACAAAGAATTCAAACTTTAGTTTTTCATAGGCCAAAGGGCTGCTTTTTAAAAACTAGTGTAAAAATCAGTAAGGAGAAGGGAGGTATGACTCAGGAACTACAATGTCTGGACATGCTGAGAATAGCACTTAGAAATTTGATTTGAGACTCTTCATTTTTTGCTGCCTAAAAATGATCTTTATCGACTTTTTTTTTTTTTTTTTTTTTTTAAATGAAGGCCGGGTGCGGTCATGCCTGTAATCCCAGCACTTTGGGAGGCCGAGGTGGGTGGATCATTTGAGGTCAGGAGTTCGAGACCAGCCTGGCCAACATGGTGAAACCCTGCCTCTACTAAAAATACAAAAATTAGCCAGGGATGGTGGTGGGCACCTGTAATCCTGGCTACTTGGGAGGCTGAAGCAGGAGAATGGCTTGAACCTGGGAGGCAGAGGTGGCAGTGAGCAGAGATCATGCCACTGCACTCCAGCCTGTGCAACAGAGCAAGACCCCATCTCAAAAAAAAAAAAAAAAAAAAAAGTAAGTGTATTCCCTGAACAAATATTTATTGGTTCCCTGACAATATGGCAAACATTGAGCTGGGTGCTGATGGTGAAATGGCAGGGAGACACAGACTGCCCTACTGGTGGTGGAGAGGAAGCAGACAGACATGTTTGTGTTTCAACAGGGGTGATACGGAATGTCACAAGGGCACATACGGGCACCCCCTCAGACTGGGAAGTGCCAGGGGCTTCTTCCCACAGGAAGTGGGATTTACGTTGAAAACAGAACAAGTAGGAAAGTTTATTGGGACAAGAGAAGGGCAACCAAGGTCTAAGAAAGAGAGAAGGTGTAAGAAGGGTAACCAAGGTACGAGAAAGAGTGCGTGTCGCTTTCTGAGAATTTCCGGTAGTTCCACATGACCAGTACTCAAGAATGTGAAGTGAGGATGTGGACAGATGTGACTGGGAGGGAAGGGTAGAGATAAAGGGTCTTCTAAATCATGTTCTGGAGTTTTTACTAAATCCTGAGGGGAATGAGGACATGTTGACGGGTTTTATTAGAGGAGTGAGATGACAGTTAACTCAGTAGAAAGCAATGGTGCTTCACGGTAGCCCTGAAACCACCTTTCCCCTTTTCCCCTGCGGGAGAGGACAGAGCAATAGAGCGTTTCCCTGGACACCTTCTTCATCTGCATTCTCATGACAGGCTGAAGGGAAGGATCAGAACACCATGCCCGCTAGCCCAGGAGACCGAACAACAATCGCAACACCACCTCAAATTACAGCTCTTCACATTTTGCAAAACTCTCTAACTCCCTAGAGAGAATAATTCTTTTTCACTCTGATAGATGAAAAAGGGACAATGGAGCAAGAATATTTACAGCCCTGAATGACAGAATGAGAAGCATTAAGCCCATTGGCCTCCACTTAAAAAATTGTGTGACAATTAGCAAATGTTTTCTCCACCTTCACTGAAGGTAGAATAAAAAGCAATGAACTTATTTGGCAAGACCTCTGTTCTACACTCCTGCTGGTGTTTTTACTTCTTTCTGCCTGTAGTTTCTATGTTAGTCACCTTAGACTTATGCCCAGTGAGAAACATATAAAATTAGATTCAGGTACAAACTTTTTCAACTTCTGGCATCTCTGATGTTGCCTCTTGTTTGCTTTATTCTGCCTCATCTGCTCCTTTGGCTTGCTTGTTTTTCAATCATTCTCATAGGTCTTTGCGTTCCTGCCTTTGCTCATCATTCTTTGAGCGTCTTAGAGCCTTTCGGAAAATTATTTTCACGTGTATCTTAAGGGAGCTTAAAAAATCATTAGACATTAACATTCCATCTTAATGGTAAAATATTCTTTCCCTTCTGTCTTTCTGCACATGTTCTTGTGAATCTGCTTGAAATATCAGGCCCATGGAGACCACTGTGTGTTGGTCAGTGGGTGTTATTTGAATGACAAAACAAAGAAACAGTTTTCAACACTTGCTAAGGAAAAAATACAGCAATACATAATAGCAGAACAGATACTATCACATACACACATATGGTAACTTAATTAACAAATGAAGACAAAAACAAATTTATGTTAAATGATTAAATTACTAAACATTCATGGTTTGTCTGACCAGCTGCTTGCCATATCTCCCACTACTTCTGTTTGTCCAAACATTAGCCATTCACTTTCTTTTGACCTTTGATGGTGAAAGCTGGACACTACATAGAAACCTCTGTGATCACCAAATTCTGGTCTTTGTCTTTGGTCTGGCCTGTTCTTGAGCTTACGTTATGTTCTTTACCTTCAACCCTTCCCAGATCTTCATAATCTAGCTCCTAGCCCTCTGCCAAAGGTTTACCAGTACGTGTGGTTCTGGTGTTAATGTAGTAGCTGTCTTACTGAGGTCTTGAAATTTGCCAGGCTCTCTCTGGCATGCAATCAATGCTTTTTCTGTCCCACTCCTACATATTTATATGGCTAATTTTTTCTCATCATGCAGCCCTCATCTCCTAAATGCCATCTTCTTTTACCATGCCACTTAATAGTTCTGCCTCAAGCCCCAGTTGCCTAGGTGGAGAAAGAGTAAGCTGCTATGGTATTGACATAATTTATTCAGGTTATGGGAAAATTCTACTCCATGTGATCGTTCATGGATCCAGGATCCTCCTGTCTTGTTCTGTTGAGTATTGTCCTTACCTGAATAATTAATGCTGGATTGTCACTGCATACATTTTAAAGCCAATGGAAAGGGGAAAGAGCATGGATGAGGCATGCTCAGTATGTTAACTCTTCGAGCCAAAAGTGGCATACATAATTTCCTTCTCTATTTTATTGGTGAGGACATGGTCACATGGCCACATTTGCTGCAAAGAGAGTCTAGAAATGTAATTAGCAAAACAGTCATGTGTGCAATACAACTGTACTTCTAGAAGGGGAAGATGGGCCCGGTATGGTGGCTCATGCCTGTAATCTCAGCACTTTGAGAGGCTGAGGCAGGCAGATCACCTGAGGTCAGGAGTTCGAGACCAGCCTGGCCAACATGGTGAAACCCTGTCTCTACTAAAAATATACAAAAAATTAGCTGGACATGGTGGCAGGTGCCTATAATCCCAGCTACTCTGGAGGCTGAGGCAGGAGAATCGCTTGAACCCAGGAGGTGGAGGTTGCAGTGGGCTGAGATCGCACCATTGCACTCCAGCCTGGGCAACAAGAGTGAAACTCCATCTCAAAAAAAAAAAAAGTGGGGGGGTAAGATGGATTCTTTTAGACAATTAGCAGTCTCCACAACACTTAGTTGACACTTAGTCACCTATCACATGACCCTGTTTTATTTTCTTCACAGCATCTATCATTATCAAAATAACTTTTTATTTATGAGTTAATTTATTTTACTCTCATTAGAATATAAGATTTGTAACAGCAGAACTGTGTTTGTTCGATTTCTTCTTTCTTTAACCTCTACATCTATAGTGCGTAGAACAGTGGTTGGTGTATAGAAGGTTTTCACAAGGTTTTGAGGCTTCTGAGACTGGGTGAGTCACTTGTTTAACTGAAAGCTACAAGATTCTCATAAGTGCTGTCTCCTCTTTTATGGCTTATACATCATGGCACTCATGAGGCCAACCCTGAGATTGTATACTGAAGCTGCACTTAATTAAGTGCTTGCCCTCTTAGAAATGAGAGACCCTCATCTTCAATTGGGTATATTTAGTTGCTGACTGCCTTACCAGACATCCAGAGTTAGATGAATTCCATTTATCTGGGATGTTTAAATCAGGGGAGTAACTAGTGCCCCAGTGTGTTGCAGAATATTGATTTCATGTCTTTGAAAGATGAAGGCAAGATTTCAATTTCTATCATGGCTCATTCTGCTTTCTAGGGACATCCATCTTTTTAAGCCATCAGATCATGCTGTTTCTGTTGGAAGTCCACCTCAGGTACTGCTTGACATGTACAGATGCTGAAGCACTGCCCCTTTCTAAGGGAGGGGGAAAGTTCTTATCAGGTACTCTCCCTTAGCAGCTCGCCTTGCCTTCCCAACCTGGACCATCCTTGCCTTATTCTCATCTTCATGCTTGTCTCCTGGCTAATCTCAATTTCATCTTGTGCTCATGTTCAACTGGTGTTATGATCCTGATATTTGCAAGAAAAGAAGATTAATCTACACTATAAACTCTATGTGAGTAGAAGCAAGTTCTGTTTGTATTTATTATCGTATACCATTACCATTACCTAGCAGTACCTGTTACATAGTCGTTAAGCAAAAAGGTAAAACAACAACAACAACAACAATGGGCCGGGCACAGTGGCTCATGCCTGTAATCTCAGCACTTTGGGAGGCTGAGGCAGGCAGATCACGCGGTCAGGAGATCGAGACCATCCTGGCTAACACAATGAAACCCCGTCTCTACTAAAAATACAAAAAATTAGCCGGGCGTGGTGGTGGGTGCCTGTAGTCCCAGCTACTCGGGAGGCTGAGGCAGGAGAATGGCATGAAGCCAGGAGGCGGAGCTTGCAGTAAGCCAAGATCACGCCACTGCACTCCAGCCTGGGCAACAGAGTGAGACTCCGACTCAAAAAAAAAAAAGAAAGGATATGCATAATACTTTGAGAAAAGCGCAGTGAAGGAAACACTAAAATGTTGTGATGAAATAGGGTACTCAGAGAAAAGATTATTTAAAGTAGTAATGTTTAAGATACAAAGGGCCTGGAGAAGAACAGACTCTAAGGTGGTATTGAAGCTCAGAATATGATACTTCAAAGTACAGTGTGACACTTTAGTGTGTTTAATACTTCGAACTGAGGAAGATTGGAAGAGCCCCAGAAGTAAGAAATTTCCTCTGACCATCTGCCACCCTCTTTTCCGCTTCCCTCATTTCTGCCCTGAAGCAGCTCATAGAATTCCTCTTCCTCAAAGCAAGCCACAGAGCCTAGAAATGTCACTCTCTGACCCTCTCCCTTGTTCCCTGAGGTTCTCATATGACAAGTGTCCTGTCCCATTCCCAGAGGAAGGAATGCTACATAGAGAAGCCGAAAAGAATCTGAACAAGGAGGCCTTGCTGGATTCCCTCCTCAATTACCATTAGGTTATACCCTTCTTGTCCAATCACATTCCTACATGGCTGTCTATTTTTCATTGAACCTAAGCATAAAAATACACCGTTTCCTGGAATCTTTGGGTCTTCATTTTTGAAGACTCCTGTGTCGCAGAAAACTTTGATTGAATAAATATGTTATACGTTTCTCTTGTTAATCTGTCTTTTGTTATGGGGTATCAGCTGTGGACCTTGAAATGGGCGAGTAACAGGTGTTACATCTTTTCACCCCTATCATGGTAGAGTGTTGTTGTATAAAGTATAGACTTAGAAGCTTCAGTGTGGGTTCAAAACCTGCTTCTATTAATTATGATCTGCATTAGTCTACTAGGGATACTATAATAAAACAGTATACACTGGGTGGCTTTAACAACAAAACATTTATTTCCTAGAGTTGTGGAGGTTGGGAATTTCAAGATCAAGGTGCTGGCCGATTTGGCTGCTGGTGAGGACACTCCTTGCTGCCTTCTTGCTGTGTCCTCACGTGGTAGACAGACAGACAGAGCATATATGAGCGAGCATGCTCTTCTTATAAAGCAACTAGTATCATCATCTAACCCTAATTATTTCTTTTCCCGTGATGGTTAATTTTGTGTGTCAACTTGATTGGGCAATGAGGTGCCCAGATAACTGATTAAATATTATTTATGGGCATGTCTGTGAGGGTATTATTTATTTATTTAAATTTTACTGTAAGTTCCAGGATACATGTGCAGAACATACAGGTTTGTTACATGGGTATATGTATGTCATAGTGGTTTGCCGCACCTATTGATCTGCCCTCTGAATTCTCTTTCCTCATCACCCACCCCACAACAGGCCCTGGTCTGTGTTGTTCTCCACCCTGTGTCCATGTGTTCTTAATGTTCAACTCCTACTTATGAGTGAGAACATGTGGTGTCTGGTTTTCTTTTCCTGTGTTAGTTTGCTGAGGGTGATGGCTTGCAGCTTCATTCATGTCCCTGCAGAGGACACGATCTCATTCCTTTTTATGGCTGTGTAGTATTCCATGGTGTATATGTACCACTTTTTTTTTTTTATTATACTTTAAGTTCTGGAATACATGTGCAGAGCCTACAGGTTTGTTACATAGGTATACATGTACCATGGTAGTTTGCTGCACCCATCAACCCATCATCTACATTAGCTATTTCTCCTAATGCTATCCCTCCTCTTGCCCCCCACCTCCCAACAGGCCCTGGTGTGTGATGTTTCCCTCCCTGTGCCCGTATGTTTTCATTGTTCAACTCCCACTTATGAGTGAGAATGTGGGGTGTTTGGTTTTCTGTTCCTGTGTTAGTTTGCTGAGAATGATGGTTTCCAGCTTCATCCATGTCTCTGCAAAGGACATGGATGCATTCTTTTTTATGGCTGCATAGTATTCCATGGTATATATGTGCCACATTTTCTTTATCCAGTCTATCATTGGGCATTTGGGTTGATCCAAGTCTTTGCTATTGTGAATAGTGCTGCAACAAACATACATGTCCATATGTCTTCATAGTAGAATGATTTATAATTCTTTGGGTTATACCCAGTAATGAGATTGCTGGGTCAAATAGTGTTTCTGGTTCTAGATCCTTAAGGAATCACCACACTGTCTTCCACAGTGGTTGAACTAATTTACATTCCCACCAACAGTGTAAAAGTGTTCCTATTTCTCTACATCCTCTCCAGCATCTGTTGTTTCCTGACTTTTTAGTGATCACCATTCTAACTGGTGTGAGATGGTATCTCATTGTGGTTTTGATTTGCATTTCTCTAATGACCAGTGATGATGAGCTTTTTTTCATATGTTTTTTGGCCACATAAATGTCTTCTTTTGAGAAGTTCTGTTCATATCCTTTGCCCGCTTTTTGATGGGGTTGTTTGTTTTTTTCTTGTAAATTTGTTTAAGTTTCTTTTAGATTCTGGATATTAGCCCTTTGTCAGATGGATAGATTGCAAAAATTTTCTCCCATTCTCTAGATTGCCTGTTCTGTTCACTCTGATAATGGTTTCTTTTGCTGTGCAGAAGCTCTTTAATTTAATTAGATCACAGTTGTCAATTTTGGCTTTTGTTGCCATTGCTTTTGGTGTTTTAGTCATGAAGTCTTTGCCCATGCCTATGTCCCGAATGGTATTGCCTAGGCTTTCTTCTAGGGTTTTTATGGTTTTAGGTCTTACATTTAAGTCTTTAGTCAATCTTGAGTTAATTTTTGTATAAGGTTTAAGGAAGGGGTCCAGCTTCAGTTTTCTGCATATGGCTAGCCAGTTTTCCCAACATCATTTATTAAATAGGGAATCCTTTCCCCATTGCTTGTTTTTGTCAGCTTTGTCAAAGATCAGATGGTTGTAGATGTGTGGCATTATTTCTGAGGCCTCTGTTCTGTTCCACTGTCTATATATCTGTTTTGGTACCAGTACCATGTTGTTTTGGTTACTGTAGTCTTGTAGTATAGCTTGAAGTCAGGTAGCATGATGCCTTCAGCCTTTTCTTTTCTTTTTTTTTTTTGCTTAGGATTGTCTTGGCTATACGGCTCTTTTTTGGTTCCATATGAAATTTAAAGTAGTTTTTTCTAATTCTATGAAGAAAGTCAGTGGTAGCTTGATCTATAAATTACTTTGGGCAGTATGGCCATTTTCACAATATTAATTTTTCCTATTCATGAGCATGGATGAGCATGTTTTTCCATTTGTTTGTGTCCTCTCTTATTTCTTTGAGCAGTGGTTTGCAGTTCTCCTTGAAGAGGTCCTTCCCATCCCTCATAAGTTGGATTCCTAGGTATTTTATTCTCTTTGTAGCAATTGTGAATGGGAGTTCATTCATGATTTGGCTGTCTGTTTGTCTATTATTGGTGTATAGGAATGTTTGTGATTTTTGCATATTGATTTTGTGTCCAGAGACTTTGCTGAAGTTGCTTACCAGCTTAAGGAGATTTTGGGCTGAGACGATGGGGTTTTCTAAATATACAATCATGTCATCCGCAAACAGAGACAATTTGACTTCCTCTCTTCCTATTTGAATACTCTTTGTTTGTTTCTCTTGCCTGATTGCCCTGGCCAGAACTTCCAATACTATGTTTAATGGGAGTGGTGAGAGAGGGCATCCTTGTCTTGTGCCAGTTTTCAAAGGGAATGCTTCCAGCTTTTGCCCATTCAGTATGATATTGGCTGTGGGTTTGTCATAAATAGCTCTTATTATTTTGAGATATGTTCCATCAATACCTATTTATTGAGTGTTTTAGCATGAAGGGATGTTGAATTTTATTGAAGGCCTTTTCTGCATCTATTGAGATAATCATGTGGTTTCTGTCATTAGTTCTGTTTATGTGACAGATTATGTTTATTGATTTGCATATGTTGAACAAGCCTTGCATCCCAGGGGTGAAGCCAACTTGATTGTGGTGGATAAGCTTTTTAATGTGTACCACATTTTCTTTATCCAGTCTATCATTGATGGACATTTGGGTTGGTTCCATGACTTTGCTATTGTAAATAGTGTTGCAGTAAACATACATGTGCATGTGTCTTTATAGTAGAATGATTTATATTCCTTTTGGTATATACCCAGTAATGGGATTACTAGGTCAAATGGTATTTCTGGTCTAGATCCTTGAGGAATCACCTATACTGTCTTCCACAATGGTTGAACTAATTTACACTCCCAAAAACAGTGTAAAATTGCTTCCATTTCTTCACAGTCTCACCAGTATCTACTGTTCCTTGACTTGTTAATAATGACCATTCTGACTGGTGTGAGATGGTCTCATTGTGGTTTTGATTTGTATTTCTCTAATGATCAGTGATTTTGAGGTTTATTTCATATATTTTTTTGGCCACACAAATGTCTTCTTTTGAGAAGTGTCTGTTCATATTTTTTGCCCACTTTTTGATGGGGTTGTTTGCTTTTTTCTTGTAAATTTGTGTAAGTTCCTTGTAAATTCTGGATATTAGCACTTTGTCAGATGGATAGATTGCAAACATTTTCTCCCATTCTGTAGGTTGCCTGTTCACTGTGATGATAGTTTCTTTTGCTGTGCAGAAGCTCTTTAGTTTAATTCGATCCCATTTATCAATTTTGGCTTTTGTTGCAATTGGCTTTTGGCATTATTGTCATGAAGTCTTTGCCCATGCCTATGTCCTGAATGGTATTGTCTAGTTTTTCTTCTAGGATTTTTATGGTTTTGAGTTTTACATTTAAGTCTTTAATTCATCTTGAGATAATTCATGTATAAGGTGTAAGGAAGGGGTCCAGTTTTAGTTTTCTGCATATGACTAGCCAGTTTTGCCAGCACCATTTACTGAATAGGAGATCCTTTCCCTATTGTTTGTTTTTGTCAGGTTTGTCAAAGATCTGATGGTTGTAGATGTGTGGTGTTATTTCTGAGGGCTCTCTTCTGTTCCATTGGTCTACAAGTCTGTTTTGGCACCAGTACCATGCTGTTTTGCTTACTGTAGCTTTGTAGTATAGTTTGAAGTCAGGTAGTGTGATGCCTCCAGCTTTGTTCTTTTTGCTTAGGATTGTCTTGTCTATACAGTGTTTTCTTTGATTCCATATGAAATTTAAAGTTTTTTTTTTTTTTTGTAATTCTGTGAAGAATTTCAGTGGTAATTTGATGGAAATAGCATGGAGTCATATAAATTACTTTGGGCTGTATGGCCATTTTCACAATATTGATTCTTCCTATCTGTGAGGATGGAATGTTTTTCCATTTGTTTGTGTCTTCTCTTATTTCCTTGAGCAGTGGTTTTGAGTTCTCCTTGAAGAGGTCCTTTGCATTCCTTGTTATCTGTATTCCTAAGTATTTTATTCTCTCTGTAGCAATTGTGAATGGGAGTTCATTCATGATTTTGCTCTCTGCTTGTCTATTGTTGGTGTATAGGAATGCTTGTGATTTTTGTACATTGATTTTGTATCTGGTGACTTTGCTGAAGTTGCTTATCAGCTTAAGGAGTTTTGGGTCTGAGATGATGGGGTTTTCTAAATATAAAATCATGTTTTCTGTAAACAGGCAATTTGACTTCCTCTCTTTCTATTTGAATACCCTTTATTTGTTTCTCTTGCCTGATTGCCCTGGCCAGAACTTCCAGTACTATGTTGAATAGGAGTGGTGAGAGAGTGTATCCTTGTCTTGTGCCAGTTTTCAAAGGGAATGCTTCCAGATTTTACCCATTCAGTGTGATATTGGCTGTGGGTTTTTCATATATAGCTCTTCTTATTTTGAGATATGTCCCACCAATACCTAGCTCATGGGGAATTTTTAACATGAAGGGATGTTGAATTTTATCAAAGGCCTTTTCTGTGCCTATTGAGATAATCATGTGGTTTTTGTCATTAGTTCTGTTTATGTGATGGATTACATTTATTGATTTGTGTATGTTGGACCAGCCCTGCATCTCACAGATGAAGCTGACTTGATCGTGGTAGGTAAGTTTTTTGATGTTCTCCTGGATTCGGTTTGCCAGTATTTTAATGAGGATTTTCACATTGATGTTCATCAGGGATATTGGGCTGAAATTTTCTTTTCTTTTTGTGTTCTTTCCTGGTTTTGGTGTCAGGATGATGCTGTTTTCATAAAATGAGTTAGGGAGGAGTCCCTCCTTTTCAATTGTTTGGAGTAGTTTCAGAAGAAATGGCACAAGCTCCTCTTTGTACCTCTGGGAGAATTTGGCTATGAATCCATCCGGTCCTGGGCTTTTTTTGGTTGGTAGGCTATTAGTTACAGCATCAATTTCAGAGCTAGATATTGATCTATTCAGGGATTTGACTTCTTCCTGATTTAGTCTTGGGATGGTGTATGTGTCCAGGAATGTATTAATTTCTTCTAGATTTTGTAGTTTGTTTGTGTAGGAGTATTTATAGTATTCTCTGATAGTAGTGTTTTTCTCTGGGGTCAGTGGTGATATCCCTTTTATCATTTTTTATTGTGTCTATTTGATTCTTCTCTTCTTCTTCTTCTTTTTTTTTTTTTTTTTTTTGAGACGGAGTCTCGCTCTGTCGCCCAGGCTGGAGTGCAGTGGCGCAATCTCGGCTCACTGCAAGCTCCGCCTCCCTGGTTCACGCCATTCTCCTGCCTCAGCCTCCTGAGTAGCTGGGACTACAGGCGCCCGCCACCACGCCCAGCTAATTTTTTGTATTTTTAGTAGAGACGAGGTTTCACCGTGGTCTCGATCTCCTGACCTCGTGATCCACCCGCTTCGGCCTCCCAAAGTGCTGGGATTACAAGCGTGAGCCACTGCACCTGGCCTCTTTTCTTCTTTATTATTGTAGCTAGCAGTCTATTTTGTTAATTTTTTCAAAAAACCAGCTCCTGAATTCATTGATTTTTTTGGAGGGTTTTTTGTGTCTTTATCTCCTATTCTGCTCTGATCTTAGTTATTTCTTGTCTTTTGCTAGCTTTTGAATTAACTTGCTCTTGGTTCTCTAGCTCTTTTAATTGTGATGTTAGAGTGTCTATTTGAGATATTTCTTTTTTTTTTTATTTCTAGCTTTCTGATGTGGGCATTCAGTGCTATAAATTTCCCTGTTAACACTGCTTTAGCTGTGTTCCAGAGATTTGGGTATGTTGTCTCTTCATTCTCATTGATTTCAAAGAACTTCTTGATTTCTGCCTTAATTTCATGATATACCTAGGAGTCATTTAGGAGCAGGTTGTTCAATTTCCATGTAATTGTGTGGTTTTGAGTGAGTTTCTTAATTCTGAGTTCTAATTTTATTGCAGTGTGGTCTGAGAGACTGTTCATTATGATTTCAGTTCTTTTGCATTTGCTGAGGAGTGTTTTACTTCCAATTATGTGGTCAATTTTAGAATAAGTGCCATGTGGCACTGACAAGAATGTATATTCTGTTTATTTGCGGTGGAGAGTTCTGTAGGTGTCTATTAGGTTGTCAGGGTACTTTTGGAAAAAATTAGCACTTGAATTGGTGGACTGAGTAAGACAGATCTTCCCTGCTCCATTGTGGACCTGAATAGAACAAAAACACAGAGGAAGGTTGGATTCATTCTCATTCCGCCTAACTGCTTGAGCTGGGACATTGATCTTCCCCTGTCCTCAGCATGCCTGGTTATCAGGCATTTAGATTTGGACTGGAATCTACACTATCAGCTTTTCAGCTCTCAGGTGTTCGAATTACACCAGCAGCCTTCCTGGGTCTCCAGCTTGCAAGTAGCAGATTGTGGGACTACTCAGCCTCCATAATTGCACGAGCCAATAACTTACAATAAATCGCTGTCACTTTCTAGTTCTCTTTCTTTCTCCCTTTCTCATATCCCCCATTGTCTACGTAGGTACATACATATATATATATATTTCCTATTGGTTTGGTTCTGTTATTCTGGAGAACACTGACTAATACACTTCCCAAAGGCCCTATCTTCAAATACCATCACGCTGGGGGTTGGGGCTTCAATATTTGCATTTTTGCAGAACACGATTCAGCACACAGCATGATCTGTATACAATTTTCAGTCATTCTGCTTCATTATGCTTCATTTTCCTCATGTATAAAAGGAGGAAAATAATAGAAATTACCTCATAAAATTGTTGTATTAAGTGAGTCAATATTCCTAAAGTTTTTTAAAAAAGAATCCAGACACATAGCGAGTGTTATTTGAGAATTTGGTAAATTATAAAAATAAAATGCATGCCAGACAGATGAAACATCATGGATGAAAATTCTAAGGAGAAAATGGCGTAAAAATTTATGAGCAGGAAAAGAAACCTTCTGTGAAGAGAATAGTGTGTACGGGTGGAGTGAAGCTCAAGATGAAATGGAAGAGGTGGCCAGGGACTGGACAAGGCCGGACCTTGAAGGTCCTGGGTTTTTTATAACTGCAATGGGAAGCCTTTTTATTTTAAACAAATAGTTCAAAGACTTGATTCATATTTTAAAGAATTAATGTGGATATTCTCTGGAGAATATAAAGGAGAAGGAAAGGAAATACAGATACCAATTATGAGACTATTACTCTAGTTCAGACAAGGATAGTTATGTGGCTGGAACAGAGTAGTAATGACAATCTCAAGAAAACTTAACAGTTGAGTTATATTTTGGAGGTAAAATTGATAGAATTTATTAATCAATTGGATGGAGGAAGACAGAGAGGTAGAAATCAAGAATGATATCCAGATTTCTGATTTAAGCTCTTGGCTATAAAAAACTGTCAAATACTTAGTTGAAGAACATTGGGAAATGAATGGATTTGTTGGGAGGTGAGGTGGGAATCAAGACCAGTTTTAAACCTGTCAAACTTGAGATGCCCATGAGCTATCTAGCTGAAATGCCAAATAGTTAATTGGCTATATTATCTATTTTGTAGTTTGGAGGAGAGGTCTGAGCCAAAGATAATTTGGGGGCAATTAACTCTATTTGGATGGTATTTAAAGGTATAGAATAAACAAGGTCATCTAGAAAGGGTACGACAGAAAACTTTTGACAGGGGAAGAGTTGGGGGAGGGATTTAGAACTAAAAGTGGACTTAAAAAGTTTTTTTCTATTTTTTATTATAAAAAATTTCAAACATACATAAGTTTGAGAAAGGTTACATGGTACAATGAACAGCTGTATACCCACCACCTAGATTCACCATTTGTTAACATTTTGTCGTATTTTGTTCATCTGTTTACCTGTCTGAATCTACATCTGTATTTATAGATATATCAATCTGCACATGTATTTATAGATGTATCTATCTACACATATTTCTCCAAACTATTTCAAAGTAAGTTGCAGATATTATAAAACTTTACTCCTAAATACTTCAGCATGTCCTAAAACTAAAGACATTATTATACGTAACCACCATGCCATTATCATGTCTAAGAAAACTGACAGTAATTCACAAACAATGTAACACCTAGTTTGTACACAAATTTACTAAATGTTCCCCCAAATATCTTTTATACATTTCTGATTGCCAGCATTTAAAGGTGAGGTGGATGAGCAAGAGCTATGAATGGGGGTGAAGAGGTAACAGTCTCCATAGCAGGTACGGCAGAAAAGGCCGGTTTCAGGAAAGCCAAAATGGATTGCAAGGATGCTAAATCTGTAAATACTAAAGGCCTTCTGTAGTTAGCTCTTTGTCTTAGAAAATTTGGGTCTAGGGCTATTTGGAAGAGGTTGAACGACATGCCATACGTATGTGCCTTCCAACTCATGATTTATGATAAACTAGGAATATTCATATCCCAATTGATTTGGCAAAGAATCAAAGATGAGAGGAGCTGAAATCTAATGTTATTTAGTGAAGAGCTGTAAACTGACCTTTGCCTATTGGCTTGCCCTTTATCATTCCTTTCAGTCAGCATATAATGCTTTCCTTCTGGGACTGACCCAATTTCAGAGATTCCTCTCCTCTACATTTTTCACTCCCTGCATGTTCCATTACATATGCAATTAATTTAATGTTATTTATAATCCCAGTTCTTTACTCCTCTTACCAGTTAGAATGACTATATAATTTGTCTCTCAAACCAGGAAACTTCTTAAAATAAAAATAACTAGAGATATAACCCAGGCTGTTCCAGGCAAACCAGTTTGATGGTCACTCTATGGATAAATTGTCTTCTCCACTTCTTTTCCTCTCCTCTCTCACTTCCTCCTTTGTAACTCAGATCCTTTAATATATAAATAATAAAAGCACCCCAGGATACCCTTTATGAAAAAGCAACCTCTCCGTAGATGTTTCAAGAGATCATAGAATAAAATGTATATTATCACAACCTTTAAAAATTTTAATTACTTTTAAGTGATTTCTTGCCATACTTTACTTTTTCTAATAATTGTGATTTCCAAGGTTTTCCTCCTTCATAAACTTCCATTTGTTACATAATTTATAGAATTTCTGTATAATTATTTTCTTTATAATTAATTTGCTCGGTAGAGACCTACTAAGCCTCTGAATAAAAATATGCAAATTAATATATATTTTAAATATTCTACATAACTGTTACCTTGTTTCACATAATAGATTATATTCTTGCAATAAAAGAGATTATATCTTTGTAGTTAAAAAGGAAGTCCATTTAGTGGACACATAACTGTCAAACATATTTGAAAGGCTGGGCACGGTGGCTCACGCCTGTAATCCTAGCAGTTTGGGAGGCTGAGACGGGTGGATCACGAGGTCAGGAGATCGAGACCACGGTGAAACCCCGTCTCTACTAAAAATACAAAAAATTAGCCGGGCGCGGTGGTGGGCACCTGTAGTCCCAGCTACTCCGGAGGCTGAGACAGGAGAATGGCGTGAACCCGGGAGGCGGAGCTTGCAGTGAGCCATGATCGTGCCACTGCACTCCAGCCTGGGCGACAGAGCGAGACTCCATCTCAAAAAAAAACAAAACAACATATTTGAAAAAACCTCTTATACAGTAAGCAACCAATAACTAAATAATAAAAAATTAATAAGCTAAACTATAGTGTTTTAGTTTGTTGTTACATTGGTTGAATAGCAGGCTCTCAACTCTCCCCTTTACTTTTTATTTTTATTTTTTGGATGGAGTCTTGCTCTGTTGCCCAGGCTGGAGTATAGTGGCGTGGTCTCAGCTCACTGCAACCTCTGCCTCCCGGGTTAAAATGATTCTCCTGCCTCAGCCTCCCGAGTAGCTGGGATTACAGGCACTTGCCACCATGCCTGGCTAATTTTTTGTATTTTTAGTAGATATGGGGGTTTCACGATGTTGGCCAGGATGGTCTCGAACTCCTGACCTCGTAATCTGCCCACCTCGGCCTCACAAAGTGCTGGGATTACAGGCATGAGCCACCGCGCCCGGCCCACTCTCCCCTTCTAAGTATCCAAAGGAAAAGTTGAACACAAAAGAGATTTATTGTTTCTATCATCCTTTCTGCCAGATTACTCTTTTTTTTTTTTTGAGATGGAGTCTCACTCTGTCACCCAGGCTAGAGTGCAGTGACACGATCTCGGCTCACTACAGCCTACACTTCCGGGTTCAAGTGATTCTCCTGCCTCAGCCTCCTGAGTAGCTGGGATTACAAGCGTGTGCCACCACGCCCAGCTAATTTTTGTATTTTTAGTAGAGATGGAGTTTCACCATGTTGGCCGGGCTGGTCTCGAACTCCTGACCTCGTGATCCACCTGCCTCGGCCTGCCAAAGTGCTGGGACTACAGGCGTGAGCCACCACGCCCAGCCTGATTACTCTTTTAATTTGAATAAAGAATAAGATATGGTAGGTATGCAAAATATCAGGTATGCAAAATGTCAGGTATGCAAAAATGTCAAAAACTGGGTTTCGGGATTTTCCCTAAAAGTGAGATTACAAATGGATCAAATGGTTTTCTATACTTATTGAAAAATAATTCTGAAGAACTTTGGTTTTGGAAGTTGTCTGTTGGTACTCATCATCAATTCCTATTATATTCTGTGTTCTTTCCTTATTGTGGGGACTGGTAAATGAAATGCTACATATCTCAGGCTTTCTTGCTGCTAGGGGTCTGAATGTGAATTAGATTCTACCAATAAAATACACTCATTAGAAGACAGAAATGAGGCGGAGGCTATCTTCTTGCCACTGTGGTGACCTGCCAGCAAAGCAGCAAGTCAGACAGATGAGGGAACTGCCAGTTGGTGAGCAGTCAGAACACATACAGTATTTATTAATGAAGTTCATTGTTACATGTGGGTGCAGTTAGTGGTGCTCTAAAAACAATTCCAATAGCGACATTAAAGATGACTGATCACAGATTAACATAGCAGATATATTAGGTTGGTGGAAAAGTAACTGCAGTTTTTGCCATTGAAAGTAATTTGTAAAAAGCATTAACATCTGCAAAGCGTAACAAAGTGAAGCACAATAGAACAAGATATACCTCTGTGTGTGTGTGGTGTGTGTGTGTGTGTGTGTGTGTTTCTAATTTCTTAAGTTACTCTTTAGGAGGATTGTAGAAGTGAATAATGACAGCAACATTATATGAGAGTTGAGGCAGTTTTACTTCAATGGGAGAGAAGAGGAAGAGAGGCAAGTGGGGGACCACAGGGAAGTGGGCTGATAATTGACATTCTGTGTAGGACCCATGAAAACTTTAGCATCCTGAGACATTGAAAAGAGGAGGTATCTCTTCTGTCTCTTGCTATCTATCTACATAATAATAGATAAATCGATGCACATGTATCTCCCCCAATTTTTGCCTTTCTCCCTGTATCTTGACTACTCCGATGCTTTCAACAATATATCAAACATCAAATTCTTAACCTTTCTTTGTTTTGGGCCTCTGCTTTGCCGGTGCCCTGAGCAGATGCATCATGTTGAGAATCCTCTGTGCCTTGATTAAGGGTCTAAAACAACCTGTGTTGCTTGCATGAGGAAAGAATAATGATGTATTAAGGAGAAATTCCTGCCAGGTTCACATTTGCCTGTGTCTAGTTTCTGCTACTGACAGTGAGTGAATAAGGAAGAAGAGGGGTTCTTTTGAGACATCACAAATCAGCTCTACCAAATCTCTGCTTGCAAAAATCAGTTACTTCTAGAGCAGTAGTCTGGCTGTCTCCTCGTTAGTTAATTGTATGCATCAGTTTCTAACTTGTGCTCTAATGAGTTCTCTATCTTCTTGCCAGGCTCTGACAAAGCTCACTCCCATGCACTCGGCAATGTGCTGGTATCTGTCTCTTCAAACAGGGTTATTGAGTAAAGAGAGAAATGGATAAATGAAGAAATGGAGATGCATACATCCCACCACCTTGCAATTCCTGCTATTCATATGCCTGAGATAAAATATAGCTGAGTATATCCTGAGCTGGGCTTGAAGATGTGTGTGTGCTATTGTGAAAAAAGTTCTTGTTAGAATTTTCATTGCCTCATTTCTTTTCTTTTTCTTTTTCCTCTTTTTTTTTTTTTTTTTTTTTTCAGATACAGCTCTGGGGGATAGATAGGAATATCTTTAGAAGGCAGAAAACCAAAATTATGTAGACATATTTATATTCTTATTGTTTTAAAAGGTCAGAAATTGTTCTAGTTTCTTGGTATTCCTAATAATAGTGACTCCTTTGGGATAATTGGATGTGATCTTTCTAAGGCGCCCCCTTTTTTTTAAAGCTGTATGGATTGACCATTTATTTCTGTGGTTTTCTACTCCAATTTTTTGTTGTGGCTATTGTAAATGGGATTATTTTCTTGGTTTCTTTTTCAGATTGTTGACTGTTGGCATATATAAATACTACTGATTTTTGTATGTTTATTTTGTACCCTTACTGAATTTGTTTATCAGTTCTAATAGTTAAAATTCAATACAAAAGTAATTCTATTTATCTCAGTGTTTTGCTCCATAAAATGCTAAAGCATGTCTTATAAAATGTAATTTCACAAAAGTACTCTGTTCAGGGGTCAGAAGAATTAATATTGTTAAAATGACCATACTACCTAAAGCATTCTACAGATTCAGTGCAATACTTAACAAAATACCAATGACATTCTTCACAGAAATAGAAAAAAAATTCCTAAAACTTATATGGAACCACAAAAAACCTAGAATAGTCAAAGCCATTCTGAGAAGAAAACAAAGCTGGGGGTATCATATTACCTTATTTCAAATTATACCACAAAGCTATCAAAGCTATAGTAACCAGAACAGCATGGTGTTGGCATGAAAACAGACACATAGACCAATGGAAAAGAATAGAGGATCCAGAAACACATCAATGCATTTACAGTCAACTCATATTTGGCAAAGCTGCCAAGAACACAGATTGAGTAAGAGGCAGCCTATTCATTAAATTTTGCTGGGGAAATTGGATAACCATATAGAGAAAAAGGAAACTCATCCTCTATCTCTCACCATGTACAAAAATTAAATCAAACGAGCTAAAGATCTAAATATAAGATTTGAAACTATCAGACTACTAGAAGAAAACACTAGGGAAACTCTCCAGGACATTGGTCCGGGCAAAGATTTCTTGAGTAGTATCTCAAAAGCACAGGCAACCAAAGCAAAAATAGACAAAACACAGCAAAGGAAACAACAGAGTCAAGAGACAACCCACAGAATGGGAGAAAATACTTGCAAAGGTTAATAACCAGAATACATATAAGGAGCTCAAACAACTCAATGAAAAAAAAAATCTGATTTAAAAATGGGCAAAAGATCTAAATAGATATTCCTCAAAAGAAGACATACAAATGGTCAACAGGCGTATGAAAAAATCTCAATGTCATGAATCATCAGAGGAAGAAATGCAATCAAAACTACAATGAGATATCCTGTCACCCCAGTTAAAATGGCTTTTATCCAAAAGACAGACAATAACAAATGCTGGTGAGGATGTGGAGTAAAGGGAACCCTTTTATACTGTTGGTGGGAATTTAAATTAATACAGCCACTATGGAAATTAGTATGGAGATTCCTCAAAAACTACAAATAGAACTACCATATGATCCAGTAATTCCACTGCTGGGTATTTATCCAAAATAAAGGAAATCGTACACGGAAGAGATATCTGTACTCTCATGTTCACTGCAGCACTATTCACAACAGCCAAGATATGGAATCAACCTAAGTGTCCATCAACAGATAAATGGACAAAGAAAACGTGGTACATACACACAATGGCGTATTATTCAGCTGTAAAAAAGAATGAAATCCTGTCATTTGCAACAACATAGATGGAACCAGAGGACATTATGCTAAATGAAAGAAGTTGGGCACAGAAGGATAAATATCACATGTTTTCACTCCTATGTGGGAGCTAAAATTAAAAAATTGAACTTGTGGAGACAGGGAGTAGAATGATGGTTACCAGAGGCTGGGAACGGGAGCAGGGAGGAAAGGAAAAAGTAGGAATGGTTAATGGATATAAAAATATAGTTAGATAGAACAAATAAGATCTAGTATATCACCCTGACAGCACATCAGGGTGACTGCAGTCTATAATCAGTTATTGCATATTTAAAAATAGCTAAAAGAATGGAATTGAAATGTTCCTAACACAAAGTGATAAATTCTTGAGGTGGTGGATACCCAATTACCCTGATGTAATTATTACATGTTGTATTCCTGTATCAAAACATTGCTTGTATGTGGGACCTGAAAAACAAACTCATGGAAATTGAGAGTACAATGATAGTTACCAGAGGTTGGGAAGGGTAGTGGGGAGGGTAGGGGGACTAAAGAGGGGATGATTAATGAAAAAATATGAAGGGATAGATGGACTAAGATCTAGTGTTCAATAGCACAAAAGGGTAACTATAGTTAACGATGATTTATTGTATATTTCAAAATAACTCAAAGAGTGGAATTGGAGTGTTCTTAACATAAATAAATGGTAAATGCTTGAGGTGACAGATACCCTAATTATTCTGATTTAATCATTATACATGGTAGCTTATATGAAAATATCACATGTACCCCATAAATATGTGTAACTATTATGTATCCATAATAAACAGAAAATTTTTTTTTAAAATTTGCAAAATAATGAAGAAATTAAATGATATGTTTCTATTTTCCTTTTAACTAATTTAAAGGTCCAATGTGACCATGCATACATACTCCTTACAGATAGTCATGGACAGACAACCTGCTTCTGTAAGCCTCACTTAGGTTTTAAATGTAATTTCCAGTGATTAGTATCAGCCTTCATTTCTTAGTAGAGTCAGTAGTGGGAAGAAATCTATCTCCCACAATCTTGGACATTGTTACCAATATCAGGACAGCCTGTCTTACTGCACTAGCATTTAGGAGGGTAGAATATGGAGTACAGGGGTCTTTGTGGCAATGAAGACATCCCTAATTCAACTCTAAAATAAGTGCTGTGTGAAGTGAGTAAAAGTGTGGAATGGTAGATCCTCTTTTGATCACATCTTTTTTTTTTTTGAGACAGAGTTTCACTTTCATTGCCTAGGCTGGAGTGCAATGGTATGATTTCGGTTCACTGCCACCTTCGCCTCCCTGGTTCAAGCGATTCTCCTGCCTCAGCCTCCAGAGAAGCTGGGATTACAGGCGTGAGTCACCACACCTGGCTAATATTTTGTATTTTTAGTAGAGATGGGGTTTCACCGCGTTAGTCAGGCTGGTCTCAAACTCCTGACCTCAGGTGATCCACCCGCCTTGGCCTTCCAAAGTGCTGGAATTACAGGCATGAGCCACCACGCCCGGCCCCCCACCCTTTTTTTTTTTTTTTTTTTAACTTTTATTTAAGAGCAGGGGTATAAGTGCAGGTTTGTTCCACAGGTAAACTTGTGTCATGGGGGTTTGTTGTATAGATTATTTCACTATCCAGTTATTAAGCCTAGTACCTATTAGTTATTTTTACTGATCCTCCCATTCTCCTACCACCCGTCCTCCAAAAGGCTCCAGTATGTGTTCTCTGTGGATCACATCTTTCTTATGAGCCCTACTATTCCATAAGAAAATACTGATTATATTTTCCATTTACTGGGATAATTTTCCTAATCATAGAGTCCTAGTCTCTCACTATCATTCTCTTGAGGTGATGTGGTCATATCGCTGCCATCATGTGTTAATTAATTAATTAATTACAAACTAATTGCGTAAATATGTATTCCATGTCTGAAAGATGTTATTTTCTGAGATGGATAACCCTAAAAAAGAAGCAAGTATAGGGGTGTGAAATAATTTTTAAAAATTTCGTTTTAATCACATCAGGCATCAGATGTTCCATTGGATAGCAAAATGGAGGTGTTGAATAGGCATTTGGACATAAGTGTCTAGCGCTGAGGTAAAATTTGGGCTGACATATACATTTGGGAGTCATTAGCATATAGATGACATTTAAAGCATAGGAAGGATAAAGTCATCTAGATATTTAGTGTGGACATGGAGGAAAAGTGGCATAAGGACTGATATCTGAGGGCACATTGGCATTCAGAGATCAGAAAAAGGAAGAAGCAGTAAAAGAGGCAGAGAGAAGTGGCCAAGGTCTTGGAAGGAAAAGTAAGAGTATAGTATATTCTGGAAGCCAGCTAGAGACAATGTTTCAGGAAGTATGAAAAAATCATGTCAAGTGCTCAGGTGTCAAATAAAATGAAGACTAAGAATTGCCTTTTGGATTTGGCAGTGTTGGGGTCATTGGGAACCTTGAGGAAAACAGTTTCTATTAAGAGGGTGCGGCAGGGCACGGTGGCTCACGCCTGTAATCCCAGGACTTTGGGAGGCTGAGGAGGGTGGATCATGAGGTCAGGAGATCGCGACCATCCTGGCTAACACGGTAAAACCACGTCTCTACTAAAAAAATACAAAAAAATTAGCCGGGCGTGGTGGCGGGCGCCTGTAGTCCCAGCTACTCAGGAGGCTGAGGCAGGAGAATGGCGTGAACCCAGGAGGCGGAGCTTGCAGTGAGCGGAGATCGAGCCACTGCACTCCAGCCTGCACGACTGAGTGAGACTCTGTCTCAAAAAAAAAAAGAAAAAAAAAAAGGAGGGTGCCTTCTGTCTTATTTTTAGCAATATATGATATTATATAAACTACTTTTCAATGGAAGTAACCATACTGGTTTTAGACAAAGGGTGGCCCCTTATTTTATTTAATTTCCTTTGGATAAAAAGCTACTTGTTCAGTCCATGTAAACATTTGTTTCTCGTTTGGTGACTGCATTTAGCTGGACTACAGATAAGTTTGTTTTTATGGCTAGGTTTTTTCTTTTTTTTTTTTTTAGAGGGAATCTTTTGATTCAAACTTGGTTTATGTACACAGAGGACAGGCTGGATATATGATGAAAGCTGTAAAGCACACATCGGAAATGAAACCCCAATACTGAGTTCTTTCAAACTGTTTTCTCGTTTTAATGAGGGTTTTTCTTTGGTGCTCAAACCCCATTTTTTCATAGAACACTTTCTAGTTAGCATTGTGATAATAAAGTAAACTTGATTTTTACACACTACTGTATGATTGAGATGGCTTTAATTTACATTATTCCCATCTTTTCTGTGGGAGTTGATTAAAAAAAAAATCACAAGACGGTAGGGTCATACGCTGCCAGCACGTCCATCGCTTACTTTCTAGGCGAGCCACAATTAAGGAATTAGAGTGAGCTAATTATACATCCTAATATTAAATATCTCCAGGAAAGGAGATTAGAAATGTACTAGAAAATTGTAATAGCTTTTCCTGAAACACTCAAGCTTTTTCTAATAAATATTGTAATTCCAATTTCAACTGAACTGAGGTCAGACTGAGCAGTCAAAAATAGCTTCTTAATACTATTTGTATATTCTGTATCTTTTCCTGGCTCATATTTTAGTCTGTGTGTCAAAATGGAGAAAATGAGTTATGTTGTCTCCCTTTTCCTCTCTCTCACTTTTGCTAAAATAGGACAGCCTGACAATGAGCTAAGCTTTTCAAGGTCAGCACCTAACTGTGCCTCTGTTTCTTCCCTGGCAAAACAGTCTGAGAGCCTCCCCTTTGTCCTGCCATCTGAACGTTGGGAAGTCTGATTAAATGATCAGATTCTTTAAGCAACAGATATCAGTTTGCCTCCTTGTACTAGGGGAAAAACGATTAGCTCTATTTGTTACTTGAAATCTATGAAGGAAAAGCTGTTGGGTTACTTGAATTCTATGAGGAAGTTTAGGTAACACATATTCAACTAACTTCCAGAGAATTTGGTGTTAGTTATAACCAACTAAAAACCTAACCACCTCATTCTGATAGCTTTTCTTTCAGCTCCTTAACATTTACCATGGTGAAAAGCCTTTGAGTAAACCCCTAATGCAATTTTCAAAGACAAAGAAGCTGTGGCATTTGGCAGTCAGCTTAAAGCATTCTTTTCTTTTTATTTTTTTTAGTTAGCTGTGAGATGAGATAATTTGTGAAATATGGTGTCTGGCAGGATAATCAAATAGGACTGAATTTGGACACATATTTCAATCTCAGCGATTTCTAGTTTTGACTGCAAACACGTTTAAGGGAGTGGTGGAATTTTGTCATTTCAAATCCTGTAGATGGCAATGTTGCCCTTGAAAAATAAACACACATGCTTATGGTCTAGGCTTCCCAGATGATGTATTGCTTAATAATGGATAAACAGGAACTTTCATACCAATTCAAGGTATACCGTTCGGAAAATATATTTCAGATGGAGAGTACGTATGGAACAGATAAATATCTATAAGTGTCAGCATTTACATTTAAAATTGTGCACGGTTTTAGAAAATGTTCTGTTTAACTGTGCTCTTTCCTTTTAAGTGATCTCATTTTTCCTTTAATAATGCTTTATTTCAGGTATCATTACTTAGAGTTGTTTTCACATTACTGCAAGATGAAGAATGGTCATGGTTAAAACCTACAGACTTTTTTTCGGTAAATGTACACCATTCAGTGAGCCACAATAGAACGAGAACGACAAAGAGCTCAGGAATCAACCACTGTGGCCTTCTCCATGATTCCCAAGAGCATTTTCTCTCTGGGCCTGAGTCCTGAGGTTAGTCAGGCATTGAGGTAGGAAGGAAGTGACTGAGAATTTTGTTATTCTCAATCAGCGGATGCAATTGCAAAAGCAGCCAAGAAAGAACCAGATGACAAAGTTTTAATTAAAATATAAACCCTCAATAAGGCAGATATGCTAAATCACTTGCTTCTAAACTGAGATGAAAAATTCAAATGTATGCAAAGGCATACTACAAACTTCCAGAAAGAAAATGTAAACTGAAAAGAATTTCAGCTTTAGAAACCTAGTATTTTGTCTTTTGGACCAAAATATATCTTTTTTTCTGTGGCCAGAGACTGAGGGCACATGAAGAAACAGAATCATGATCTTATTCTGGTCCATTTTCCTCTTTAACCATGAAATATCAGAATCAAAATTTCTTGGCAAATTGAATCCATACAAAGAAGCAAGTATATGCTCTTTGATAAGAATGGGAGATTCAGAATAAGAATGGGCTGGGAATTAGAAAAGAATTTTAAAGTATGATTTAAAAATTTTGGTATAGTATCAGATTGAATGAGAATGAGCCTACTTAGGAACAGAATATATTCTGGGCTTTTTATTTTAACTTAAAACATGCCTTAGGTATCTGAATATTAAGTTTTGCTCTTAGAAAGTCCTAGCCATGTTCCATTTTCTTGTGTATTTACGTTCTCGCCCTCCTTTTTTTGTTTTTTAAAAAAATTGACATCATGAGAGGAGGAGTTGTTCAGAGCACAGACATTGAGATTGGACAGCTCTGAGCGGCTCACCTCAGCCTTGTGACTTGGTGAACATCAGTTATGAACATCAGTTTTAATCTGTAGAGTAGTAAAAATAAGTCTACCTACCTTTTAGGTATTTGGCTTAGAAGAAGTAGTCAATAAATAATGGTGTTTATAATTTTTTTGGTCTGTTAAATGGGCCTTCCTTTTCTTTTTCCTCTTTTGGGGTAAGAAAAATTAGATAGTAACTATTTAATAAATATTTGTTGAAATAAATAGTTGAAACAGTGAATCATTTAATTACTGAAGAAAATTTTTTCAGTGACATTGATATCAGAACATTTTCTCCAACTTCCCTCTCTAAGATCAAGTACAAGACAAAGAGTAACCATGTCTCAGGGGTCTATGATTAAGTCATGCAAAATAGAGAAAGCAAAGCAAAAAAGGTCAGGATATTTAAAAAGGTATTATGGCATGTCAAGTAGAATCATAGACATTTTCTTATGGAAGAGAATTTCTAGTGAAGGTCATACTGGACTCTGAATTCTTCAGTTTATGAACGGGAACCCGTTTTAGCTTTGCATTATGGCCAGGAAAGTGAGATCTCAAACTCAGTCTCAAAAGAAAAGTTAGTAATTTACCTTTGTTGTTGTTGTTGTCGTTGTATGTATATGTTTTCACTTTAAAGCAAAGTGACTACTGAAGTTCTGTTTTATGTAGTAAGTTTATAGAGCTTTACAAAACATGAAAAATCATTGCTAAAGTATCCCGAAGCTGAACGTTTGGGTCTAATAAAATTTCAGATGATGCAAATCTTTGTAAATTAGTTTTTTTACTATGAAGTGAATGCTTTAGCTAATGATCACAAATAAGTCTAATTTTATAAAACTTGTGGCCCAGCTGAAAAATCTGTGATTAAAAATTGGATTCTAGATATAAACTCCTCTTCTTTTCCTGGGTTCAATGTATTTTGTGAAACAATCTTCCAATAAAATATAATGCATTTTGATGACTCACCTTTAAGACAAAACAGAAGGCTGGCTTTTCAACTTTTGAAACAAAATGCTGTCTCATGTACATGCCTGATATATAGAATACGTTCATTTTTATCAGTAAAAAATATTGGGTGTCTCTAACATTGAGATAATACCTACCAGATATTTGGTATTGTGTTAAACAACTCACATGGTTGATTTTTCTATGGTTACTTTATGCAGTAAGCTAAATATTGTTATTATCATCGTCAACCTTATTTTAAAGAGTCACAGGACTGCTGGAGATGTTAAATAACTGTCCACTATTTCCAGCCTGAAAGTGATATGCTTGGGCCTTGAACTCAGGCAGTCTAGTAAATAACATGGCAATAGTCCAGAGACTAGACTGTAAATACTGGGCAATCCTACTTCTCTAGCAAACACCTTTCTGTGGAACTTTTGTCAAAACTCTCGCTGACAGAGAGGCTTTTCCACAAGAGTAGATAAGTCTATGTTTCTTATTCTGGTGCATGTTTGTTTCTCTGCTTATGTTTCTGGTTCTATATTTCTTAGTCTAAGACTTGCTATATTTCTCCAGAGGTTTCATTACAACATAGGATGAACATGACATGCCTCCTGAATGGTCCATTTTACTTTAATATTGTGGGGCAAAATGTTATTACTATTTCATGCTTGTGGCATAAAATTATTTCCAGCAGAAATAATTAAAAAACACTTGTAATTTAAAAACTTACCATCTTATTCTCTATTTTAATGTGAGCTTGAAGACCAAAAAGTTACATAGCTTGGTTATATCCCTCTGGCTCGCTTTATAATTTTTATTAGTGAACTCTTTAAACATTGTATTATCAGTTTTCATAGATGGTCTGATATAATAGGAAACTTTTCTGTTGCATTAAAAAACCCTGCTGTCGAGGTCTTCATTCATTACTTTGTTAAAAGCCCTTGTAAAAATCCCTATGAAAAATTTCTCCAAGAGCTCAGAACTCTACCAGTGAGTTCATGGTCTACTTGATGATAAGAGATATGAAATTCATTGTATTGTCCTTTGACCTAGATTGCTAGAAACTTAGAGCTAAGGTTTGAAATCACTTGCTATATTTTTCTGCAGTCAAGACTTTATATAATTTTTCTTTTTAGCTCTCCTGCTACGGTCATTTTAAATTTTTTTTATCATGAGTTAATAGTTTTAGGTTTATTTATATGCTTTTATTTCAAAGAATCCCAAATCTTTTACAAAAATTAAAAGGGTACGAAAGGGGTGAGCAAGAGTACATATAGAAATAAATATTGTTAAGTGTGCATTTATTTTTCTAATATATGTGAGAATAATTTTCTTCAATGGGATAAAATTTCAATGTATACTTGACAACTTATTTTTGTAAATTTTCATTTTTGATGCATGGATATCATAGTTGTGTAATGACCTTCCACAAACCAAACTTTATAGTAAAAATAAAAATTTTTAGGGCATATTAAGATTTTGGTTGATGTTTCTTTATCATGTAGCTAAATGTTGGACAGAATAAGCATTAAGTAGATATTTCAATCCAAAAAATATTTTAAAATTATGATAAAAGAAAAGGGAGATTATTTTATATTCTCTATTGATTGTGAATACCATGTCTCATTTTATTAAATGTTCTGTCTCTTAAGAAGTTTCCGCAACTCAGGGAGGTAACCTACCTTTCTATATGTTTTCCTTAATTAAAATTTGTATTTCATCTCCCAAGTTGTTGAAAATATGATATTGTTACAATATTATACCGAATCTTTCCCCCCATAACTACGTGTGAGAGAAAGGGCAATTCTTTACATTCTGAATTTCTCATGGTTCAGTGTCATATTTTCCATTTATGAAATTTATAAGTATATTTATTTAATTTGTGATTAAATCCTACCAATTTTCCAAAACTCTTAAAGAAGGTGATTTTTCACCTGTTGCTCAACTTATGTAAGTCTACATTGTGAAGGAAAAAGTTATAAACATGCAAAGTAAGATAATTCCAAAATGTGCAACAGAAATCAACTCTGAAAGCATCATGACATTGGGGGATGTTTGAAATAAGTTGGCATTTATCTATGTTATCAATGCTTCATGAAATTCTGACTCATTTCATTAGTAAAAATATCTATCCAGAATGTCACTAAAGAGTGCTGAGAGCATTTGTGAAATGCCATTGACTTTTGCAATTGCAAGAAATCCATCTCCCTAAACTTGAATTGTGCTATGTCTGTGTGTCTTCCAATAAACATCTCCCCATCAAATAATTTCAATGTCAGTAAATAGAATGAAACACAAAAATCCCTTGTGTCTGTTCTCTCTTTCAGAAGAAAAACTCTGACCTTGCCACATCTATAGAAAGTTAATATACATGGAAAAATTCAGTACAACTCTTTTGGCTAGAACTGTAGCTTTAGTTTACATTTTGGAAATTACTGCAAAAGTAATTTGACATCTTTATTTTAAAAAATCCATTATATTAATAATTACAGGAAAGCAGGTGAATGGAGCAATTTTTTTCAATTAAGTTATTATGCTTTTGTGTAATGCGTATTTTGTCTTTAATGACTTGGAACCATATTCCTCTTCCTGGAGAGGTCATTATGCTTTTATTAAATTGTGATTTTTTCGCCCTTGGTTATTTCTTCCTTTCCTAAGTGCCAGAAATGTTCTGAAAAGAGAAAACAGAGCACATTGATGCCATTTTTCTCAGAATATATTGTCTAGAATGTCTTTGTCATATGGATTTTTATTATTATCTTTACTTAGGACAATATTCTTTTATCTTTGTTTTATGCATTTATTCCTTTTAGTACATTTGGAAATTAGGATGTTTTCTTTTATGGAGAAAGGATGTGAAGTCACAAAAAAGTGTGTAGACTTGCCTCCTATTGCATCAAAGTGTAGAAGCGGGACAGGTGGATGACAGCTTCAGGGGATCACTGATTCATTGCAAGAAATAATTCTGGACTTGACTGTCTTGGCATTTCCAGCCCTGGAGGTAATGTAGTAAAGTGAGTTCAGTATCAGATTGGTGGTATTGAACATTCTATTCCCATGCCTAGAAGCCCCTCTCACAAATCCCTGTTTGAGCTAATTCTAATATTCCTTCACAAATCAGCTTGAATTTTATCCCCAATGTGCCATTTTCTTGGCATAACTCCGCTCCCACCCACAGTAATATCTCTGTGCTCCAACAACACCCTGTGTACTTCTCTATCACGTGTTTCATTCTCTACTATTATTGTTACTTGTTGTACTTGCCACTAGTTTTAAGTGGTTAAGAGTAGGGGTCATAACTTATTTGATTGTGTATCTCTAACATCCAGCAGAGTTTTTGGCAAGAGCAAAATTACATGAATGAATGAAGAAATGAGAATTTTTATACTCTTTCAAATATGTGATTTGGAAAGAAATTTGGAGAAAATCTGTAGTGTTTTAGTTTCTTTGGTTTTATTTTTATACTCATTATGAACTCATACAATGTATCATGTTATATGGAGGAACATATGTGTACAGTTGCTCTAAAAGACAGAATTTGATAACCCCTTATGAATTATGATTGCATCTTTTAGTATCACAGGAAAGATACTTTGAAGTTTGCTGTTGTTATTGTTGAAAAGTCATTGACTTTCCATTTCTACTTCCATTTTATTTTTTGTGATGCTAAATATTTGTGTGGTAGTGATATTTATTTATTTTTTTCACTTCATTGTTTCTACCAAGATTTTAGCAAGAACTTAAAAATCAATCAAGCTAAAATGGAAAAGACAGAAAATGCCAAGTGTTGTTGAGGATATGGGAACGACTAGGACACTCACCCACTGTTGATAGGAGTATAAATAGCTATAAATATTTTGGAAACCTGTTTGTCAGTATCTCTAAAGCTGATTATATGCATACCTTATGACCTAGTTATGGCACTCTTAGGTATATGACACATAGAAATGAATATATTCATCAATACATACAACACAAATGTTTGTAGCAGACCTATTTGTAATTATTCCAAATTGGAAATAACGCCAAACGTCCTCAACAGAATGCATGATTATTGTATATAAATACAGTGAAATGCTTATATAGCAATGAAAATGAATGAAATGCAACTATGTCCCACACCAGGAATGAATCTGACATACACAACAATAATAATGTTGAATGAAATAATAAAGACCTGAAACAGCACACATTGTATGATTCTATTTATATTAATTTCAAACACTGACAAAACTAATATGTGGTGTTAGAAGTCAGAAGAGTGGTCAGAATCCCTTAAGGATTGAGAGAGAATAGTGATAGGAAGAGGGGCATGAGCAGGGCTTTTAGAGGGTTGCCAATGTTCTGTTTCTGAGTGGTGGTTTTTCAGGTGTATTCAATTTGGTGAAATTGTTTTGAATTATAAAGCTTTGATCTGTGCCATTTTCTGTATGTTTATTATACCTCATTAAGAACTTAAAAATGAGAGGAATGAAAGGGAGTCAGAATAAAAAGTCCAAAATCATGATTTAACAATTAGTAAACACCTTAGAGGGATATTTTGTGCCATGAATGAAAATTTCAGGGTTCCACCTTAATTTTATTAAATGTGTAGAATTTGGCTATGTTAATATAGTAAAGTTTTTCTGCACCTTTAGGCTTTTGGTATTGCCATCCTATTGACTGACAAATATGGATGTGAAAAACCCCTTGGATAATTAATAGTGATAACATTTTCTTTCTCCCTCAATGAATATTAAATATTATTGTACTATGAAATAATTTCTGATCTTTTAGACACATGAATTCTTCAGAAGGTCTTCAAGGTGCTGCACAAATGATCTACTATTCAGGTCCTGTTAGTAAAATGGCCCAAATAGTGATGGTGCTTTAATAATAAAAACCATTGAGCATTGTGTACATTATAAATTGTTGTGTATTTTTTGAGAAGGTGTATATTATTTATAGTGTTTTCTCTGGAAAAAATAATTATTCCTAGTTAAATAGAGTAAATACATATTATTTCCTACTTTAAACTCAAATTCCTGTGTTCATATTTTATGAAAAGGTAGCAACTAAGAAAACAAAGCTCTGAACAACTTGCTACCTGTAGAGAAATTTATAGCATTTGTACTTATTAGTTACCAAAAAGAAAAAGGTAATAAATCTGCTATTTCCTTGTTTGTCAGAGGCCAAGGGAAAAGAGCTTCATTAGCATATTTGTCAGGCAGATGTGAAATGAGGCAGAAAACTGCTAGAACAATTGGGAGAAATCTAGAATATGAAGTTCCAGCACAAACTTAGATGGCTTCTAACTATGTGAAGGTTTGAACAGCAACTTCTGACATAGAAAAATAACCACAGCAAAAAGAAGTGAGGGAAAATTATGAACATGGTAATGTGAAAAACAATGATAGAATCTTTGCAATTTAGATTGGCCTTTGAGATGTGCCATATTGCATAGTTTAATTTTGGAAGGTCAATTAAGCAGAGTTAATTGCCTCTGTTAAGTTGGATAGTCAACAAGGTTTGTTCAAATGCTTGGTGCACTTTAGGTTTCAGAATTACAACACAAAATTTGTTTCTTCTTAGAATTGACCTGATAGATGGGAGCCACAAATGTTTCCATAAATGTCTTCTGTCTGGTGTTATATAGTCTGGTAAATGCTGGTAATCCCAGCACTTTGGGATGCTGAGGCAGGCGGATCACGAGGTCAGGAGCTCAAGACCAGTCTGGCAAACATGGTAAAACCCCATCTCTACTAAAAATACAAATATTAGCTGGGCATGGTGGCACACGCCTGTAATCCCAGCTACTCAGGAGGCTCAGGCAGGATAATCACTTGAACCCAGGAGGCGGAGGTTGCAGTGAGGTGAGATCATGACACTGGACTCTAGCCTGGGTGACAGAGTGAGACTCCATCTAGAAATTAAAAAAAAGAAGTTTGGACAAGAAATGGAGGAAAGAAATTCAACGATAGATCAATTAGGACCAAAGGTGGAGGAAGTTTTTAAAATTGTACTTTAGAAAGGGAGATAATTTGTTTGTGTTATAAATTGAAGAGTTGGAACCAGTATAAAGCGAGACATGAAATTTTATAAAGATTAATGACTTATTTAAAAAGACCTCTCCAAACCAAGGAGGGATACAAAGATGCTGAAACAACTGGTAAAACAAGAATTCTAAGATGTTATGTGTCACTTCTGCATCCACCCCAGCCATAAATAATTTTCTGCTGCCCATACAATAAAAAGAAAATATTTACTGACAGGATAAAGATACCTCGTGACAAAGCCTCTTGGGTATAATACTCCTAGTTATAAGTTGCAGAACAATGCTTATGTTTTGTATAGCTAATTGCTAAAAGTCTGTAATGAAAACCAAGCTTACAGTAGTTCAACACATAGAAATTAAAAATAAATGAGTCTTGTAACTTTGCCTTTTGGTTTTGTTTGTTGGCTTTTTACTTAAAATAATGATTTTAAGAGGTGATGGATGACTGTCCACATCTATTTCTATTTGGCCTAGAACAATTAATCTGCTATAAGTCTTTTGACTCTTAATGCTCTCCATGATAGGGAGTCCCATCGAGGGACAGGGTGGTCGTGGGGCAGGTAGCCAAGCCATCCTGGCAACTCTATGGGACAAAATAAAGATTTGCTGGCCTTTGATGTTGCTTCTGGCAAATCTTGGCCAGAAGCGGGAGCATGTAAACCAAAAATAAAATTACATTTAAGAAATCCATTGGTTTGGTCCAGAAAGGTGGAACAACTCACAGCTGGAGGGTGGGGGGATGCTTCCAGCTTATAGGTGTATTTTTACATTTTCTGGTTGACAAGTGGCAGAGTTTATATATTGAACTAAAAGTTCAGGTTATATATTTGCATTTCCACTCTCCCCCACCCCGCCTTCCCGGGCCAACCATCTGAATGGACATCCTTCATTAAGGGATCTTTTAAAATTTAACCTGAGAGACTGTTTCAGGCCATGACTGGAAGTGGGGGTTGGACATGCCTCATTATACCTCTCTGGCATTAACAGCAACACAGACTTTAAGTCTGATAAGTCTGATAAGAAACAAGAAACATTTTATAGTCTATTCTCTCTGAAGTCTTTTATCTGAAGGGTTCCTTTGCAAATAAGAACTTGGATCTCCATAATCCTTTATCTTAATCAAGACTTTTCTTTCTGTTGATCCTGGGTCTTTAAACTCTGCCACTTGTCAACCAGAAAATGTAAAAATTCACCTATAGGCTGGAAGCATCCCCCCACCCTCCAGCTGTGAGTTGTTTCACCTTTCTGGACCAAACCAATGTATTTCTTAAATGTAAAAATTGACTGAAGTCTCATGCCTTCCTAAAATGTATAAAACCGAGCTGCACCCAGACCACCTGGGGCACATGTTCTCCTGAGGGCTGTGTCACGGGCCATGGTCACTCATCTTTGGCTCAGAATAAATCTCTTCAATATATAAAAAAAAGCTATCAAGGAGGCAGTAGTAGATGGGATTAAGGATTCAGAGGTCATTTAAATTTAAGTGCTTGTTCACTAATATTCTGATTTTCTATTTTCTGGCAAAATAGTAGGATACACTTCTTCATCCTTAGGAGTACACACTTCTTCATCCTTAGGAGCACAGAAGAATTTGCCATAGAACGTGCCAGTCAATAAAATGTTAGTGAAAGTGATATGTATCACTACCAGTTATGATTTGCCTTCTTCTCAACCTTCTGCCAGAATGCCTCATCATGGTTGAGATGATGACGTCACCGTTAGCTGGAGTCACTGAGCAAGAATGGTGTGAAGCAAGCTCAAGGCTGGCCTACTAAGGTCTACAAACTGAATCTAATGTCTGAGAAAGTGAGAAAAGATCCGCCATGACTTGTCATGCTGTAAATGCCCTGCCTGTGCCTTTCACTACAATTTTAGGAAATGTGAAAAATACATGGAAGAAATGAGTGGATGGATTGTGACTAGTTGTGAAAGACTATGTTGCATGTCATGTAGCAGGAGCAAGAAACAAACCTTTGTTGTTTTAGGCTTCTAAAATTGTAACGTTGCTTGTTTACTATAGCAGGATCCAGCCTGCCTTGACTGACACATTAGATAATATAAATCATTCATGCTTAAGTATTATTGATTTATTGGGTCTTTCCCACATCAAGCCAGGCAATAATTGCAGCTCTAAAACAGAATATACATAAAAATCAAAATCGATTCTTTTTTTTTAAGATGGAGTGTCCCTCTGTTGCCTGGGCTGGAGTGCAGTGCCATGATCTCAACTCACTGCAACTTTAGCCTCCTGAGTTCAAGCGATTCTCCTGCCTCAGCCTCCTGAGTAGCTGGGATTACAGGTGTGCGCCACCAAGCCCAGCTAATTTTTGCATTTTAGTAGAGATGGGGTTTCACCATGTTGTTCAGGCTGGTCTCGAACTCTTGACCTCGTGTTCCACCCACCTCAGCCTCCCAAAGTGTTGGGATTACAGGTGTGAGTCATTGCACCCGGCCAAGATCTATTATTTTAAAGTACATTCAAGTTGATGTGTGATGAAGGGTGTGTGTGTGTGTGTGTGTTTCTGTGTATACTTAAACAAATTTTACATAGTAATAGATTCCTATACACATATTTCACTTAACAGTATATTGTAAAACCACTGCATATCACTGCAAAGAAATCTGACATTATGAACTCAATTTATTCAACCATTTTTATATTAATGGACCTTGATGTTGATTTAAATTTCTTCTAGTATGAACAATATTGTTATGACCATCCTTTACATGATTTTTTTGTGTACACATGTAAATACATCATTTGAATGTTATTTTAGGTGGAATTTCTGAATCAAAGGTATATGCATTTAAAATTTTAGATGTTACTCAATTGTATGCCATAAAAGTGCAATGTATAAGAATACTTGTTCCTACCAATATTACCAACATAGTACATTACCTGCTGTATTTTCATCTTTGAAAAACTAGTTTACAATAATAGAATTTTCATTCTAGAGTAGTTGGTATTTCTTTTGTCCTTAAAGCTAAACATCCTTTAATATTATTTAAATCCTTATGCATTGCTTTCCTGTGATCTGTGTATACTCTTTGTCCATTTTTAGGTAACATTTGCCTTTTTCTTGATCATTTAAAATATATATTTTATTTTATTTTATTTTTTTCTGAGACAGGGTCTCACTCTGTTGCCCAGGCTGGAGTGCAGTAGTACAGTCTCAGCTCACTGCAGCCTCCTGGGTTCAAGCGATCCTTGTGTCTCAGCCTCCCAAGTATCTGGGACTACAGACGTGCACCACCATGACCAGCTAATTTTTGTATTTTTAGTAGAGAAGGGGCTTCAGCATGTTTGCCAGGCTGGTCTCGAACTCCTGGCCTCAAGTGATCCACCCACCTCCTCCTCCCAAAGTGCTGGGATTATAGGAGTGAGCCACTGCACTTGGCCTAAAATGTATTTCTATATATTAGGGAACTCAGTCCTATGTCATAAAATTTTAAATTGTTTACTCCAAATATTATTTTTACTTTCACTTCAATTTATGATCATTTTTGTCATATAGAAATATCAAATTTTTATGCAGTATTCAAATCTATTTTATCTTATTGCTTATGCATATCAGTTAACTTCTTCACTTCTAGTTTATAGGAGTAAAAATTTTTAATTTTTTTTCTAGCATGTCTATAACTTCATTTATATATTTTAGTCTTTACTCCATTTGGAATTTATCATTGTCTGATGTAAGGTAAGAGATAAGGCTCCAACTCAATTGGGTTGAATTAGTGTTGTTTTTGTCTCTTATTGGTAAAACTGCATATGGTTTATCTAAAATATATATATTAAAATACCAGATTAATATTACTACAAATGATTTATCATTTTGGGAAATTTATGAACATTATTTGTTTTAGACAGAGGTTGCTGAAAGTAATCAGGTGAGAATTCAGTTCAAGCAAACAAATTACTTAATTTTAATATAACAAAAGCATTGACTTAACTCTGGAGAATGCATCAGCTAACTGTAGTTCCCTGCTCAGACATACTTAACGATATATTCCTTGATGAGTAATTCTTTCCTTGATGAGCTGTATTAAGTTTTTAAATGATATTAATCAAAATCTCTCAAAGTCTTGAGGACCTGGAAACTAAAACTACTTCAGAAAACTGGTCAGAAGATACTCTTATTTTGGTAATCAATGAGTTATCAGAAGTGACCTGTGGAACTTTTGCTAGGGTAAGATAACTTTTTATGAATGTAGTCTCAGTTAAGGCAAGCCAGAGCAATTCATGATATGCAATTGAATGTCTCTATTGATATTGGCTTCCTTAGAATATTTTAAAATAAACGTTTAATTTGAGGCCAGGTTTAGGATTACAGAATTATTGTGAAGACAGTACAGAAGGTTCATTAACTGAAACTCGTACTTTATTCAGATTTCTTGTTTTTCCCTAATGTCCTTTTTCTGTTCCAGGATCCCACCCAGAATACCACATCACACTTAGTCATGATGAATCTTTATTTCTTTTTGGTTGCGATGCTTAGAATTTCCTTTGTTTGATGACCTTGAGAATTTGAGGATCATTGGTAAGGTCTTCTGTAAAATGTCCCATAATTGGGATTTGTCTGATGTTTTTCTGATGGTTAGACTTGGGTAATATGCCTTTGTGAGAAAACCACAGATATAAAATGCCATTCTCTTCATATTACATCAATATGGCTTATCACTATTGATGTTAACCTTGGTCACTTGGCTCATGGCAATATTTGTCAGGTTTCTCTTCTGTAAATTTATAGTCAGCCCTTCATATCTGTGGTTTCCTGCAGATTCAACCAACCACAGATAAAAAATGTTCAGACAAAAAAAGCACCAGCAACAATAAAAAATAACGATACAACAATAAAAAGTAATACAAGTAAAAGCAATATAGTATAACAACAATTTACATAGCATCCACATTGTATTAGGTATTATAAGTAATCTAGAGATCATTTAAAGTATGTGAGAGGATGTGTGTAGTTTATATGCAAATATTATGCCTTTTTATATACGGGAATTGGGCAGCATTGGATTTTGGTATCCATGAGGTCCTGGAACCAATCCCTTGTGGATAACAAGTGATGGTGGTGGTTCTTTTTTTTCCACTTTCATATGCTACTCTTTGAAAGAAAGTCACTATGTGCAACCCACCCTTAAGGAGTGGGTAGTTATGCTCAGCCTCCTTAATGGTGAGCATCTACATACATTATTTGGGGTTCCTCTACATATATTTGTTAGTTTTTGTTTATTTATTTATTCAAATAATTGATTTACATCAGCATAAACTCATGGATATTATTTTATACTTTGGGCTATAATTCAATACTAATTTGGTTTACTTTATTACTCAAATTATTCCAGGTTTGGCCACTGGGACCTTTTTCCGTTGGTTTCTATATCCCTTTGACATAACTACATCATTGTCTTTTGTTTCTTTGTTTGTTTGGGTACTACAAAATGCTCAAGGCCCTTCTAGTATAAACTTACCCCTGTCCTAGAATCAGCCATTTCTCTAGGGAGTTCTGGTTCCTTTGATTAAAGACTGATGTTAGAAATCAAGGTTTGGATACTAGGTCTGTTCTTTGCTACTGTGGTCTCCTTCCTTCCAGGCCTTCTTAGCTGACCGAGCAAGGAAACCTATGTATGTATATGAATGGACATGTATCTATAAATATTTCCATATGTAGATATCTTTATTAAGCTAACAATTGATTCATATTGATGTCTCCAACTCTAATTCATTACTATATGGGCCTCCTTCCCTTGCTTATCTTTAACCTCCCTTTCCATCATCCACTTGGCTCACCATCCATCAACCATTTACATAATTGTTCATTTCCAATATAAGTGTATATTGGCTTAAGAATTATTAACCTGTAGCTTTGTAGGAATCAGTTCTATCAATGGAAGTACAGTGCTGACTATAGTTCCTTTATTCTTTCCAAAATTACTTAGGTCAGCACTGTATTCCACTACCCCCTTTAGTAAGGTTGATTCCATCCTGTTATTCCCCAATCTCTTAAATGAGTTTTTTAAAATTTACATACATTAAGGCTTACTCCTTGTGTTGTAAATTTCTCTGGATTTGATAAATGTTTAATGTCTTATATTCAGAATTATTGTATTATACAGAATAGTTTTACATCCTAAAAAATATCCTATGCTTCACCTATTGAATTCCCCTCTGCCACTGAACTCCTGGCAAATATTGATCCATTTATTGCCTGCGTTCTACTTTTTCCAGAATGTCATAAAATTGAAATCATACAGTATATAGCTTTTCTATATTAACTTTTCCACTTAGCAGTGTATATTTAAAATTCATTCAAGTCCTTATGTGAATTTGTAGCTTATTTCCTTTTATTGCTGAGTAACATTCCTTTTTATGGGTGACTACGGTTTATCCGTTCACCTGTTAGAGATCATCTTGGTTGCTTCCACTTTTTGGTGATTGTGAATAAAATTGCTGTCATCATTTACATTCAGGTTTTTGCATGGACAGGAGATTTCAAATCAATTGGATAAGTACTGAAGAGTGCAATTGCGAGATCATATGGTAAAACTATATTTGGTGTTGTAAGAAATCACAATGGTCATCCAAAGCAGCTGCACCATTTTGCATTCTGAATAGCAATGATTGAAAGAGTTGTTGTTGCTCTCCACCCTTACCAGGAATTGGTACTGTCAGTTCAGATATTAGTCTTTCTAATGAATCTATAGTGGTATCTCATTTTTGTTTTAATTTACAATTCTCTAATGACAAATTATCTTTTCCTATGCTTTTTGTTATCGGTATATCTCATTTGGTAAGGTTTCTAATCATATTTTATGCCCATTTAAAAAAATAATTTCAACTTTTATCTTAGATTCATGGGGTACAGTGCAGGTTTGTTCCATGGATACATTCAGCGATGATAAGGTTTGGGGTAGAAATGATCCCATCACCCAGGTAGTGAGCTTAGTATCCAATAGGTAGTTTTTCAGCCCTTGCCCCACCCTTCCCCCTTTAACAGTCCCTAGTGTCTATTGCTGTCAACTTTACATGCCCTAGTACCCAATCTTTAGTTTCCATTTACAAGTGAGAACATGTGGCATTTAGGTTTCTGTTCCTGCATTAATTGTCTTAGGATAATGGCCTCTATCTGCATCCATGTTTTTGCAAAGGACATGATTTTGTTGTTTTTTTAATGTATGCTCATTTTTAAAATTGTGTTGTTTGTTTTCTTATTGTTGAAATTTTCGTATATTTTTAAATACAAGTCCAATGTCAGAGTTTTGCAAATAGTCTCTTCAAGTCATTGGCTTCTTTTTGCATTGTTTTGACGGTGTCTATCACAGAGGAATTCTTAATTTTAATGAAGTCCAACTTACCAAATTTTCCTTTCACAGATAATGTTAATGGTATTATATTTAAAATCTCATCACCAAACCTGAGATCATGTAGATTTTTCTGCTGTTTCCTTCAAGAAATTTTAAAGCTTTAAATTTTACATTTAGATTTACAATCCATTTTGACTTCATTTTTGTGAAAGGTATAAGTCTGTATCTGGATTCATTTTCTGTGGTGTGTGCACATTCCGTTGTTCCAGCACTATATTTTTAAAAAAGAATACCCTTTATCCATTGAATTGTTTTTGCTACTTTGTCAAAAACCAGTTGACTGTATTTGTGTGGCTCTATCTGCGCTTTCTTTTTTGCTCCATTGAACTGTGCGTCTATTCTTTTGCCAAGATCACAGTCTGTGTTACTGTGGTCTTATGCAAGCCTTGACATTTGATAATGCAAGTCTTCTAGGTTTGTTCTTCTTCAGTACTGTGCTGGCTACACTGGGGTCTTTTGCTTTTCCATATAAACTTCAGAATCAGTTTGTTGGTTTCTGGAAAATAGTTTGTTGGGATTCTAATTGGGATTGCATTAAATCTATAGATCAAGTTGGGATGGCTTGGTATCTTCATAATATTGATCTTCTAATCCATAAACATAGAATATCTCTCCATTTATTTACGTCTTCTTTGATTACTTTCATAGAGTTTTGTTGTTTTATACATATAGCTCTCATATATATTGTTAGACATACACCTATTTGATTTTGGGAAGTGCTAACATAAATGATATTATTTTTTAAATTTTAAATTTCAATTATTCATTGCTGGTTGTGATGGTCAGAAAAATGGCCTCCAAAGATGTCAATGTCTTAATGCCCTGAATCTGTGAATATTTAACCTTAAATTGCAAAATGCACTTTGCAGATGTGATTAAGGATTTTGACATGGGGAGATTATCCTGGCTTATCTTGGTGGATCCAGTGTAATCATTAGGATACTTACAAGAGCGAGGCAGAAGAGTCAGAATCAGAAAAGGAGATGTAATGATGGAAAGAGAGTCCAGAGAATCAAAGAAAGCTTTGCAGATGTGGTGCTCCTCATTCAGAAAATAGGTTGAGTCCATGAGCCACAAAATGCAGGTGGCCTCTAGGAACTGAAAAAGGCAAGTAGATGGATTTTTCTGTAGCGTCCCCAGAAGGAATGCAGCCTTGCTAACACCTTGATTTTAGCTCATCTAAAACAATTTCATACTTTCACCCTCCAGAACTGTAAGAAGATACATTCGTATTGTTTTAAGTCACTGCATTTGGGGTAATTTGTATACATATGTATAGGAAAGCATTTGTCTTTTGTATATTAACCTCATATCCTGTGTCATTGCCAGACTCACTTACTGGTTTCAGGAGTTTTGTTGTTGTTGATTTTTTTGGATTTTCAGTATAGACAATCATGTCATCTGTAAACAGAAAGAGTTTTATTTTTTCCTTTCTGATCTATATATGTCTTATTCTATTTGGGCTGCTAGAGCAAGATATCATGAAGTGTGTATCTTACAAACAACAGAAATTTATTTCTCAGCTCTAAAGGATAGGAAGTCCAAGATCAAGTGCAGGCAGATTTAGTGGCTGATGAGGGCCCTCTTCCTCATCGACAGCTGTCTTCTCTCTCTACCTCACATGGTGAAAGATGTGAGAGATGTTTCTCAGGCCTCTTTTATAAGGGTACTAATCTCCCAAATGAAGGCACTGTCTCCATGATCTAAATCACCTCTCAAAGGCCCCACCTCCCAATATTTTCACCTTAGGAGTGAGGATTTCAATATATGAATTTTGAGGGGATATAAACATTTAGACCATGGCAATATACCTTTTATTTCTGTTTCTTGCCTTATTGAACTAGCTAGGACTTTCAGTACAATATTGAATAGGAGTGTTAAGAAAGGACATCTTTGTCTTGTTCCTGAGCTTAGGGAGAAATTGACCAGTTTCTTACCTTTAAGTATAATGTTAACCGTGGGTTTATTGTAGCCTCATTCTTTCTCAAATTAAGGGAGTTTCTTTCTATTTTTAGTTTGGTGAGAGTTCTAATCATGATTTGATGCTGGATTTTGTCAAACGTTTTTGTGTGTTGATTTATATGGTCATATGATTTTTCTTTTGTTTGTTAATATGTTGCATTACATTGATAGATTTAAAAATTTGGAATCAGTCTTCCATACTTAGAATAAATCCAGTTTGGTCTTGGTATATAATAATTTTTATGCAATGTTGGATTTAATTTTTATACAATGTTGGATTTAATTTGCTACAATTTTGTTGAAGATTTTTGCATGTTCATGATAGATATTGTTCTTAAGGTTCAATATCAACAAAAATTTGTTGTAATGTTTTCATCTAGTTTTGGTGTTAATACAGTACTGACCTCAGAGAATGAGTTAGTAATCTTTCTCCTGCTTCTATTTTCTGGTAGCGATTTAGAGGAATTGGTATCATCAATGTTTGGTAGGATTTACTGGTGAAAACATCTGGGCCTGGTGCTTTCTTTTTCATAAAGTCATTATTTATTGTATTAACCTACTTGGGCTGCCATAAAAAATACAATAGATTGAATGGCTTTAACAATAGAAATTTGTTTTGTCCCAGTTCTGGAGGCTGGAAATCTGAAGAGAGGTTGCCAGTATGGTTAGGTTCCTGATGAGGGCTCTCTTCTGTCTTGCAGATGACTGCCTTTTCACTTCACTGTGTCCTCTTGTGGAAGAGAGGAGAAGAGAGGAGAGGAGAGGAGGGGAAGGGAGGGGAGGGGAGAGGAGAGGAGGGGAGAGGCAAGTTCTCTTGTGTTTCTTCTTACAAAGCACAAGTGCCATTATGAAGGCCCCATCCTCAGGACCTCATCTAATCCTAATTTCCTCCCGAAATTAAATCTCAAATGTCATCACATTGTGGTTAGGAGTCAACACATAATTGGGGGTCATGGTGAGGGTAAGTCACAAAAAATCATTCTGTAGCAATTATTGATCTTAATGGATTTAGGACTAATGCTACTTATTTCTCCAGTGAGTTTTAATAATGTGTATCTTTCAAGCAATTGTTCATTTAAATAATCAGTTTTTGGGCCAAGAATTGTTCATGCTATTTCTTTTTTTTTTAAATATCCTTGGGAACAGTAGCCATGCTCTTTAATTCATTTTTAATATTAATTGTTGTCTTCTTCCTTTTTTATAGTTACTTGGCAAAAAGTTCATAAACCTTATTGATGTTTTCAAAGAATTAGCTTAAAAAATATTTTTTGAGAAAGGGTCTTACTCTGTCACTCAGGCTGGAGTGCAGTGGTGTAATCATGGCTAACTGTATCCTTGACCTCCTGAGCTCAAGCAATCCTCCCACCTGAGTCTCCTGAGTTGCTGGGACCATTGGTGCACACCACCATGCCTGGCTATTTTTTTAAAATTTATTTTTATTTTGTAGAGACGGGGCTTCACTATGTTGCTTACTCTGGTCTCAAACTCCTGGGCTTAAGTGATCCTCCCATCTCGGCCTCTTAAAGCACTGGGATTATAGGTGTGAGCCACCATGCCAGGCCAGAATTAGCTTTTGTTTTCATTAATTTTTGCTATTGTTTTCCTATTTTCAAGTTCATTGTTCTGCTCAGATTTTTATTACTTATTTTCTCCTGTTTGCTTTTTAGACTTAGATGCTCTTTCTTCTTTAGTTTACTTATGTGGAAATTTAGGTGAGTGGGTTTGGATCTTCTTTTCTAATATATACATTTAATGCTATAAATTGTCTTCTAACTACTGCTTTGATTCAATCCCTCAAATTTTGATAAATTGTATTACAATTTTCCTTTAATTCAAATACTGTTTATTTTATCTTGAGATTTCATTGACCAGTGTTATTTAAAACTGTGTTGTAAATAACCCCATTAAAAAGGGGGCAAAAGACATTAACAGACACTCCTCAAAAGAAGACATACAAGAGGCCAATAAACATAAAAAAAGTTCAACATCATTAATCATCAAAGAAATGCAAATCAAAATCACAGTGAGGTAACATTACACACCAATCAGAATGGCTATTACTAAAAAGTCAGAAAACATATCCTAGCAAGAATGCAGACAAAAGGAAACCCTAATACAAGATTGGTGGGAATCTAAATTAGTTCAGCCACTGTTGAAAAGTCTGGATATTTCTCAAAGAACTTAAAATAGAGCTATCATTCAACCCAGCAATTCCATTACTGGGTATATATCCAAAAGAAATAAATCATTCTACGCAAAAGACATGCACATGTTTGTGGCAGCACGATTCACAGTAGAAAAGACATGGAATCAACCCAGGTGCCCATCAATGGTGGACTGGATAAAGAATATATGATATATGTACACCATGGAATATAGTATGCAATCATAAAAAAGAATGAAATCATGTTCTTTGCAGAAGTGTGGATGCAACTTGAGGCCATCATCCTATGTGAATTAATACAGAAATAGAAAAGCAAATACCACATGTTCTCACTTACAAGTGGGAGCTAAACATTGGGTACTCATGAACATAAAGATGGGAAAAATAGACACTGGAAGCTATATGGGGGTGGGAAGGGGGAAATGGTTTAAAAACCAACTACTGGCTACTATGCTCACTATCTGATTATGGGATCGTTTGTACCCCAAACCTCAGCATCATGTTGTATACCCATGTAATAAACCTGCACATGTAGTCCCCGAATCTAAAATAGAAGTAGAAATTAAAATTATAAAAAATAAATAAATAAAAGTGTGTTGATGTGGTCTTATTTCTGAGATCTCTATTCTGTTCCATTGGTCTATGTGTCTGTTTTGGTACCAGTACCATGCTGTTTTGGTTACTGTAGCCTTGTAGTACAGTTTGAAGTTGGGTAGCGTGATGCCTACAGCTTTTTTTTTTTTTCTTAGTATTGTCTTGGCTATGCAAGCTCTTTTGTGGTTCCATATAAATTTTAAGATAGTTTTTTCTAATTCTGTGAAGCATGTCAATAGTAATTTAATGGGAATAGCATTGAATCTGTAAATTACTTTGAGCAGTATGGCCATTTCATGATATTGATTCTTTCTATCCACGAGCATGCAATGTTTTTCCATTTCTTTGTGTCATCTCTTATTTCCTTGAGCAGTGGTTTGTAGCTCTCCTTGGAGAGGTCCTTCACATCCCTTTTTAGCTGTATTCCTGGGTATTTTGTTCTCTTTGTAGCAATTGTGAATGGGAGTTCATTCATGATTTGGCTCTCTGTTTGTCTATTGTTGGTGTAAAGGAATGCTTATGATTTTGCACATTGATTTTGTAGCCTAAGACTTTGCTAAAATTGCTTATCACCTTAAGGAGCTTTTGGGCTAAGAAAATGGGATTTTCTAGATATAAGATTATATCTTCTGCAAGCAGAGACAATTTGACTTCCTCTCTTCCTATTTGAGTACGCTTTATTTCTTTCTGTTGCCTGATTGCCCTGGCCAGAACTTCCAATGCTATGTTGAATAGGAGTGGTGAGAGAGGGCATCCTTTTCTTGTGCCGATTTTCAAATGGAATGCTTCCAGCTTTTGCCCATTCAGTATGATATTGGCTGTGGGTTTATCATAAATGTCTCTTATTATTTTGAGATATGTTTGATCAATAGCTAGTTTATTGAGAGTTTTTAACATGAAGGGATGTTCAATTGATTGAAGGCCTTTTCTGCATCTATTGAGATAATCATGTGGTTTTTGTCATTAGTTCTGTTTATGTGATGAATTATATTGACTGATTTGCGTATGTTGAACTAGCCTTGTATCCAAGGGAAAAAGCTGACTTGATTGTGGTAGATAAGCTTTTTGATGTGCTGCTGGAGTCAGTTTGCCAGTATTTTATTGAAGATTTTCACATTGATGTTCATCCGGGATATTGATCTTTAACAAACCTGACTAAAACAAGTAATGAGGAAAGGATTACCTATTTAATAAATAGTGCTTGGAAAACTGGCTAGCCATATTCAGAAAACTGAAATTGGACCCCTTCCTTATACCTCATACAAAAAGTTAACTCAAGATGGATAAAAGACTTAAATGTAAAACCCAAAACCATAAAAACCCTAAAAGAAAATCTGGGCACTACCATTCAGAACATAGGCGTGGGCAAAGACTTCATGACAAAAATGCCAAAGCAATTGCAATAAAAGCTAAAATTGACAAATGAGATCTAATTAAACTAAAGAGCTTCTGCACAGCAAAAGAAACTATCATCAGAGTGAACACACAACTTACAGAATGGAGGAATACTTTTGCAATCTACCCATCTGACAAACGTATAATATCCAGAATCTACAAGGAACTTAAACGCATTTACAAGAAAGAAGCAAACAACTCCATCCAAAAGTGGGCAAATGACATGAACAGACATTCTCAAAAGAAGACATTCATGTGACCAACAAACATATGAAAAAAAGCTGAACATCACTGATCATTAGAGAAATGCAAATCAAAACCACAATGAGACACCATTTGATACCAGTTAGAATGGCAATTATTAAAAAGTCAAACAGCAGATGCTGGTGAGGCTGTGGAGAAATAGGAACGCTTTTACACTGTTGGTGGGGATGTAAATTAGTTCAACCGTTGTAAAAGAAAGTGTGGCGATTCCTCGAGGATCTAGAACAAGAAATACCATTTGACCCAGCAATCCCATTACTTGGTATATACCCAAAAGAATATAAACCATTCTATTACAAAGATACATGCATGTATATATTCATTGCAGCACTATTCACAATAGCAAAGACATGGAATGAACCCAACTGCCCATCGATGATAGACTGAATATAGAGAATGTGATACATATACACAATTGAATACCATGCAGCCATAAAAAGGAATGAGATCATTCCTTTGTGGGACATGGATGAAGCTGGAAGCCATCATCCTCAGCAAACTGTCACAGGAACAGAAAACCAAACACCGCATGGTCTCACTCCTAAGTGGGAACTGAACAATGAGAACATGTGGACACAGGGAGGTGAACAACACACACTGGGGCCTGTTAAGGGAGTGCGGGGAGGGAGAGCATGAGGATAAATAGCTAATGCATGCAGGGCTTAATACCTAGGTGATGGGTTGGTAGGTGCAACAAATCACCATGGCACATGTTTTCCTATGTAAAGAACCTGCACATCCTACACATATATTCTGGAACTTTAAAAAAAGGTGTATTGTTTAATTTCCAAATATTTGATGATTTTTCAGATATCTTTCTTTCTGTTATTGATCTCTAGTTTTAATTCCCTTGTTGTCTGAGCTGATACTTTGTATGATATCTATACTTTTAAATTTGGTAAGATGTGCTTTATGGCCCAGAATGTGATCTAACCTGTTGAACATTTTGTGTGATCCAAAGAAGAAAGTATATTCTAGTGTTGTTGAATAGCAAATTCCACAAGTGCCAGTTAGAAAAAATTGACTGATATTGCTGTTTAGGTCAATTAAATCTTTACTGATTTTCTGCCTGCTTGATTATCAATTGCTGAAAGATAGATGTTTAAGTCTCCAACTATAACAGTAAGTTTGTCTATTTTGCCTTAAAGTTCTATCAGTTTTTGCCTCACATAGTTTGATGCTCTATTGTTAGGATTGTTGTGACTTTTTGGATAATCAATCCCTTTATCATTTAATCATTGCCTTGTTTATCCATGGCATTTTTTCTTATTCTGAAGTCTGCATCATCTCAAATTAATCGAGTTACTTCAGCTTTCTTTGGATCAGTGTTAGCATGGTGTATCTTTTTCCATCCCTTTACATTTATCCTATCAGAATCTTTATGTAAAGTAAATTTCTTGTATGCAACATATAGTTCAGTTCTGTTTGTTAATTCACTCTGACAATGTGTCTTTTAATTAGTATATATGGATCATTTGTCTTTAAAGTGATTATTAATATACTTGGATTAATATCAACCATGTTTTTACTGTTTTTTATTTGTTGCCAAAAGCTGTCTTTTCTGCCTTCTTTCATTTTAATTGAGCATTTTATATAATTCCATTTTCTTTTCTCTCTTAGCATATTATCTTACTTTTACAAATATTGTTAGTGGTTGTCCTAGAGTTTACAATATAAAATTTTAACAAATCTAAGTTCACCTTCAAATAAAAGTATTTCATTTCACATGTAGTCCTGATTTGTCCCTTGCATCTCTTGTGACGTTGCTGTCATTCTTCTGGTTATCCAGAAGATAGAAATTGTTATTATTATTTAGTAACAATAAATATACAATAAATAGTTATCTTTTAATCAATTAAGAATATGAAAAATAAAATATTTACTTTTTCTTTATTTATTATTCTCCCTTGCTCTTCCTTTTTAATGTAGACTAAAGTATCTGGCTTACTTAGTTTTCATTCTATCTAAAGACAATCTTTACACATTTTTTACATGATAGATATGATGGCAGTGAAGTCCCTCACTTTTTGTTTTATAAAATATTTTTCTTTATTTATGAAGGATAACGTATTTTGATATATAATTCCAGGTTTTTTTTTTCTTTTAACACTTTAAATATTTTGCTTTTTGTTACTTTATTTTAAATACTACTTGCATAGTTTCTGGTGAGAAGTCCGCTGTGATTATTATCCTTGTTCCTGTATAGGTAAAGCATTTTATTTCTTTCTGGTTACTTTCAAGATTTTCTCTTTGCATTTAGTTTTCTGCAGCTTGAATATGATATGCCTATAGATAGTTTTTGTTTTTGGAGGGAGGAGAGGGAGGTTATTTATTCTGCAGGTTATCTCTGAGCTTCCTTGATCTGTGGTTTGTTGTCTATAATTAATTTTGGAAATTTCTTGGCCATTATTGCTTCAAATATTTCTTTTGTCTTTCTTTATATTCTGGCATTCTGTAATATTACATCTTTTGAAATTGTCCCATAACTATTGGCTATTCTGTTTTATTCTGTTTGTTTGTTTGTTTTTCTTTTTCATCTTGTCTTCTCCTTGCATTTACTTCAGGAAGTTCTGCTTACGTTTCTTTAAGGTCACTGATTATTTCCTTGGGTTGAGTCTGCTGATGAGCCCATCAGATAATCTTCACCACTCTTGTTCTGTTTTAGATTTCTAACATTGCCATCAATTCACCAAAATTATCATCTAAGTCAGGAATGTCCAAGCTTTTGGCTTCCCTGGGCCACATAGAGAGAAAAAGAATTGTATTGGGCCACACGTAAAATACACTAATGATAGCTGATGAGCTTAAAAAAAAAATTGTAAAAATATTTTAAGAAAGTTTACAAATTTGTGTTGGGGCTCATTCAAAGCTGTCCTGGGCTGCATGTAGCCCGTTGGGCCGTGGATTGGACAAGCTTGATCTAAGTGTTGCTACTAGTTAGTGGTTCCAATGGCTTTTGCTCCAGATGATCTTGGCTTTGGGTTCCAGTTTGCCCTGGGACCTATGTTCTCAGATGGGTTTTTAAGAAGTCACTGATTTTCATTTTATATAGCCCAATCTAAAAATCTCTGCTCTAGAAGTTTGCACTAAAATATACTGGAAAAAAAAGATTAATTCAGAACTTTAGGATCTCTGTACCAGGAATTTAAGATTTAAAAACTCAGGAGTTGTGTGATTTTGGGGGTGAGGGGTGCACATACATCTTTCTTTTTTTAAACTGATTTAAAACTGAAATTTATCATGTCTTTCAATTATAAGCATAAGCAACAAAGCACAACAGTATTGGCAATAGCTGTAACATTGTTACCAGTGGAACTCACACATATTTTCATATTACATTTATAGTTTTTTTAAATAAAATGTCATTTATGCTAAACCCTTTGAAAAATATACTAGTTAGTAGACTCAGCACTTGATCTTATTATTTAAAGCATTAGTGAAGATGCAGACATATAACTAAACCACGAATTTGCTTAAATATTCCTTTCACTAACTATATTTTTATTTTATAACCACATTTTTATTTTAGTCTGGCGTGACCTGTACTGGACTTCTGACCTACAGAAATATAATAACCTGTTGTTTTAAGCCACTAAGTTTGTTCTACTTTGTTACAGCAGCAATACTAAACTGATACACAAAGGATCCCTGTACTTCATCAAAATATCAATGTTGTCCATGACACACAAAGAACCCAGCTGTAGTTTAATTCAGCATCACAGTCCCAACATGTTTTAAAACGTGTTTCAGGTAAAGATCTTCTTCCTTAAGGTACTTTACTGCTTCAGGCCTCTGTGGTTTGCCTCTTTCCCTAAAAATCCTTAAATGTTTGGCACCCATAAACATGAACTTGAGTTTTCAGCATTCAATTCACTCATTCATCCAACACTATTTGAGTGTCTGCTGGGTGCCAGTCATGGGGCTAAGCTCTGCAGGTACAAGGATGAATAGGACTCTGACCACATTCTCAGTATAAGGGGAAAATAAATGTGATGGAAATAAATGTTATAGAATTAAATAATTGATGATCATTAAGACACCCCAAATTTTGGCACTGAAAACAATGATTCCATCTATGTTAATAAAGGCATAAAACAATTGTAATAAATTTCTACCTTATCTCTTCCAATTTGGTTCCTAAATTTTCTAACTATGTCCATGGCTGATTATGACAGCTCAATTTTTTTTTCTGAAAACTGTGATGCATATATAAACTTAGGCACGTAACTCAAGAGTAGCTTTTAAGGAATTGATTGCCATAAGCAATCAATTGAATGTAAACTTATATCATTGAAGAATGCATATGGGTGGAAATGTTGTACTAGCAAAATCTGATGAGGAAAATGATGTATTAGAAATACAGAAGAGTGATGGCTTGTTCTGAGTATGCCTCTTAGGTTGAAATAAATTATCTTCTGTTATAATCTCAATATCCTTCAGTAAGAGTAACTCTGAAAATGTATGTTGGTGCCAAAGCAACATCACTGTGTATTCTTTATGATAATATGTTTTAAAGTAATAATCAGAAGACCATGAAACTCTTTAAACACCTGTTAGAATTAGGGAGTGGTAGAAATCTAAATTAGGCTGTTGGAATATTGCAGTATTCCTACCGGATAATAGAAAGTCCATAGGCAATTATATGAAGAGACAATTCTTGAAAAACAGAGTTGATTTTTTTCTTGGAATACACTTTCTAATTAGTTTTACTTGAGCACCTTCCTTTTTTATAGTTTGCCAAAATGTACTATCTTTTATTTACAGCTTTTGGTCCCAGGATCATTCAGCCTAGCTCATAAAAGATAACAATATTGCATTTCTAAGTACTTGCTCCTAGAATTGGCAAGTTTAGTCGAGAAAAGCTGGAATGCCATTAAAACAACACCGTCATCTTTCAATCGGTCCTTAGCTGAAGTTAAAATCCCACTCATTCTACATGATCCAGGTAAAGATCTTCTTCCTTAAGGCACTTTACTGCTTCAGGCCTCTGTGGTTTGCTTCTTTCCCTAAAAATCCTTAAATGTTTGGCACCCATAAACATTGAGTTTTCAACATTCAGTTCACTCATTCATCCAACACTATTTGATTGTCTGCTGGGTGCCAGTCATGGGGCTAAGCTCTGCAGGTACAAGGATGAATAGGACTCTGACCACATTCTCAGTATAAGAGGGAAATAAACGTGAAAAATGATAGTTATAGTACACTGTGATAAGCACTGTCATAAAACTTGGAAGATTATCACACATTGACAATTATAAAATTATGGAGATGTGTTCTCTTTTGTTGTTTTTTAAGTCCCTAAAATGTTTTATGCTTTGTCTCCCTGTATTACCATGCTGATCTGTTCATAATGCCTGTTCTTAATTAAGTCTTCTTGATAAAATGTTTTTCTCTTACTGTGCTCTTCTCTTATTTTTTCCCCATTCTTTCCATTTCTTACTGTGAACAGTGAGAAAGCATTTCTTCTCAGCCCAGTGCTACTACTTTGAGTTAGTAGAGGGTAGTGGTTAAAAATTCAGGCTCAGGGTAGAGATTACCTGCATTTGAATCTAGGTCCAGCCACTGGATAGCCTTTTAACATAGGCAAGTTATGCAAACTCACAGTGCCCAAATTTCCTCATCTGCAGAATGATGAGGAATAGCACCTATTCCACAGTGTTCTTGTTAGGATGAAATGAGATACTGTGTGTAAAGTGCTTGGCATATAATAAGCACTATGCAAATAGTGGCATTATTATTTGACAGCAGAACAGAGGCCAGCCATTTCTTCAGTTTATAATTTAGGGCCAAATAGAAATGCTATTAATAAGAAATTTATTGTTTTTATTTTGTATTGCACATGACTGCTGGGAAGCCTCTGTAGCATAGAGTGAGTAGCCCCTTAACAAGAACCAAAATGGAGGGTACGGATGAGGCTCAGATCATCACCACCTGGAGAATAGAGACGGTGCCTGAGTCACCAGGAAATCTGTCCCCTGCTCATCCCAGAATCCCCGAGCTTTGACTTTTTAAGAGAACATATGACAGATAATGCCATCTGAGAAGGTAAGCAGCAGATCTTCTAAGTGGTAGAATTGAGATTTGAATCTTCGGCTTTCTGACTTTAAAACATGTTTTGTTTTTTTTTTCCCCTCTATAAATAAAGTGTGTTCCCAATGGGACAAGGATCCAATGAATGAGTACATAGGAAAGGGACTTGTACAAGAGATGCTGTGATAAAGTGGTCTTAGCAAGAATTGGGAGCAGACATGGGAGTGTGGGATGTCATCCGCTGTCTAGGGCAATAACAATGTAGAACAGGGACGATATTTCTTAGTGGTGCTGCCATATGCTTAGATACACCCTACGCTTTGTTGGTATGAAGTAGTCTGTAAGATGATTGGTTGTTGGTAAAACTACAATCAGTATTTGCCTTTAAATTATACCATGCTGGCCGGGCGCGGTGGCTCACGCCTGTAATCCCAGCACTTTGGGAGGCCGAGGCGGGCGGATCACGAGGTCAGGAGATCGAGACCACGGTGAAACCCCGTCTCTACTAAAAATACAGAAAATTAGCCGGGCGTGGTGGCGGGCGCCTGTAGTCCCAGCTACTCGGAGAGGCTGAGGCAGGAGAATGGCGTGAACCCGGGAGGCGGAGCTTGCAGTGAGCCGAGATCGCGCCACTGCACTCCAGCCTGGGCGACAGAGCGAGACTCCGTCTCAAAAAACAAAACAAAACAAAAAAAAAATTATACCATGCTGATATTCAGTATTTACTCTGCTGGAGTGTCATATAGATTTGCTTTTTCCTCTCAATGTTGTGGCACTACATTGCCTTAAATTCTAACACATTATTAGTGTTTTAAAAGAGCCTGTCATTTTATATTCATATTAATGAAATTCTGATGTTGTTAAGGTTCACACAAGAGTGTCAAGACAAGGCAGAATTCACACAATGAGCTTCCTGCTTCCTACAATGCTCTCGGCCAAAGGGCTCTCTCCACTGGCAGGACCTTGTTACAACAACCCCACCTTCCTGCATTCCCACAGCCTGGACCCTGAGGGCTGCGTGGAGCCAGGCATGGGTTTGGGGAAGAAGCCAGGCAGGATTCTTAGCAGGAATATCAATTGTGTGAGGAGTCATAAAAACTAGAAAAGGAATGTGTTGTTCAGTAGTTAAAGATGTGCTGGGGCCTTGGTTTAACTATTTTAAACCCTTGGAAGGATTTGGAAAATGAATTGAGAGCTGGTTTGTTATTTTTGCCCTCATGGGCCTTTCTTTGTGTGTCTTTTTAACAAGCACAACAGCTTTAGAAATCCTTTCTCTAGTGATGTTTACTTCTTTTCTACTTGGGAAACATTCTAAGGCTCACAGTGGTACTTGTGGCACCCCAGCACATCTCCCCACCTCTTATCCCCCATCTCTCCCAATCTCAAAAGAGAAAATGAAAAGCTACTGACCATACCTGAAGCTTTGTCAAAACTCTTTGGCACAATTCAGTGCCTGCAAATGTTACAGGAGTGTGTGCAGATAGATGCAAAAGGGCGTTAATCAAATCAAGAGAATGCTATTCAACCGAGACTCATTTCCAGCTCTCTGTTGTGTAGTTGCCTTGAGAATAATTATGTGCAAGCACTGCTTGGATTGTATGGTGACCTGGCTAGGGGAAGAAGATTCTGGGAATAAACAGCAGCTAAGCAGCAACAGCGCTTGCCGTCTGTTTAAATAATGCTCTGTAAAATCTTCAGGTAGCCTGTCTAAACCCTGGGATTTTATTTTCTTCAGGGCTACTAACCACCTCTGTGCTACCAAACTGTACAGGAGAAGCCTTCGCATTTTATCTTTTAAAAACCTGCTTCTCACCCCTCCCTAAATACAACTACCATCACGCTTTTTCATGATTATCTCTGACTCTTTTAACATTTGCATGTGATTAGTTTTCTTTCATTATTAACTAGCCTTGAATGAATCTGTAGTCTTTTATATTTTATAGATCTTATATAAAATACATCATATTTGTTTCATAAAGATCTTGTTTTTCAACACTAATGACTGTAGATGCCTAGTTTTTGCAGCATGCTAAATCTTAATCTCAATTTTGTATCTGATTAAAATCATCTCCTTAAAAAATCAATAAAAGAAAGAACACTTTTTTTTTCCAGGTGCTCCCAGGTTGATCTTGTATAGTAGGAAGGTACAAGTGTTTACATATATTTGTCCAATCTAGAAAAATTTATTACACATTCTGATTCTGAGTGAAAATACAGAATTACTATCTTTAACTTTCAGGAAGCAAGGACTATAGTAGCATTTTTTTTTTTTTTTTTGCTAATGGAAAATCTCCATTATTCCATAATTTTTGGAGCCTATTGCCAAATTTGGTGGAGCATGAATAGAGCTCTGCTTTTATCTTTATGGTGCTTGAATCTTTGCTCTCTTTCTTGGCTTTGGAGAAGTGTACAGTTGTTTTTTCCTTCTTCTTTTCTCAGTCCTTCTCTGAAATTCTTGGATGGCTTGTCTGCCTCTGTTCACTGTTTTATGGCTTTAGAGATCAATTTTATATCTCTTGCCCTGACATCTCTCATGAGCTCCAAGTCTACATTTTCACATACCTGGTTTAATTTCCACCTTAGACTTGGCCTGTCTAACATCGACTGAGCTCACATCTTCCTCACTCCATCTTTTAGCACATTTGTGCCAAAGTTGTTTGCTGCCTCCTTTAGTCAGGCTCCAGGGGGCTTTACTAAGATTTCTATCATTTATCTTGATTGTTCCTGATTTAAAAAATCATTTAAATAATAAACTAATCTTACTTTTAATTCTAAATCTTCCTGGGTGGGTTTGAATTCAAAGGTTTATTTTGTTTATTCAAAATCCACTGTCTAAAAATTTTCACTTGTGTTGAAGTTTTATGAAAAACTGCAAAGTATGAAAAAACTTAAAAATACATACTTTCTACATGCTTAGAAGAGTCTTAGAAGTCATTTGGTAAATTACTCATTACATAGATGAAGAATTCATTATAGACTGTAGTGAGTTGGGTTTCTAGGCCCTTGGTGAAGCTTTGCTTCTACTAAATATAATGAGAAAAGTATGGTTGTTAATGAATTACAAATTCCACATCTCTGTGTACATTCATCTTTATTTCTTCATTCATAACATTTTGAATCTTCAGACCTATGAGAGGAGCATCTTTTGGGAATTATATGCTTTATATTTGCAAAAGTCCATTTCTAAAAGTCTGACTTGAGTTTAATATAACTTGAGTATATTGCTTTCATTCAGAGAACATGTGTCTTTGGGCCTCATCACATGTTTCTTGTGTAGAGTCACTGCCTCAGACCTGTCACACGGCCAGTCTCAAATCATTAGCCAAGTCCAAGTTTTGCAATAACCAACCCATTAATAGTGACACAATAATGGGAATTTAGCAGCAACATAAATTATTTTAGATTGATCAAATCACATGTTATGAACACATTAAAAAAAGAAATGCTGTTCCACTTTTAGAATGACCTTATTATGTGATGAAAAAGGACCTGAAGAGAATGTGGGCGCTGCTAACTTCTAGAAGTAAGGAAAGTACACTTAGATATGGGCATAATTTTTGGTGAGCTGAAATTCCTGTCCACAAACTAATAAAATTTGATTCATTTCTCTAAATGATCATCTCTAAATAGATCTATACAATACTAAGTACGTACTGGCTTATATGGCTGTAGTTACTCATAGTTATTTGAAATGAGCCTGTGGTGATGGTTTGAGGCTAATATAATTATTTTCTTCCACTGTGGGCAAGGTATAAATCCTCCAGGACTTCTGAAATGCCCTTTTATACCCCTTTCAGGAAGGTAAAATGATTGCTTTATCAAATCCATGTCTGTAGGAATTATATTTCTATGTATGCTATTTGATCTAATAAGATCAAATAGCACTTTTTATGGAGCAACTTGTCTCAGTCTTCATTTATCTTAAGAGGAAGGAGTTATAAAGACTACGGTGGGGACATTTCACTTGGTTTGCACACTATTGGTAAAAGGATAAATGTTAAAAGAGGATATAATCATGACTTATACAAATACGAAATAGATACATGTCAAAAATTTTATTTCACTCACTAATTAGTGAAGGAACTGGAAAAGTTGTTAAAACTGGTTGCTACAAAGGAGAATTTAAACAGCCAACTAATACACAAGCTCTTCAGAAAGGCTGATTTAAATTTGCTTAATAGATGCAAAACTAGCTTCTTCAACAGTGGGAGAGGGAAGTCAATTGAATTTCCACTGGACAGAGTTTATTTGCATGCCTCTAACCAAGAATTATTTGCATTGCTATCAGTTTTCTGCAGGTTAATGTCTACCTTTACAGAATTATAAAATAGCTGAAGACAATGAAAAGCACAAACTTCACAAAATTAGATAACCTTGGGTGTGTTCTAAACAATGCATTGTTTTGCATTAATGACACCCTTAGTAACTTTTGGTCTACTTCATTAGCTTTCCCAGTTTTTCCCTACAGAGTGCCCTCTTCTTTTGGCTTTAATTTTTTCAATGATTTTGGGGAAGGTAACACCCAATTTGTGTTTCAGAATAATTTTTATTATCTCTGCTTAAGCCTTTTGTTCCCTTTTCTTCAAGTCCAGCTTAGGCAACTCAGTCATCAACGTGTCCTTGAGAAGAGCATATCCCCAAATTGGAAAATAATCCTGTAGGGCATCTGAACATAACCACATTTGGCTTACTTGGTGAAGCAGTTGTCTGAATAGAATAAAACTGGCTTGGAACAGGCGAGCGTTAGACATTTTAAAATGCATTTTAAGAAACATTAATTTTGGGCCTTTTTGCTTACCATATTTATTTGCTATTTTTTTTTTGTTTGTTTTTTGAGACAGGGTCTTGCTCTGTCACTCAGACTGGAGTTCAGTGGCACAATCATGGCTTACTGCAGCCTCTACCTCCTGGGCTCAAGCAATCCTCCCACTTCAGTTTCTTGAGTAGCTGGGACTACAAGTGTGTGCCACCATGCCAAGCTAATTTTTAATTTTTTTGCAAAGATAGGGGTCTCACTATGTTGCCCAAGCTGGACTTGAACACCTAGGCTCAAGCAATCTTCCCACCTTGACCTCCCAAAATGTTGGGATTATAGGCATGAACCACCATAGCCACCATACACTGCTATGCATTTTAGAGTAGTTAATACAACTGTGACAAATTACAGTGGGAGGTAAATCAATTAATATTGTGAAACATTAGCAAAAATTTAAGGTCATATGGTCCAAGCATCTAAACAGTTCTATTGTTACTTCACTAATGAATTAATTCATTTATTCACTAAATCAGAAGCTCGGTAAAGGCAATAACTTCATCTGTTTTGTTCCCTGTTGCCTCCCCAAAGCCTTGCACAGTGTTGGAGGCATAGTATATTTGTGATATACACTTACCCAGTGAAATTTTAAGAGTAATTTATTAACCACCTACTCTTTGTCTGACACTATGATAGGTGCTGGGGATTAAAAATAAATATATAATGTGCATTATGATTAATATTTTAGAAAAGTTCATCATCTTTTATTGGATCTTTTCCCCAAAGGAATTTGTCCTTGATGAGAGAATTTTAGGCATTATGGCAGACTAACTGGAGAACAGTCTGAGTTTTCCCCAAATCACACCATATAGGTAGGTTTCTTTTGAATGTGTGCTTAATATTATCTCTAGTGGGATCTCCTCAAGCAGTATGCTTGGTGTCACCCACATAGGGACATTGGAGGTTGCTGAGATATAGACCACTGGCTTCAATAGCTGCAGTTCTTCAAGTTCTCCTAGCAACCCTTCACCATGTTTCTGAGCCTGATCAGAGATTCTTCCTCTTATAGCAGCCTAAGAAGAATAGTCACCACTACCAATTAGTATGTGCCAGAATCTAGGCTAAGTACTTTGTAACTTTTATCTTATTTAATCCTTATACCTACCCTATGGAGTAGGTGAGAAGTTAAGGATTATGATTTCAATAATGCAGCTAGTGAGTGGCAGGGTTAGGACAGGATTTGAGGTCTGCCTGAAGTCAAAGACCATACACTTGGAACTGTGTAGCCTCAATATCTAGAACTGATGTGATGAGAATATGGGTGAGTCTATGTTGAGTGTTTTTGGGTCTACATGAGTGGAAGTGAGAGAAGCAGGAATTTTTTTCCTTCCTTCATGATGCAATAAAGAAAAAATGTGCATTATCCATTTTTGCTCTGCTGTAGACTTCTCTCTGTCTAGGCTCCTGTACAATGAAAAATTGCATAGTGACTCTGACAATGGAATCAATACTTCTATTAGCTGCAACATGCAATTTGAAGGTTCAGAAGGTGATTGAATTATGTTTTGTGGAATTATTATCCTCCATTGGTAGAGCATGTGCTGCCATAGCGGGACTGAGTTTTTCAAATGTGTCTAGACCCCAGAGAGGTCAGCCTTTCATACAATGGCATTTTGACCCTCTCTTCCACCCTCAGCCTGAAGAGTTCTGAAATAGGTGCTGTCTGCCCATAAATCATCCTTCAGATCTTTGTATTTACAGGACAGCTTGGCATTTTTCTTCTCTCCATCTTTCAAAATTTCTAATACCCTTAATGTTTGATTTTTTCCCTCAGAATTTTCTTCTCCTAAAATGTCTACATTTTGGCTTCCTTTAGTTTCGTTTCCAATTTTGAACTCAGTGTGCTCCTCTGAAATCATTTCCCTCCTTCTAATTAACCTGACTCCATTACACACACATTCCCTATTCTTAGCTTCATTGTATCATCTACATAAATTACTAAAGTTATTTCAGCTTTATCTCAGACCTCCTTTAACACCTACTCTTCAGAATTCTTGGTTTCTTGCCATTATCCCTGATTAGCCTTAAATCTCTCTCCTTTTCTTTTCTTTTCTCTTCTCTCTTCTCTCTTCCCTCCTTTTCTTTTTCTTCTTTCTCTTTCTTTTTCTTTTTCTTTTTGATGGAGTCTTTCTCTGTCACCCAGGCTGGAATGCAGTGGCACGATCTCGGCTCACTGCAACCTCTGCCTCCTGGGTTCAAGCAATTCTCCTTGCCTCAGCCTCCCTAGTAGCTGGGATTACAGGCACATGCCACCATCCCAGGCTAATTTTTGTATTTTTTTAGTAGAGACGGGGTTTCACCATGTTGGCCAGGCTGGTCTCGAATTCCTGACCTTGTGATCCACCTGCCTCAGCCTCCCAAAGTGTTGGGATTACAGGCGTGAGCCACCGCGCCCTCAAATTCTTTTGATTATCTCTTTCTAATGTCCCACTAATGTGAACTGAGGGAAAAAAAAAAAAAAGAATGTGTGGAAAGCTAGAATAAATTCTATAAACATTTATATAGTCATTTAGTTTTTAAAAACAGACTCTACCCAACTTTGTTGGTCTAAGTTCTAAAAGGTCCCTTTGGGGTAAAAAATAACTACATAGCATATTATAGCAAAATAACTGTTTTAAGAGTTTAATTTTCAAGTTTTATTTGATCTGTGACTATTTCAGTGCAATAGTTTATGTATGCTCCTTTAGTTTTAACTTTTTATTGTAGAAAATTTTAAAAATATACAAAAATAGGATAGTATTAACTGCCATGTAGCTGTCACTTAGTTTTAACTATTTATAACTCATGACCAATCTCATTCTATTTACTTCCTCCTTCCCCTTGAAGTGTTTGGAAACAAATTCCAAACATCGTATCATTTTATATAAGTATTTCAGTATGTATTGCTAAAGGAAAAGCAGCACTTTGGGAAAAATTATAACTACAACTAAACATTTTCTTAAAGATCATCAAGTAATAGCCAATGTTCTAATGTCCTTGTCTCATTTATTTTACAGTTTGTTTGTTTCAATCAAAATCAAGTTCATGAATTGGATTGGTTGCTATATTTTGTGTCTTTTTAATATGTAGACTCTCATCTCTTTATTGCCATCAATTTATTTATTGTAGAAGTCAAATTATTTGCTTTATGGTGTTGCCAACAGTTTGGATTTTGTTGATTGTATTCCTGTGGTGTGTTAAATGTATTGCTTTATCATTTGTATTTTCTCTAAATTGGTGATCTGATTCAGATCACCGTAACTAGATTCAGGTTTGACTTCTTGGGAAGGTTACTTCATAGGCAGTATTGTGTACTTTCGTCAGGAGGTAGCACAATGCCTGGTTGTCTCTCTTTTTATGATGTTAGTCACCATTGATTTTCACATCCTAGATTCACAGAGCAACCAAATAAAGATGATTGAGTGAATGGCTAAAGAAATAAATATATTCAAATCTGTACTCATCTCATGTCTTTCCTGATGTAAGTATAGAAATTAAGATTATTTAAAGATCATAATAAATTTTACCTCCTCCAAATAAATATAATTTTATTCAATAAAGTTTCCAAGGACCTAGAGAATTTAGGATCGTTATCTTGTCCAAGGAGACCTTGGAATATTTGTTTGGAGTCACTGTGGAAGGTATATGCACATACTTTAGAAAGCTGAGGAGCAAGCTGGCATTCTCTAGAAAAGATTAAAGAACATGGCTAGATATATACTTTTTTAGGTGAGGGAGGGAAGTGGTCTGGGCATGATTATCATTGGTGAGAATGAGTGGGGGAGGTGGGAGAGTTTGTCATTTTATTTTGTACTTGTCTATTGTTTGAACTTTCCCCATGATTATCTAGATGGGATCATGTTCATTTCGATTTTCTTCCTTGTATTTATATAGTTAAAAACGTAGTAAATGCTAAAATGAATGAACGAGTAATTAAATTAAGAAGCTTTTTCAGACACTTGTCTGGATAGAGATGCTTCCCATTCTTGTTTTTTTTTTTTTTTTTTTTTTTTTTGAGACAGAGTCTTGCTCTGTTGCCCAGGCTGAAGTGCAGTGGCTCCATCTTGGTTCACTGCAAGCTCCACCTCCCGGGTTCACGCCATTCTCCTGCCTCAGCCTCCCGAGTAGCTGGGACTATAGGCGCCCGCCACCATGCCAGGCTAATTTTTTGTATTTTTAGTAGAGACGGAGTTTCACCATGTTAGCCAGGATGGTCTCGATCTCCTGACCTTGTGATCTGCCCGCCTCGGCCTCCCAAAGTGCTGGGATTACAGGCGTGAGCCACCATGCCCGGCCGATGCTTCCATTCTTAAGGCACTTACTTGGTTGGAGAGAAAAAACAAAACTAGGACATAGCATTTATGTTTATCAGCACACTTACTGCATGTATACTAAGCACTGGGGGGTTACAAGAGAAAGGATCATATTTCTTTTTAAGATTTCCCATAGGGCTTTCATCAACTCTACCGTGTAGGAGAAGCGATCTATCATCAGGCCTCTGCCCATGCCCCCGAGCACATCATCTATAGGCTGTCAAAGCCCCAAGGTCTCAACTGGCTTCCTGTAAGCCTCTGTATCAGCTGCCTTGCACCCTAACCTAACTTGAAGGCATCCTGCCCCAGGCTGCTTCTCTCCCACTGCAATTCTCGTCTGCACTGCTCTCCTTGCTTTGTACAACTCCAGACTCCGTGGAACCTCTGAACATTGCTTTTTACCTCTTGTTTTAATTAAGCCATTTCCCCCAGTGGCATGGCTCTCCTTTTTGGTCTCCTTAAGGGACAGGTTGATTTTACTTCTTTGGCCAAATTCCCCTTAAGAAGCTTGAGGTGCCTTCAAACTATAAACTTATACATGATAATTTTTCTTCTCTCTTAGTAAAAAGATAATTTTATAATGGCTCTGTTAACTAGGGTTTTTAATAAGTTACACCAATATTTGTGTGTACCCTTTTCCTGGAAGATATATTTTACTTACAGAAAAGAATGAAATATGTTTTTTCAAATTTTTTGTAGGAATTTTCCAGCCCCAAGTCATTCTGGTTGTAGGTTTAATGTGGGACCTGACCGGTGAGCCCACTTCAAATAAAGTAGGGAGCTATGACTCCCCTCACTGCACACAAGAACTTATGTCCCAGGAGAAGAAAGGGACGAGGACTGGTACAGCTCTTAAAGCTGGTGGAACCCATCCTCAGTACCACTCTCCACAGGGCACTGTGTTGGGAAAGAAGTCTAGATCTGCTCAGACAGCTGAAAAGAAAAAAGAGAAAAAGAAACCTAACAAGCTGAGTGCTAAAATCGACATGCCCATTGTGAGAGAACAATAAAAGGTGCATCCCTTGTGAATGTATTTAGTTTCCAATAACAGAAAGTCCACCTAAAAGACTGACATAGGTAGGCATTTATTCTGCTCATAAAGCAAAACATCCAGAGGTGAGATTTTTCTGGTATCAGTTCAGTTGCTCAAGTTATCATCAGAGATCAGATTGCTTTCTCCTCTTTTGTTCTGCTGCCTTACTTTGTTGATTGTATATATATATACACACACACACACACACACACACACACACATGTTTGCTGCATCTTTATCACAAGATGTGCCAGATATTTTGTCCACCTTGACAGAAGAAAGAGGAAGCACATCCAATCATTCTCAACCTCTCTCTTCAGGAAGACAAAAGTCACCAACTTCCTCAAGCAAACATTTGTTTATGCCTCATTGGCTCACGCTGCATTCTCTCGGCACCCTCAAATGTAAGAGAAGCTAGGAGGCCAGGGATCAGTCATTGTCTCACCTGACACTGGATGTGTAGCACATTAGGCAGTGATCTGTTAGCAAGGAACAAGCTGTGAAGCGAGGGTGGCAGGTGGAATTACAGGTAGGCAACCATGAAGGACAGCAGAATCACTTTGTTTGACTGATCCCTAGGCCTTTTGGAATCCTAGAGTGTCTGTCCTCACTACTTGTTTTAAAAAATCTCAAATGAAGCTCAGACTGGAATATGAAGTCACTGATTTTCACACGTGCCTAAGATTATTTGACACTGAGGATTTTGGGGATATGTGAAAAGCAAATCCTAGGTCCAAATAAACTCCCTTGTGTTGAGCTGGGAGGTGCCTTTTCCTGGAAACTGGGGAGAAAGATGATGTAATGAGTTAGAGTTTACTTTTTTCTCTTTTTGGCACTGTCTATCCCAAATGCATGTCTCTTCTTTTCATGGGAGTATGGTAGGAAAAGTAACTCACTCATTTCTTATCAATTATAACTATAAACTTTGTTTTTATATATGTGAGTTAATTTTTCTATTTTTGTCTGTGATTCTGAAGAAAAACTGTGATCTTGGAATCCTTTTCTTTATGCAAACATAAAAGAGGCTAATTTAGCTACAGTTGTGTTTATAGAGATCAAGGGTAAAAATGGTTTTGTGGAAAAGATGACTCATAACTTAATTGATAACATAAAGCACCTAAGTTTAAAACATAAAGTTATGTTTTAAAGATTCTAATTGAAAGACAAATGGGTGCTAGCTAGTCCAGGAAAGGATGAAGAAGCTCATGTGAAATATTAGGTGATTGTAATCTTTATTATTTCCAAGATGCATTTCCACTGAATGGGCTAAAAAATCCTATTATGAGTTCCATCCTCTGTATCAGAACATTTTGAAAGAAACCTGCCAAGATGAGGGAAAATTCCCTTTTATTTGCCAGGATCTAATTAATGAATTGGGGGTTTTGGAAAGCAGCGAGACATGCATTCAGAGCTCTAAGAGATAGAAATTAGCTAAAAGATTTGTGTTCCATCCAAATTCTTCCGTAAGTTTGGAGCTAATATGATACAGTCTTCCAAAATCTAGATCATCAACAGCTAGGATGTCCAATCACAGCTGTTTTTATTTGAAATATTGAAATGTGTAGGAGTTTTTTAATGAAATATTTGAAGCAGTAAGCATACATATATTTTCTTGACTTAAATAGTAAGAAAATTTTCAGAACATTATATAAGTTCATTTCTATTCCTTGTTTTGAGTCAAATAAGTTATGTCTTGGGATAAAACAGGGCCTTGGTTGGGAACTAGGCTTGCTTGTTTTTCTTTTTTTTTTTTTTTTTTTGAGATAGAGTCTCCTTCTGTTGCCCAGGCTGGAGTACAGTGGCACGATCTTGGCTCACTGCAACCTCTGCTCCTGGGTTCAAGCAATTCTCCTGCCTCAGCCTCCCTTAGTAGCTGGGACTACAGGTGCCCACCACCATGCCCAGCTAATTTTTTTTTTGATTTTTAGTAGAGACAAGGTTTCATCATGTTGGCCAAGCTGGTCTTGAACTCTTGACCTCAGGTGATCCTCCTGCCTTGGCCTCCCAAAGTGCTGGGATTACAGGCGTGAGCCACCTACCTGGCCAGGCTTGCTCATCTTTATTGCACATTTCTCTGTACATCCGTATGCCTCCACCCAAGTGAAAAACCCATGCCCTTGAGAGGCTTGTGAGTCTGGCATACTCTACATCTCTGTATTGTTGTCATCCTTGAACACTCAGATGCCGTTTGTTGAAGTCTTCAGCAGTAAACTCACAGATGTCACGTCCATGTCCTGTCCTGTCATCATCCTGGCTCCAGCTCTCTGGCCATTCAGTCCTAGAATATCAATGACTTTGACCTACCTCTGCCTCATGTCTGTCAGTGTTCAGTCCATGTTCAGTCCACATATGCTTTACAATAGTTTTAGATTTTTGGGTTCCCCTCACTCTGAAATCCTCTCTTCTTGGCACCTGTGGCACTTTCTAGCTTTTTCCCTGTTCTCTGGATGGGTCTTCTTAGTCTTTTTTTAAACCTCCTAATTCTCCATGCCTCCCTTGAATCTTGTTCCTCAGGCTTCAATCTGTAGGCCAGCTCATCTTTCGCATGGCTTCAATTAGCACCTAAAACAAAATCTACAGCTGCAGTTCAGTACTCATCCTTGAATTCTAGGTCCCTATCAAACTTCATCCTGGGTCTCTTAATTTGGAAGTCTAATCTCAAACTCCTCATGTACCTCCTGCACTCATTGCCTTTGCCTTCCACACCGCCATTTCCCCATTGCCCATTCTACAGCTCTGGCTCCTGTTTTCCATGTCTCAGTGTTGGCATCTGGTTGCCCAAGCTATAAATCTAAATGTTTTCTTTCACCCTTTCCTTTCCTCCTCATTTCCTCTATATAAAATCAATCCAGTCCTATGAATTCTCCTTTCTAAATATATCCATAACAGCTCTCAAATGTGCTTATTACTTTCTGTTTTTCTTGCTATTACCCATTTACATGTGACTACTGCAATAGGTCTTGCTGCTTTCATCCTCCCTTTTTCTACTGCAAAAAGTAATTATAACAATTAGTTTACTGCCTTTTGATAGTGCCCCAATTTTTTCTTAACCAAATTCCTAACTCTATAATTCATTTACAACACCCTTCCTGACCTGGACCTTCACTTCCTTCCATTCCTCTCCTTGCCAACCTCTAAGACCCGGTCCATGTTATTCTGTCTTCTTGAAACAACTTTCTATTATTCCCTCTTCCATGAAGCTTCTTCCTGAGCCTTCAAGTACTGGACTTCTACAGACTTTTCACTTACTTGTTAGACATAATTTTCTCTGCAAAACCTCTCTTGTTCACTCCCTGTCTGCATCTTCAGTCCTGCCTCTCATGCATTCTCCTGGTTATAGCACTTGTTGCTCCATAACTATTCATTGTCTTTTATCTCCATTACACCATAAGTCCAAGTTTTTTGTTTTGTTTATCTTGTTTACCACTGCTTTCCCTTTGCTAAGAAAAGTGATTGGAACATAGTAAGTGCTCAATAAAAAAGTGAAAGAATGAACAAATTAGTAAGGAACATTGCTGGGGATTCAGCTACTGAGATCTGGAGTCAAGTATGTGTGTTAGAGTTCCCTCTTCATTCTTACTAGCCCTGTGCTATCTGAAACATTTATTAATTCCTATAAAAATATGTTTAGTACATTTCTTGTTGTTATGCACCATTCTCATGGAATGACAATACTAATGAGCACCACAGGTCATGAATAAGTGAAAAATAAATGAATTAATTTAAAAGTGATGGTAACGTGTTGGGAAAGTGCTGTGAGAAAAGTGAGATGGAGTCTAACTCTGTGGGGCAAGGGTGATGAGCAAAGGCTGAGAGGAGGTGGAATTTAGGCAGGGACGTGATGGAGAAGGAGCCAGCCATGTGTAGAGCTAGGGGGAAAAGATTCCAGGAGGAAAGCACAGCAGCTGTGAGCTCCTCTGAGCTTTGCGCTTGTCTTCCTTCATCTGTAAATTAGCATAGTAATAATAAATGCCACATAGAATTACTTTAAAGTTCGAATCAGATCAATCATGGAAAGCACCTGTCCCACTGTCTAGTTGATAGTGAGCACTAAGCCAATGTCAGTTGGTTTTATTATGAAGAATAAAGTAGATCAAGTTGTCCTTTTTTAAAGGGGGTCTTTAGTTATGGATATTTTATTTTACATAGAGACCCAGTTTCTCTTTACTTATACCCTAAACAAATTATTATTGAGCCCCTACCATGTGTAAGGCAGTATGCTGGCGGCTGTGGAAGGCTAAAGAAGTATCTAGGAACTAAGGTCTATTTTTTTACACTCTACATTTCACTTCTGTTATTTATTACTGCTTTGTCTTACCATCCAATCTAGAAGTTACCTCCCCAAACACACACACGCACACACACAAGCACACACACATCTCTCTTTATATTTTCCCTCTATTTGGCAGCTAGAAAATTCAGTGTACATGGCTTTTCTTGGGTGATGACCTTATAAATCATTTGAATCACAGTTGGTATTTCTGAACATTTGAAATGCTCACGGCAAGGAAGCCTTCACATTTCTGAAAGAAAGGCTGTCACAAATACTGAACTTTATTGAAAAAGGAGCCAGATGCTAATAGAAAATATAAATGTTATCCAAGAAAAGATTTGCATTTGTATATTAGGAATATTTTTTGTACATAATAGCTACATGTGGCTACATTTCTTTTCTCATGTGGGTGTCCACTTTCAAGGAAATGATGATTGAAATGTTAGAAATGCAAAATTAATTAACACCTTGTATAGTTCATTTGGCTCCTGCAGACTCAGTAATGGCTTTATTTGTATATAACTGTGTCTGTTGCCTATTTTTGACAAGTTTGGACAAAATATCTGCTCGGCACTATTTCTGGATTTCTGATGCTGCTGAGAATAGCTGCAAGGATAAGAGGTAATGAAAAGAGAACGAAAGACTCTAAAATGTTATTGAGAAGGATTATGTTTTTATTTGTATGATTATGGGTCAATCCTGGGTTTTTATTTAAAAAGAAAATATATTTTAAGGCTAATGGCTTGTTTTAAAAAACAAAGTAAATGACATTTTAATCATAACTTTTAAGACATAAAAATTGCATCTTTAAAGATGTTTTTGTAACTTGATACCAAAGACAACCTCCTTCAGTAAAGCAAGACTGATCTAAATATGATATGTGGAAAAAGGGCCCTGAAAGCTTACCTTTACTCTCTTCTCCACTATTTAATTGTTCTTTTGTCTTCATCATGCTTAGTTCTTTCTCTTTAGACAAACAGTGCCTAAACTATCCCAAACAGGAGAGATCTTATCCTTTAAACTTACATTTTGCCTGATAAAACAAGTTTGTAATGTGTATAAAATAAGGACATTTTTAGTATGTAGTTGTAGGGCTGATTGCAAAACAGATTTTATCAAGTTTATGGTTTGGTGACTATATTACGGTATATTTCTCCGATACGAGAATGACCATTTGTTATATGTGTATACGTGTGTGTGTGCATAAATATTAATGTGTGTATATTTGTGGGCATAAATATAAATATATACATTAATGTGGGTATATGTGTGTATGTTTAAACCTTGATGAGAATTTTTGATTACTTGTAAACTTTCTCAATTATTTTTTACACGATGTTACCATTGCATTTCCAAAGTCATAGGTTGCAAGTATTTGGGGAACGGTTGGTTTATAAAGTATCAGAATTTAATGCTGTGAAATCTGAGGTGAATTATTGTTGGTAATTGTCTTCAGAAATACAATATGCTGGTAAAGTTGTTTTTAGATCCTAAGAGCCCTATAGAACAAAGAAGAACAACTACTGTTTGTTTATTGATTTAATATTTTTTGAGCACCTATTAACTACCACATGTTGTGCTAAGTTCCAGAGTAGCAAACTGTAGTTGCCCTGGTCTTTAGCTGCCTATCATATTGCCATCTTTCCTCTTTCTCTGGATATCAGCACGTCCTTTCCTCACTTTGGATCCTGTTGGGGTAATAATTATGATGCCCATGTCTCCTGAGCCCATGGTGATAGGCATTTGACTTAGGTTGGGCTAATCATAGTACCTGACATAAATTCACAGAAGTGCCTGTTAACTTATAGGGGAATTAATCTTTGGGACATTTGGGAAAAAATGATTTGCTTTCTTTTGGAGTTACTAATCTGAGTTTATGTAATCTAGAATGTATCAGTTAGTAAACTAGTAATTTTCCTTTTATTCCTAAATTAGAATTTGATTTCTATCTCTTGTAGCTAAAAGTCTTGATTAATGAAATTGTGGATGCAGAGATGTACAAAATAAGGTTTTAGTCCTTAAGTAATTCTGTTTGATTAGAATGGACTCATAAAGCAATAGCTCCAATGTAATATGAAAAGCATTATTTTTGGTGTATGTACAGCAAAATGGAACCAGAGAGGAGAAAGAAACTTGGCTGGTGAAGGCTTCAGAGAATGATATTTGAGCTGGGTGTTAAATTATGTGTGGATAGTCATGAAAGCAAAATGAGAGAGAAGGGATAAGTAAGACCTAAGAAACAGCATGTCAAAACATAGGAATCAGAAAATACATGGTGTGTTGGGGAATTGCAAGAAGCTCTATATTTTTGCTGTTGTATAGACTGTGAACAGAAGTGGATGGTATATGAAAGAGTGGTGGGTTGGGTTGCTTTTGGTACAATTTGAAATATATGCACCTGTGGAAAAATCCCACTCCCAAAAGTAACAATAATACCAGGGGAATTTTTTGAAATCCTGTTAAAAATAGGATTTGAAAAAAGTTAAAGTGTGAGTCTTAAAAACCTACTACCATTTCCCTGCCTTTTCTGTATGTACCGGCTGGTTTCCCAAATTTTCATACTCTGGCACAGGTAATGGGTGAAGCAGGGTACTGGAAAAGGCAAAGAAGACAAATTATAAATGCTAAAGACATAATTGGGGGAGCAAAGATTACTTCTGGAGAAGTGAAACAATGGAAAAACGGAAAAGGGTGGGGGAAAGCCAACGAAAGTTGAGTTTTAAGAGCTTTTGAGGCTTTTAAATACATGAGTCTAGAACCTAAAAACCAGACATTGTGGGTAGCTGTTGTATTGTGCGAGATGAAAAAGGATTGAGAGATTATATTTAAAACCATTGCTATGTGTTTTGAATGTAATGTTTCCCTTTGCCAGTGATATTAGTAAATGTTTTCTCAGTGATCTTCTTTCATTGTTATTGAATACATGTTTCTGTGGAACAGGACACCCATATTAAAGCTGTCCAATTTTTATCAGGTTATATAAAAACAAAGGACTTCTTTATGAATCTTCATTTTAGAAAAGGTCAACTGTACATTTCAAATCTTTAGTTTAATGAGGCTAATATAGAGAAGAGTGTGATGGTTAATTTTCTATGTCTACTTGGCTAGGCCATAGCACGCACACATTTGGTCAGAACCAGTCTAGATGTTGCTGTGAAGGTGTTTGTTAGACAAGATTAACTTTTAAATTAGTAGACATTGAGTAAAGCAGTTACCTTCTGTAATATGGGTTGACCTCATCTAATAAGTTGAAGATTTTAAGACGGGGAAAAAAGACTCAATTTTTCTTTTTCCAGAAGAAAAGGATATTCTGCCTGCAGACTGCCTTCTGACTTGAGTTGAAACATCACCTCTTCCCTTATTCTTTAGCCTGCCAGCCCACTCTGCAGATTTCACTTTTTTTTTTTTTTTTGAGACGGAGTCTCGCTCTGTCGCCCAGGCTGGAGTGCAGTGGTGCAATCTCGGCTCACTGCAAGCTCCGCCTGCCGGGTTCACGCCATTCTCCTGCCTCAGCCTCTTAACCAGCCCCCACAATCACTTGAGCCAATTAAAAAATAAATCTCTCTCTCATACCCATGCACACACACATACACACACGCACACACATGCATAACCTTCTTTCTGTTTCTCTGGAGAAAGCTAATATAAAATATAACCATCCAAAATGAGCAAATTAATCTATTTGAGCCTATTCGGCAGTATGTAACTTAATGTCTGGAATAGAAAAGATTGACAGAGGTGTCTAGGAGTCAAATCCTGAAATGCTTGACCAGCCACATACCATAGTTACCATAGTTTTACCACTTCACTAGGTGCCCAAATAGATGCATGCATAGAAAACAAAGGCAAGTGAATCACAATGATGATAGGGGTCGTGAAGAATTCATACCTTTGTAGAGAAGATTGGTAAGCTGGAATGATATCATGTGTTATCAGCTATGGTTATATTTTCTTTTTTTTAATTTCTTTCCTTTTTCTTTTTTTATTATTATTATACTTTAAGTTTTAGGGTACATGTGCACAATGTGCAGGTTTGTTACATATGTATCCATGTGCCATGTTGGTGTGCTGCACCCATTAACTCGTCATTTAGCATTAGGTATATCTCCTAATGCTGTCCCTCCCCCCTCCCCCTACCCCACAACAGTCCCCAGTGTGTGATGTTCCCCTTCCTGTGTCCATGTGTTCTCATTGTTCAATTCCCACCTATGAGTGAGAACATGCGTTGTTTGGTTTTTTGTCCTTGCAATAGTTTACTGAGAATGATGTTTTCCAGTTTCATCCATGTCCCTACAAAGGACATGAACTCATCATTTTTTATGGCTGCATAGTATTCCATGGTGTATATGTGCCACATTTTCTTAATCCAGTCTATCGTTGTTGGACATTTGAGTTGGTTCCAAGTCTTTGCTATTGTGAATAGTGCCACAATAAACATACGTGTGCATGTGTCTTTATAGCAGCATGATTTATAGTCCTTTGGGTATATACCCAGGTTATATTTTCTTCTTCTGTCTTAACACCTACAAAAGTGTTCCCTACTTTTGCATATTTTCTCCAAAGCCTATATCCAAGCTCAGTCCTCTTGATTTTGCTACTCTGATGGTGAGAGAAGTCAAGGTGAAAATTCCAAGGAGAATATCTTCAAGGCAGCATGGGAATGTTGATCTTCAAGGCAGCATGGGAATGTTTCTTCCCTAGGTCCAAAGAACCGTTCTAAGCATCTTTCAAAGATGGAGCTTATTCTGAGAAGAAAGTAGACTCAGACCCATCTAAACAAATTTGAGAAGAGAGAATCAAAACAAGGTGGGTCCAAAATGCAAATTCTAGGGGAACAAGCTACTTGAAATAAAATGATTTAAATATCTTCTCTCCAAACAAGAAAAGTTTAAATTCTTTCTATTAGTTATGGGTCGTAGTGTCTTGATCACTACTAATATATTCTTAGGTCGAAAATTTATTGGTGGGGGCAGGATGGTATGGGAAGGAAGAAGTTTTGAGTTTCTTCCAGAATTCAACGTAAATTTTAGGTATCTGAAAAACTCAATATGTGTCATCTGCTTTCCCAAAAATTCTATGATTCTGTAATATTCTCAAAGTTTTTAAACACTCATTTTTTTTTGCTTTGCCTTTTACTATAATTCTCCCTAACAACACTGTCAACATAGAATGGGTTAGAAAGAATGTCATTAATTTAGGTGCAGAAATAAATATTGAGTATATTTCCTGATATCACAGAGGAGCTTAAAAATTTTTAAGACTAAGTCTCAAGGTCTTCGGAGAAACTCAAATCAATAATCTAATATCGCCAAATGCTTTGGGATAGTTTCAAGACACACCCAAGACTATTTAAAGACATTTAAAACACAAATATAAAACCATATCCAAACTCTATGTAATTTGTGGCCAACCAAGCTAGATCCAGTATTAAACAGGGAGTAGAAATAGGAAAAGAAAACTAGTCTTTCAGAGGTTTATATTGTTCATCTTTATTTCTTCCACTGCTTTTAGTACAATTATATATATATAGAGTACAATTATATATATATTACAATTATATATATATATTTAGTACAATTATATATATTTAGTACAATTATATATTAAAATATATAAATATATAATTATATACATATACAATTATATATATAATAGTACAATTATATATATTTAGTACAATTATATATATTTAGTACAATTATATATATAATATATATATTTAGTACAATTATATATATAATATATATATTTAGTACAATTATGTATAATATATATTTAGTACAATTATATATATAATATATAGATATATATCAGATATCTTTGGAATTAAATTTTTAAATAAATTTTAATTTCAAGATGATGCTGGTGATTTTTATACTGATAAGGACAATTATCTTCTGAATAAGGACTCTGCAGACTCTCAGAACTTTACAGTGTGCTTTTCAATGAAATAAAATAACTTTTCTATTCCCCTTAATGATAAGAGCAATCAATGAATATTTTCCATGTCCTCTTATATGCACGTTAGTAGCATCCACTCCATGCCCAGCTGGGAATGAGCGGCTTTATTTAATAAAGTTCCTGAAGCAACGCTGACCCTTTGTGACGTCTTTGAGAGACAGAAACAGCAAATCCCTCTGGAATTATTAGGGAAGAATACTGGTGAACCAACGTAACAGACTTCCTTTTCAAAGAAAAAGTAGACTCATAATTGGAAAAGTGTTTTGGGTGCTGCTGACCCTACAAAAGATTAAAATTAAACTCTAAAGTAAAAATGACTCAAATCAGATATCTTAAAACATTTTTTTCTTCTCTTTTGCAATTGGTGTTCTCACAGATATGCTATAAAACACAATTATGTAATTAATATATGATAATATATCATTTGGATATATGATATAATCAAAGTAGATATAATAATTGCTATCATTTTTGAGAACAGGCTATGTGCAGGGAACAGTGTTAGGCTCTTTAAACATATTCTCTTATTTATTGATCTGAACTAGTATATAAAATAAATTTTGTAATTCACATTTTAAAAGTGAGGAACTGAGGCATGCTGCAATTAAATAACTTGCCTAGAGCAGCAGAGTTAGTAAGTTTGTGGAGCTGGAAATCGGAACTAGGTCTGTAATTCCAAAGACCACGCTCTTTATTCAGTAGCTATTTATCATTGCCATCATCTTTGATGACATGTAAAGTAAGTAAGTGAAACAAAAACTCCTATATGCAACATGATGGATACATTTTTGTTTATCAAGTAAAAAAATGAGAATACACTTCTTAAAGAAAAGTTTACTTGGCCAGGCACAATCGCTTACCCCTGTAATTCCAGAACATTCGGTGGCCGAGATGGAAGGACTGCTTGAGGCCAGGAGTTAAAGACCAGCCTGATCAACAAAGTGAGATCCCCATCTCTATTAAAAAAGAGAGAGAGAGAAATTTACTGTATGTTCCAGTAAATAGAAAAACAGAAGATGCAAGCTACATAAACCTCTTTTTGACTTTGGGTGCATTACTGATGATGTTGGTTCAATGAGCCTACATCAAACAAAAGAAAGATCAACAAACCTTATTTTTAGAAATCTGAAAACAATAAATACTGGTACTAAGACTATAATATATGATCATTCTTTTCTACTTTTACTTGATTCTGTTGTCCTCTAACTGAAGAAGTGTTTTCCAGAAATCTCAGACTCTACTTCTATTAATCCACACTTGCCTCCTGAGTGGGATCAGATATTGTATGCTGCTACTGTATTTGAAAATCATTCTAGAATTTACTTCAGACTAAGCCCTGTTATGTAGTTGGAACTATGTACACTTGGACATGCTATATGACAACACTGAAAATGGGTGTTATATATAAACTTCCCTCCGTCTGGATATGTTTTAAATTCCACAGCAAATAGAAATATTGCCAAGACAGGAAGAATACTAATGAATAAACATTTCAGCCCTTCAGAGGCTATAATTCATTTAGTCATTCGTTCTCATACACTCATTCATTTAACAAGTATGTATTCAGCGTATGCTAGAAACCAGGCACTGACATAGGCACTAAGGATACACTAATGAACGAGAGTTCCCTACCTTGTGAAGCAGGTAACCAGATATATCTGCTAATAAGATATATCCTCAACATACCAAACTCTTACTAACATACCCCTAGACCAGGGGCATGTTAATGTACCAAAATTTTTCTGTGAAGGGTCAGATAATAAATATTTTAGGCCTTGTGGGCTATGTAGTTTCTATCGTAACCACTCTGATCTGCCATTGTAATGTGACAGCAGCCATAGATAATGTGTAAACAAATGTGGCTACATGTCAATAAAAACTTCACTTACAAAAACAGGTAGTGGACCTAGACTGTAGATCATCTAGTCTGGGTCTCTGACTTGATAACTTAGAGAGAGCAGAGACAAAAAGCTGCACAATACGAATAGTTACTTTAGAAGTCAATCCAGAAATCTTCATTTTGCAGATGAATTAAATGAGGTCTTGAGAGGTTGAGTGATTTAGCTCCAGGTAACAAAGTAAACTAATGGCAGAACCAGAACTAGAACCTATAACTCCTGACTCTTAGTATAGTTTCTTTCTATTTCACTAGATTGCCTCTCCTGTGCTGGAAGTCATAGGACTTAGTACAATGTTGTTGTCTGTGTGAAAGAGAGTATTTTTCTTTGGCTTCTTGGGGCCCAAATACTACTAGTTTTAAAAACACCTGTGTACTACCATCACTATTACCAGTATCATCACTATCATCTCTACCATCATCAGCAGCCTCACTATCGTCACAACCACCACCACTACTAACATCACCAATATCATTATCACCACCATCATCATCACAAGAAACAACCAAAGACCACCACAAATACTCAGAGTCACAAAGTTGGGTTTATTTTTCTTGGTGCAGCAGGATCTGAGAGTTCATTTAAGTATCATTGTGAAAGCATCTCAGTAAGGGGGTGTTGAGAGGAGCTTCTTAGGGGGTTGGGTGTGTGCCGATGGTTCTAAGGATGGATTACAAAGCAGAAACTCATTCTGGATCAAATGCTATCAAGAAACAGATACTTTGTTTTGAAGTCCTTGGGATTAAAAAAAAGAGAGAGAGAAAGAAACAGAGATGGGTGTTGATTGAATTTCTTTATTTTGTCTAGCAGGTGGGAGGATTATAGCAGGGGTAGAGTTGTGTTGATAAAGAAGTACCAATCTCTCAGCTTAGCCAGAAGAGGGGCAAACTAGTCATTTTTGTGGTGGTGAGTGGCCATGTTACTCTTTTGTTTCAAGCATCAGTTTTTTTACTTTCTTACTTGTATTTTCATACTTCAATAGCAATAAATAAAATCTAGTGTTTAAAAATTATAAAATTCAGATAGGAAAAAGAAGAAAATTAAAATCCTCCATCCATATATAACAATAATTAACAACTTGGTACGTACCACTTTTCTATGTGTACATGCACATGCATATATTTGCACAAGATATGAGATAACAGTATACATTCCAATTTAAACTACATTTTTTCTTAATGTATAAAACAAACATGCTTCCATAAAAGCATCATTTTTAATGACTTCAAAGATATTTCACTATGTGAGTCTGCCATAATTTATTTAACCAATTACTTATTATTATATATTTAGAAGAAGGTTTCCAGTCTTTGCTATTATTAAAAACGTAGGCATTTTTTTGTGCAAGTTCCAAATACTTTCCTTGGGATAAATTCCTAGAATTAAGAATGTTAGATCACTGCATATACATATTTGAAGACTTTAAAAAAATCTTAGTAAATTTCCATCAGAAAATTTGTATAAATTTTTGCTCATGCATATAGTGTATGAGAATATTCCCAACCCTCTGAAAATAAAATATCCATTTTACTTAAAACTGACTCTAGCATAATGTCCTAAGGGCATAATTTTATTCTTTTTACATAGAATTTATTCACATTTCCCATCAGTCCAATAAACTTCCATTGAGTGTTAGTGTGGGCCAGTCACTGTGCTAGGTGCTGAATATAATCTGTGATTTTTCATAAAGTCAGTATCTTTACTTGTCACAGTCTAGATACATGACCATTAACCACTTTTATAGAAAAAGGTAAGAGGAAATGTAAATCTTGTTAGATGAGGTTTTACAGGAGGAGAATTCTATCTGGATTGTGGCACCAATAACAATCCATTACAAATAATTTATCATCATCATCTTGGATGTGTGACATGAGTTAACATTTTCTCCAAATATTTTATTTAGTTCTATACTTTAGATAAGTTAATATAACTTTTGTCTGTTTTTTGTCCAAATATTTATTGAACTCCTAAGAAAATATTAGTAATCACCATAAAATACATTACTGACTCATAGGTAAACTCTGAACTAGATGTTCCGGGCAAAAAAAAGTTGCTGGACTCATCATTTTTTATGGCTGCATAGTATTCCATGGTGTATATGTGCCACATTTTCTTAATCCAGTCTATCGTTGTTGGACATTTGGGTTGGTTCCAAGTCTTTGCTATTGTGAATAGTGCCGCAATAAACATGTGTGCATGTGTCTTTATAGCAGCATGATTTATAGTCCTTTGGGTATATACTCAGTAATGGGATGGCTGGGTCAAATGGTATTTCTAGTTCTAGATCCCTGAGGAATGGCCACACTGACTTCCACAATGGTTGAACTAGTTTACAGTCCCACCAACAGTGTAAAAGTGTTCCTATTTCTCCACATCCTCTCCAGCGCCTGTTGTTTCCTGACTTTTTAATGATGGCCATTCTAACTGGCATGAGATGGTATCTCATTGTGGTTTTGATTTGCATTTCTCTGATGGCCAGTGATATCCTTTGTAGGGATATGGATGGAACCGGAAAACATCATTCTCAGTAAACTATCGCAAAAACAAAAAACCAAACACCGCATGTTCTCACTCATAGGTGGGAATTGAACAATGAGAACTCATGGACACAGGAAGGGGAACATCACACTCTGGGGACTGTTGTGGGATGGGGGGTGGGGGGTGGAGGGAGGGGGGAAGGGACAGCTAAATGACGAGTTAATGGGTGCAGCAAACCAACATGGCACATGGATACATATGTAATAAACCTGCACATTGTGCACATGTACCCTAAAACCTAAAGTATAAAAAAAAAAAAAAAGTTGCTGGATATAAGTTCCATATCCTTGTTGTTCCACTGTTCAATTAGGAATATTTGTCAAGTCTCTACCAAAAGAAATAGCAACACAAGTATTAATATGTGAGGTTGCACTAGCTATCTTGAAAACAAAGCTTCATGTTGCAAGGAAAAATTAAAACTGGCAATTGAAATGTCTAAAATACAGTTGTAAAGTGAGATAATTTTTTTCTTTAATTTTATTTTCTGCTGCACTTTCTTAAGATTAGGGAGAGGCTTCATTATTAACCAGATTCTTGCTTTCTATTAAAACTGGGTGAGCTTGGGCATATACACTGTCTTAAAATTCTATTGAACGTGTACACTTTTCATTTCCCTGTATCTTTTATTCCCAATTCAGTGCATGTCAATAAACACTATTAGAGTTTTGTACTAAGTAGCTGTAGCTATTTTATAAATTAAATTCATAAAAGTTTATGCTTTCAAAAGATAATTTCATTTGACATTGATCTATGTTCAGAAGTGAAATATATCTGCTAATATCACACTTAGGTTGTTTTCTCAATACTTTCTTTTGCTTTTTGAATTATTGTTGATTTCTTTCACATGAAAGTTATTTAAGCTGTAATGATCTGTTTTTAAAACAAATCATGATAATGACTGTAATTTGTATTCTTTACAAGCTACTTTAATTTTTAAAGTAGCATTGGATCATTCTACAAAAATTTGGATTAAAAGTAAAATATAAAATGCATTCAGCATATGAAATATTATTCCTTTGATATAATTTCATTGTATCCACATCGTTCTAAAGTAATTTTATATATTTTATATTCATCAATTATAATAAAGATGAATTTTAATATGTGCAGAAAATCATAATCATACATAATATGTATAAGTCTTAGTCTTCTTTTTCATTATTATGTTTTTAAATTGCTAATTTATAACTTAAAGTGACAACTAAAATTATCATTGGCACCCTGAATTTTAAATATGCTAATAAATTAATTGAGTTGGCTTTGTTGCTTTTATGTAACTTTGCAAGTTTTGTGTGTTGAGAGTGATATAAGTTCAAAGATCTCAATGTGAATCATTACTGAGACAGTTATAAATATCATTAATTGTTTAATTTTGGTATTTATATTTTGCAAGTGAGATTAATTTGAAGTCACTGGTATACTTTGTTATTCTCTTATTCATTTGGACTTAACAAATGCATATTGAATAGCTACTCTGCATAAAACACTGCATGAGGGGACAGCCCATACTTCCCATACTTTCATAAAAGAACCATTTTTTTTTTTTTTTTGGCAAAATCTCTTTCTCTTTACTCTCTTTTTCTCTTTCTCTCTCACACACACATACACACACACAGAATTTATTCAGCAAAAGTAAAAAATACATATAATCAGTTTTTAATGTTTACAATTTTTTATTCTTTAATTTACAGTAAACTTTTCTGGGGGGTGTATAGTAGTATATATTTTGCTAGTAGATAGAATCCTGTGTTCACCACCACAATCAAGCTACTAAAGAGTTTCATCACACACATACCAATTTCTCCTGCTGCCCTTTTGTAATTGGCCCGTCCTCCACTTCAATCCCTGGGAACCACTGATCTGTTCTCTGCCTGACAGTTCTTGCCTTTTCCAGAATGTCATATAAATGAAGTCATACAATGTGTAGTCCTTGAATGGGGTTTCTTGCACTTAGCATAATGCATTTGAGATCATTCATGTTGTCATACATATCAGTAGTTCCTTTTTATTGATGAGCAATGTTGCACTGAATGTATGTGCAACTGTTTCACTAATTGGGGGACATTTTGGTTGTTTTCAACTTTTAGCAGTTATGAATAAAACACTTGAAAACATTACCTTACAGCTATTTTGGTAAACATAAGTTTTTATTTCTCTTGTACGAACAGGAGTGGGATTGCGGGTCATATGGTAAGTGTATATTTAATTTTAGAAGAAACAGCCAAACTGTTTTCCAAAGTGGCTGTGCCATTTTACATTCCTACCAGCAATGTGTGAGAGTTCCAGTTGCTCTGCCTCATTGCCAGACTTATGACTGTTAGTTCTATCGATTTCAGCTATTTAAATAATTGTATGTTGTATTGCATTGTGGTTTTAATTTTTTCATTGTCCTAATGACTAATGACACTAAGGTTATTTTCCATTTGTATATCTTCTCTGGTGAAGTATTTTTAAAAAATCTTTGACCATTTTAAAAATTGGGAGATTTTTAAAAATGTTGAATTCTGAGAGTTCAGAATTCAGAATGAATTGGATACAAGTCATTTGTCAGATATGTGATTTGAAAACAAATTACTTAAATATTCTTGCTGTTTTATTCTCTTAACGCTATTAAGAGAATAAACCTTATTTAACAATTTTTTATTTTAGGGCTCATGCTTTTGGTGTCATACCTAAAATCCATTTGCCTAATCCAAGGTCTTAAAAACTTTCTCCTATGTATTCTTGTAGATGTTTTTTAAAGGATGGCTTAATGTTCAAGTCATCCTAGACAGAACCTTGCTGATTCTGTTAGGTCTTTGGACACTGAACCTGACTGTCTATGTTTCTTCTTGGTTTTGAGACCACCCAAGTGAAAGTGCTATGTAAATTCTAGAATGCTGTAGACTTTTTACTTATGTTTCCTTACATTTAACATTATGAAAACAGGAACTGCTATGTACTTATATGTGGATCACAACCTTGTGCATCATTTCCCAAGTTACCTGCACCTCTGCTCTTTCTAGCTCAGTAAAATACACCATGGTGCTTATGAGTTCTGGATCTAAGTAGCTCTGCCTTTTGATAAATCCGGCTCTGGGACCGACTAGCTGAGAGAATTTGGGAAGACTATGTAGTTCGAGTTTCAGTTTCCTCTATGAAGTACAAGATTCAATTATTCCCAGTGTTTTTTAGCAAATCTGTTACTGTTAGTTAGTAATTGTTGTCATTTGTATTGAAATGCTGCCTTGCTCCTTCCATTCTCTTTCAGTTATTAAATCACACAACAGTCCAGGAGCTGAGGTTCTTTCCTTGCTGCCAGTCTTTCCTGTTGTTGGCCAGCATTCCAGATACCCCACTGCATGCACCTCTACCTACAGAGACTTCACCCCAACCAATTGCCTCTCTGATGATGATAATCACCATTTGTGCCAAAAGACACCATGTGTCTCTAGACATTAACTTCCACCTGCCCAATCTGTCCCTCTCCACCACCTACTCCTCCCTGAAGTTCACTACAAGTTAGAGCAAATGCTGATTCCCAGGTCCCAGCTCCTTGTGAGGCTGCCTGTACTTCACTCTCCAACTCAGAAACTCTCTCCGATAGATCTATTTTGCCTCTTTTCAAAGCTTTCAAAAAAACTTTGTCAACTCTTTTTTAAGTTCTTAATTAAAAGACAAAACTCATATCATAAATTCACCGCTGGTTTCTACTTGCATGGGATTGAAATCTCTTAAGGTTAGGAAGTTCATAACAGACTGTATAGGTAACTTCCTGCCCCTCTTGATTTAAAATGGCTGCTATGCATAACACATTCCATTTCAGTGGAATGGGATTGAGGAAATTATGGGGTGGCAATAATTTGAATATGATGGGTATTGAAAAGTTTCATGTTCCAGAACTGTGGGTATGTCAAGGCAAAGCCTGACTATTTTAGCTATAAAACCAACTGCTGAACTGTACAGAGGTTTATTGTCTCGGGTCACATAAGATTTCTTTTGTGAAAGGTTCTTTTATTTGTTTGGGAGTTGGAGATACTGCTTACATTGCTCTGTAGTGTTTTGAACGCCATCATTTTTTCCCCTTTGTAAATACAAGAGTTTTCTGTGTGTTTTGAAGTCTGGTTTCATCTTCTTTCATCTCTTCTCACTCTCGAAACTAAAGTAAGGATGTGAGAGATGTAACATCTCCACTCGCTTCCCCACCCAGGAGCTGTGATTTTTCAGAGGAAGAGAGAGAATTGCCTTTTGATTATTGTTCAGGGGCAATTGCGACATCTTCCTGGAAAGTTAAGCACAAGGGGAGATCAAATTCTCTGGTTTGAAGTCTAGTTGTATTTGCAGCTCACGTGAGAAAAATGTGAAATCAAGGAAAAAAACACCTGAATAAGTAAACTATAATCCAAATGATAGTGAAGTTTGAGCGAAATATTGTAGAAATGTGAAGAAATGACGTGCTGTAAGCCAGTGGAAGATGGATACTAATAATTTATTATCAAGTGTATGGATATGTTAAAAAACAAAAAACAGCACCAGGTAGAATCCGCTTCTTAGGCTCTTGGACCACCATGCAGTTAGCTTCTGCCTGCTGTTCCATGGAAATTCTCTCTGGAATCATCTACTACCTCATAGGTAGAGGCAGAGTCAAAGTGGGTGCCAGCTGCCCATCTTAATGAATCAGTGCTGATGGGGTGCCAGGAAATAAATTTCTTATCCTGGGGATGGTTAAAAAGTGAGATTTTTAAACAAAATTTTGCCTGAACCATTGAAGTCTTTGGTTAGCCCATCATGGTTTTGGTTGTCCTTTCGTTTGTTCTCCTAGGAAGGGCTGTTATCACTTTTCAACATCTTGTATTCTCTTTTGTTAATACTTTGGTCTCCTTTTATGATTATGATATGGTTTGAGCTGTGATTTTTATGATTCATGTCACTTTGGTGTTTATCAGAACTGCATGTTGCTGGGTACAGTTTATCAAAACTGCATGTCTCAGGCTTGGGCCTGTACTTACAGCATTTTGAGGGGCTGAGGTGGGAGGATCACTTGAGCCCAGGTAAAGTCCAGCCTGTGCAGCATGGCAAAACTCCATCACTACAAAAAATACAAAAGCTAGCCCGGTGTAATGGCGTGCACCAATAGTCCCAGCTACTAGGGAGGCCGAGGTGGGATGATCAGTTGGGCCTGGGAGGTCAAGGCTGCAGTGAGCCGTGATAGCACCACTGTACTCCAGGCTGGGTGACAGAGCACGATCCTATTTCAAAGCAAAACAAAACAAAACAAAACAAACACCCTGCATGTTGTGGTGGTAACTCTTGATGTCAGAATGAGCAGAGCACCTAGCTCCATCTTGGGGATTTTTCCATTGCCAGTGACCTGGAACTCTCTCTTACATGATGTCAACAGCCCTAAAGGAGGTAAGATACGGAGTGAGACCCACCACACCACTGGATAAACATCTGAAAACTGAGGTGAAGGTCACAGATGTTAGTTCCGGCATCTTGTAGTGATACCTTTACTCCCTAGGAGAGGTTGTCAGATACGAATGATTGGGGACACCCTTAACAGTATGGATGGTGTGAGTAAACTTGTATCCCTGGAGCAAGATGACCCTACTTATTCTTGCACGGTGATTAAAGAAGAGACTATATGCTGAAATGCATTAGATCTGTATATGCCTCATTCCTGGGCACAGCTGGACTCACAGTAGAGCAATGCTCTTGGGAAGGGGCTCTAACTCTCCTGTTACTATCCTTTGTACTAAATGGAGAGAGCAAATAATATGCAGTATAGATCTGCATACCAACTACTCAAGGAGTCACAGACAGGTATCTTGCAGCTGGCTACCTGCTATCATGGATATCAAATCCCTGGCGTGATAGAACCTGGACACCTTGTGCGAAGCTGAAAATAATAGAAACCCCTCCCATTGGAGAATGAGGAGCCACTAATCTCAGGCAGCTTCTTGTCAGGCAATGTGGAGGTAGCCTCCAATATTATACAACAGAAACTCCTATTTACCTCTCCGAAATAATACATTCAAAGGATAATACTACATTGTGAGGACATGTTAATTTTTGCATTTATAGCAAGGGAAGAAGGATAGAATATGGGTATATATTCAGAAACAGATGAGGTTATGGGTGTGGTGGAGGAATTGAGGTAATTCCACACAACAGGTTTTCTTGTTTTGTTTTGTTTTGGTTTTTTTTGAGACGGAGTCTCACTCTGTCGCCCAGGCTGGAGTGCAGTGGCGCTATCTCGGCTCACTGCAAGTTCTGCCTCCCAGGTTCACGCCATTCTCCTGCCTCAGCCTCCCAAGTAGCTGGGACTACAGGCGCCCACCACCACGCCCAGCTAATTTTTTGTATTTTTAGTAGAGACAGGGTTTCACCATGTTAGCCAGGACGGTCTCGATCTCCTGACCTCGTGATCTGCCCGCCTCGGCCTCCCATAGTCCTGGGATTACAGGTTTGAGCCACTGTGCCCCGCAGCATGTTTCTATTTTCTTTATAAACAGCAGGTTAGGTCATTTGTTGAGAATGAAGTGAGCAGCATCTGGTTCAGAGGTTTGAGGAAGGTGGAGAAGTATAAAAATAGTCACTGTGGACAATAGGAAAGAGATTTGCCTGGAGAAGAACTGCAGGATTTCTGGACAGTTAGAGTTTGAGGCCATGAATTTTTAATGGTATCAATCTCAGTGGTTGTGTGATTTTTCTCTAGCAGTGATGAATGAGCAGTCCAGGTATAAATATGGAGAAGGCAGACTTTGGGATGAAGCAGGGTTGAAAATTTATCTTATGGCATTGTGTCAGGGTGGTTACACTTAATATTACCATTTTTTGCCATTACTTTTAATGGCAAAAACCGCTATTATTTTTGCACTAACCTAATATATTGGGTCGAGAAAAATTGTGATGATAAAAGTATTTAAGACATGGCCATAAGTTTGAAGTGGAATGGGAATAAAGATAATGAAATGAGGCAATGGAAAAGCTAAGAGTCTTAGAAATGTGGCTTAGACCCCAAAAGCAGACCAAAATACCAAGGAAACAGTGAAACATTTCTTGCTGAAGAAAGAATCAATTACGTGTAAAATTAAGGACATATGAAGTAACTTCATGGCAATAACTATTTCATGGTTATTTTTGCGGTTTCCTCCTTTTACTTGTACCCCACAGGGACCTCTTATTTCCTCCAGCTTGAACTGTGTCAGAGTTAGATGGGAGTCTGCAGTCGTTCACTGAGGAGCCATAATGGTTACAAATACTCAACTATCATACAGGTCGATGGTTTCTCAACTCACGGGCATGAGTGAAAAAGTAACCAGAAGCTGAGAGAAGAAAAGTTGGGCTTCCAATGACAGGAGAGAGTGAAATGAAGAAATGAAAGTTCTTGAAAGAGAGACATAGCCTTTAGTGAGGCCAATACAGCACGTGGTCAGGCCATAGACCAAAGTCAGTTGCTTAGCTCACCTGTGCTTATGTCTCTGCCCAGGCCCTTCCCACCTGCAGATCCATCCCACAGAGTGTTCCACCTGAATGTGAAGTACATTCACTGATTTCTCTAACTCACACCCTCGTACATCTCCCTATGTTAGAACAGAAGGTGGAACACTTAGATAGTGGGATGAGAAAGCCCTGCTCTTGATCAGGATTGAATTATATAAATCTGCTTCTGAGTTGTGGAACAGAAACTCACAAGACTCCTGCAATCAGAATTATTATTATTATTATTTATTATTATTATTATTATTATTATTATAATACTTTAAGTTGTGGGATACATGTGCAGAACATGCAGGTTTGTTACATAGGTATACACGTGCCACGGTGGTTTGCTGCACCATCAAATATCTACATTAGGTATTTCTCCTAATGCTATCCCTCCCCTAGCCCCCCACCCCCCGACAGGCCCCGGTATATGATGTTCCCCTCCCTGTGTCCATGTGTTCTCATTGTTCAACTCCCACTTATGAATGAGAACATGCAGTGTTTGGTTTTCTGTTCCTGTGTTAGTTTGCTGAGAATGATGGTTTCCAGCTTTATCCATGTCCCTGCAAAGAACATGAACACATCCTTTTTTATGGCTGCATAGTATTCCATGGTGTAATAGGGCCATATTTTCTTTATTGAGTTTATCATTGATTGGCATTTGGGTTGATTCCAAGTATTTGCTATTGTGAATAGTGCTGCAATAAACATATGTGTGCATGTGTCTTTATAGTAGAATGATTTATAATCCTTTGGGTATATACCCAGTAATGGCATTGCTGTGTCAAATGGTATTTCTGGTTCTAGATCCTTGAGGAATTGCCACACTGTCTTCCACAATGGTTGAATTAATTTACATTCCCACCAACAGTGTAAAAGCGTTCCTATTTCTCCAGCATCAGTTGTTTCCTGACTTTTTAATGATTGCCATTCTAACTGGCATGAGATGGTATCTCATTGTGGTTTTGATGTGCATTTCTCTAATGATCAGTGATGATGATCTTTTTTATATATATATATATGTTTGTCGGCTGCATAAATGTCTTCCTTTATCAGAACTATTTTTAAAGGTAGTTTTGAAAAAGAGAATTTGGGACTATACTACAGAAAGTCTTAAATTTCAAGATAAGGAATTTAGACCTTATTCTAAGATTCTAAACTAAGGCTCTCCCTTTGGGGACAGTAAGATAACATAGTGGAAGTAGCACTTTTAGAAGATTCATGAGATGCTGGTGGATGGATGAAGTGTGTGTTTGTTTCACCTTACATCAATGGGAAATTTATCTTTGGTTCACTATCAACAGATCTTGTAGTTTCTTCCTAAATAATGTCTTTAAATAGATTTCCCTTTTCTTCTATTATTCTCTCAATTTCATATACAGCCACTATCATTTTATGTTTTTTTCTCTTCATTTGCTCTCAGACATCCAATTTTCCTCCTTTAACTTGAAATTGCCAGTTATTTTTGTATTTTTAGTAACTTTTGTGGAAGAAGATCAACCATTGAACTAATCAAAAACCTCTCAGTGATCTCATTTTAAGTAAATAAAAATCTCCAATTATGAGTTCAAGGTACTTCTATCCATTCCTTATCTAATTTAATTTCCTTTATTTCTTAGGATTGCCTCCTTTACTGTATGTTTTCCAGTGAGATGAAGATTTTGGTCATTTCCTCATTCATATTCCTGCTTTTCAAAACCCAAGCAAGAAAGAAAACTTCTATAGTGACTTTCTCATTATGAAATCTTAGCATTCACTAGTCGGCCATAATGGAAAACCAGCCAAATGGACACATATACAATGGTCTGTACCCGCAGAGAAAGAACTGTAAATCTCTGTGATCAGAAAACTATCCTATCTTGTACATTGTTAAAAGTCTGCCTCCAAAAAGTTTACTTCTGGAATACTGTAATTGAATAGAATCAGGGATCCTACCTGTGTCCTTCAACTTTCACATCTTGTCTACTGAAGTAAGGGTTGAATTTGCATGACTATATCTAAGGTTCAAGGGCTTACCTGTTGGCAGTAGACCCAGTAGTCTATGAATGGAAATGGGCAAACCTGTGACCTCCCAAAAATTAAATGTGACAGTTTTGTTTCTGTATACTCATGGCATTATTCTTTTAAAAAAGAGATAATCTATATAGTTTTCTTTTTTAAAAGATACTTTTATTTCTTTATTGTTGGGAACTGACACAGCTAATTTCTTTCTGAAGAGGTTCTTTGGTTGAGAATGGTAGCAACTAGTTTGATGTGGCTGGTGAGAGTCAGCAGTCCCCCACAATCTTACTTTCAGGTTTTAATGAAAGAAATCTCTGACAAAATTTTTACACACATAAAGATATTTACTAAATAACCAAACATTAGTAAGCAGGCAGAAAATAGCTTCTATAACTGGGTCTGTCAGCTTGAAGAAGGCACGGCTCTTTGTTCTTTTAAATTCTTCAACCTCCATCCTAGATGAAAGAGTCACTCAGGATAACATGACAGGATCTCTGGAAGCTGGCTTTTGATATTCTAATAGTCACATTGATTTGCAAAGGTTGGGCATAGGGCTGCTTATTGATCAAGCTTTGGTATCTTTCCTAGGAATTCAGGAGACGCACCACTGTCTTCTATTTTGCTCATGCAAGGGATTGGAGGGAGGATGGGTCTCATAGTATTTTACCCAATAAACATTTCTTGAATGTATCTGATTTTACCAATACAAGCCCAATTCTAACATTTTCCATGTTAATTAAACCAATAATTTTACCAGTAAAATCATTTTTCTGACATTTTCTATGTTTAGGTGATAATCGAGATGTGGAAAACAGAAGCACTTGGAATGGTCACTTCTGATTTGTGGATTTCTGATAAGACTTTATAGAACCTTCACTAGAATATGAATTTATTATTAGGGAAACTGTCAGTCCCTACAGTGGGATCATAAACTAACTTGTATGTACATAATATACTGCCTCTACTTAAGTATTTTATTTATTTTTATTTTTAAAATAAAGAACAGAAATGTATTTCTCCACACTTCTGGACACTGGTAAGCCTAACATCAAGATGCCAGCAGATTCTGGGTTAGTGTATGTTGAAGGCTGCTCTCTGCTTCCAAGATGTCCTCTTCTCACTGCAGCCTCACATGGCAGAAGGGCAAAAAGGGACTAATGCTGTGTCCTCACATGCAGAGAGATGGAAGGGCCGGGCAGCTCTTGGAAACCCCTTTTATAAGATCATTAATCCCATTCACAAGGGTAGAGCCCTCATGACTTAATCACTTCCCAAACATGATTTTAAAATTTTTCATTTTTTCATTATTATGGGTACATAATTGTTATATATATTTATGGGGCACATGTGATGTTTTGATACAGGATACAACGTGTAATAATTATATCAGGGTAACTGGGTATCTATCACCTCAAGAATTTATTATTTCTTTGTGTTAGAAACATTCCAGTCCACTCTTTCAATATTTTAAAATATACAATAAATTACTGTTGACTGTAGTCACCCTGATGTGCTACCAAATACTAGACCTTATTCATTCTATCTAATTATACTTTTGTACCGATTAACCATCCTCACTTTTTCCCCTCCACCCTGATCCCCTTCCCCTTCCCAGCCTCTAGTAGCCAATATTCTACTCGCTGTCTCCATGAAATCAGTTGTTTTAATTTTAGCACCTACATAGGAGTGAGAACATGCAAAATTTGTCTTTCTGTGTCTGGCTTAGTTCACTTAACATAATATATCCCAGTTCAATCCATATTGTTGCAAATGACAGGAGTTTCTTCTTTTTTGTGGCTGAATAATATTTCTTTGTGTATATATACCACATTTTCTTTATGCATTCATTAGTTGAAGGAAACTTTGGTTGATTCCAGATTGTGGCTATTGTAAATAGTGCTGTAATAAACCCTGGAGTGCAGATATCTCTTTGATATACTGATTTCCTTCCTTTAGGATATATACTTAACAATGAGATTGCTAGATCATATGTTAATTGTATATCCATATGCAGAAGAATGAAATTTGACCTCTATCTCTTGCCATATACAAAAATCAAAGCAAAATGGATTAAAAGCTTAAATCTAAGACCCCAGTCTATAAAACTACTACAAGAAAACACCGGGGAAACTCTTTGGGACATTAGTCTGGACAAAGATTTCTTGACCAATACCCTACAAGCACAGGCGACCAAAGCAAAAATGGACAAATGGGATTACATCAAGCTGAAAAGCTTCTGCATAGCAAAGGAAACAATCCACTGAATGGCAAAAAATGTTTGCAAACTACCCATTGACAAGTGATTAGTAACCAGAATATATAAGGAACTCAAACAAGTCAAAAGGAAAAAATAAAATAATCTCATTTAAAAATGGGCAGAAGGGCCAGGCACGGTGGCTCACGCCTGTAATCCCAGCACTTTGGGAGGCCGAGGCGGGTGGATCACGAAGTCAGGAGATTGAGACCATCCTGGCTAACACGGTGAAACCCCATCTCTACTAAAAATACAAAAAATTAGCCAGGCGTGGTGGTGGACACCTGTAGTCCCAGCTACTTGGGAGGCTGAGGCAGGAGAATGGCGTGAACCCAGGAGGCGGAGCTTGCAGTGAGTGGAGATCGTGCCACTGCACTCCAGCCTGGGCAACAGAGCAAGACTCAGTCTCAAAAAAAAAAAAAAAAAAAAAAGGCAAAAGATCTTAATAGACGTTTCTCAAAAGAAGACATACAAATGGCCAACAGATACATAAAAAAATGCCAACATCATTGATCATCAGAGAAATACAATTTAAAACTACAATGTAATATCATCTCAGCCATTAAAATGGCTTTTATACAAGACAGATGATAACAAACGCTGGCGAGAATGTGGAGAAAGAAGACCTCTCAGACACTGTTGGTGGGAATGTAAATTAGGATAGCCACTATGGGGAACAGTATGGAGATTCCTCAAAATACTATGCTGAAGTATTTAAAGTTAATTACAGGTACCCTAACATTTATACATATAACATACATATATAAAATGTTACATAAATGTAGAGATCTCATCATATATATTTTTAGTACAATCTTTTATTTTATTGCTTGTTTAGTCTTCTCTTACATCTTCCTCAATTATGCGTTTTGCAAAGAAAAAAGCGATAATGTTATGGCCATTTTTCTATATCTTTTAAAAATGTCTTGTTTAAAAATTTTAAACAAAGTGCAATTTAAATAATATAAAATTCATCTATTTTGAGTGCCCAACTCAATGATTTTTAAATAACTTTACTGAGTTTTGCAATCATTATCATAATCCATTTTAGAACATTTTCATCACACTAATATGATCTCTGCTGGGATAAATAGTTAATCCCTGTTCCCATCCCCAGCCCTTGATGACCATTAATCTACTTGTATTGGGTACTTCCACTGTACCCAATTTGTAGACTTTTATCTCTCACTCCCCTTCCCACCCTTTCCCCCAAGTCTCTGTAGATTTGACTATCTTGCTTTCTAAAAATAATATGCAATGGAAATCCCTCCAACTCAAATGAGTGGTCTCTAATTCTTTGCTTTGAATGTCTGTACATTTTTCCAGGGTGTAGATACATAGCATTTTAGTCAGTTCTTTTGCTAATCAGTAAATGTGAGCATGTTTGCCCTATTTTAAGACCTTGGATATCTTCTCTGTGCACGTTCATTCATATGTCTTGCCATTTTTTCCTGTTGGGATATTTTCTTCTCTATGTCAACTTATAATGGCTCATATATCATCGATATGAGCCTTTTGTCTACTTGTTGTATTACAATTTTTTTCTAGGTCTATTAATTTTTAATTGTATTATATTATGCTGAGAATGTGACTGTAAAATCTTTACTTAAAAAAAATTCACTAGGATTGTCTTTGTGACCAAGACGACTAATTTTTGTAAATATTACAGGGATATACATTTACTGAAATCCTCTTGTTTCTTTTGAGGTATGTATAGTTCTTAATATATGTTAGCTCACATTTAATGAATTCTATTATTCAATTTTTATCTGACTGAAACCTACTACATCTGTCCATTTCTGACAGAAACATATTGACGACTCCCACAGTAATTAACTTTTTATTCTTTGCTATCCTGGCACCTTAAAAAGGTTTGATTTTGTGAGCTACCAGCTATATTAGTTGTTATATGCATGTTTATGACAATTACACAGCCACTTTTTTCACTGTCACATACTGATTCATAATTATATAATATCCATTTTATCTGACTAGTGTATTTAATGTTATATCCCATTCTGGTTGATACTGTGCACCCCTCCCCAGTTCATCCCACTTTCTCTTTGGTTTTCCTTACATGATACCTCTTTGCTTATACTTCATTAAGCTTTTAAAAAATTACTTATTTTGAAACAGTCTATAGCTGGTCTTCCCCCTGACTCTTTGACTACTACTAGAGTCTCTTTTAAAATTTATTTTGTCTCACTTTCTCTTCATTAGTTAGATTCTGTTTAAATTTCTTTCCTTTTTTTTATTTCCATAGGTTTCTGGGGAACAGATGGTGTTTAGTTATGAAAATTCTTTAGTGGTGATTTGTGAGATTTTGGTGAACCCATCATCTGAGCAGTATATGCTGTACCCAATTTGTAGTCTTTTATCCCTCACCCCCTTCCCACCCTCTCCCCCAAGTCTCCAAAATCCATTGTATCATTATTATGTCTTTGCTTCCTCATAGTTTAGCTCCCACTTATGAGTGAGAACATATGATGTTTGGGTTTCCATTCTTGAGTTACTTCACTTAGAATAATGATCTCCAGTTCCATTCAGATTGCTGTAAATGCCATTATTTCATTCCTTTTTATGGCTGAAGAGTATTCCATGGTGATATCTATCTATTGATCTCAAAAATTCTGTTTTTATTTCTATATTTTATTTTTCTTTATTGTTTCTGCTTTGGTCAAGTTTCTGTTCCGTCTGCTAGCCCTCCCCCTTATTAATTCAAAAGTATTTTTTAAAATCCTATTTATTGTTACACTTGGATTACATTTACTACTCTTTCTTTTACCTAATTTCTTTTATTTTGGTGAGATCATTTAGTAACAATACTAGTAATAACTACCAGTTATTGATTTTTTTTCTTGATTAGGAAATTTTCTAAAGTGTTTTCCTCAGAGATAGTACATAGGTGATATATTCTCTGATGTCTTGTACTTCCTAAAATATTTTTCTTTCACCTCAACCTGCAATTAATATATCATTTGCGTGTAGGATTCTTGGACTATAATCATTTTTTTCAGTGGTTCTGTGAATGCTATTCCACTGGCTATTATTTACTCTGGATTGAAGGTGAGATGTCTGGTACTAGTATGAATTTGATTGGATAATTTATTATATTTACATTGATAGGTAGGGACTTACTACTGCCATTTTATTGCTTCTGGAGTTTCCTCAAATTTCCTATTTTGAATTCTTGATCTGAAAAATCACACATTACTATCTCTTCAGGTTTGGTTACTGGGTCATTGCTTTTTCCATTTGCTAATGTCATGGCTCCCTGTTTTCTCTCTCTCTCTCTCTTTTTTTTTTTTTTTAAATAAACATATGTCTTCATGTGGAAGTGTTAGTTATTCCAGTCTTTGTTGTCTGGCTTGGCTTGATCTTTTACAAGTATACCTGTCTAAAGGATTTATGTAGATTGACTATTGGGTTCCATTTGTTCAAGACTGCTGCCTCCTTTTAGGCACTTGATAGGACACTAAGTCCAGGTTTACTGTGGCCCTCATGAAAGCTGGGAGCATTGCCCATCCCAGATGGGGTACTCTGGTTGTATGAGAAGACTGGCTAGGGGTTTGTGTCTAGAGGACCTATGGAGCATGGTGCTGCTGAACAGCATCTCTGATTTGGCATCTCCTTTGGCTGACATGAAGAGCAGCCACTGAGTTTCTCATGCCGGGGGTTGCTAGCCCCACCTCCACTCTTTATTTCCAGCTGCCCTCAGAATTATTCACCCTACAGGCACTCTTGATGCTTTCCATGGATTGAAGCAGGGACATTTTCCTGTGAAGGAACTCAAGGTCATGGGGAAGCTGGATGTCTGCCTCAAGCTCACTTTTTCCAGTGAGTCCAGGAGGACTTTTCCATGAAGTGTCTGGAAGTTTGGGTGAGAGGTGTTACGACTAGAGAGGTCCATTTATCTTACTTTCTGCTCGTAGTTTTTCACTTCTCTGTGGCCCCTGGGATTATCACAGACTCAGTTTTGAGTTCTGGAATATTGCTGGTGATAATTTTGGCACTGGATAGTTGTTGGTGGTTTTCTGTGGAGGAGAGTGAAGCCAGATTGCTTCTACTCCTCTATTTTCTAGTCATCCTCAGTTTGACTTTAATTTCCCTTTATTAGCTAAGTGATTCTTTCAGCTGGAAAGTCTGTGAATTTTTAAAAAAATTTATCTTCCAAGTTCATGAAGTTACCAAGGCATGCTTAGTTGCGCATCTTTTCTCATCAATCCAGCCCTTAGTGAGTCCCTTGAATTTTCAGACTCAGGTCTCTTCCTTTCCTTGGTAAATTTTCCTTCTAATATTAGTTTATTTTCTTTTCTTCCATCTGCTCCTCTTTTTCCTCTGGAGCTAACAAAATATTCTTATGTTAGTTCTTCTGCATTTATTCTTTAATTGTCTTGTTTTATTTTTACCTGGTGATTTTCATCTCCTTAATTTGCTCTGTATTTTAAGACAATGTGAGAGTTCTCACACTTAATCTTCCAAATCACTAATTTGGGCCTCAATAGTGCTTTATCCTTCAACTCATCTGTTGAATTTTTAAATTTGGAAATTGTAACTTTTAGTTCCAGGAGGTCTTTATGCTTCACTTGAAAAATTCTCAAGTGAATATATTTTTATTCAGATCCTAAGTTATCTCCTCTAGCAGTTCTATATCATAGGATATCTATTCTGATTATTTTTCTGGATCAACTCTAGCTTTTCAGCCCCTTTAGCTTAGTTGACGTTTTTTCTTGGACTTGCTGGGCTGAGGTTTGTCAAATATAGTATCGTAAACAGCAAGAACCTTACTTGAGTGTCTGCATTACTGGTACATAATTGTGTAGGTTTTCAGGTCCTGTTAAGTTGCAGATAGTTATTCCCTGATCTCTGCTTTTACTGCTCTCTCCTCATTTCAGGGTTAGCCTTTCCATCTTCTGGCCTTCTGTAGTCAGAGAAACCTACCATACTTCTTGGAGGCATCTGATCTCTGAGAATCAGTTTAATCCCAGGATCATAATCTTTTGTCTTTGGTTCTGAGCTCTGAAGCTATTTTTCAGGTGCTTTTATAAGTACAGGCAATAAAGTTTCTTATTAATTATTTCTGCTGTGGTGACAAAGGAGTTGAGATCTTATTTGAGCCAAGCTATGTTTAAGTCTCTGCAGGCCAGAGACACAGGCAGACATGATCTCAGACTGGGTCTGAAGAGATGTAAATATAGCATCATTATTTATGGAACATAAACTAATTGCTCCATGTGCTCTAAAAATACATCTCTAAATGATGTAGAATTGGGAAGAGACAGAAAGGAGCCACTGTCATGACGTCCTGCATTCCTTATCCCTCGTCTATTTGGATCCAAATAGACTGTAAACTGTTTCTCTGGATAGTAACAACATATGTGCTAAAGTCATGTGTTCTCCATGTCTTTAATGCATTTATCTGGGAATGACTTTCTATATGGATGACAATGCCTATTAAGATTCATAGGACTGTCCATCTAATCTACCAGACAGTGGGCTGTAGTTTCCTCCTACTACAACAAACTTTTTTTTCCCCTGTAGGGCAAAACATTATAAATCCAGCTTATTATACGGGCTCTGGCAGATACTTATCCCTTTTTAGGGAAAAAAAAAAAACAAGTACATAACAAACCCTCTGTAAGTCTTTGATCTTTAAAAGTGTCTTTATCCTAAATGGCTGAGCACTATGAAAAATTGATTTTTTAAAAAGCCTCTTCTATCTGCTAAAACATCTGATTGTTAGAAAGAGACATTTCAAAAAAAAGTAATAACTTCAGAAATCCTGACTGAGTCTTAAATCCCCTCACTACAGAATTTGAAGGAACATTAAAGATCCTTAGTCCAATTTCTCATTAATGCCAAGTGGTTAGTTGGTTTCTACCTGAATTCCCTGGAGAGGCTAATTTAATACCCCATGGGTAGTCAATCCATTTATTGGAAAACTGTGACTGTTAGAAAGGTCTTGATATATTGAAGTTGAATCTATCTCTTTGCAAACTATAACCATCGATTCCAGTTCCACCTTTGGAACATCTATTTTGCAGAAGAACATTATTCTTATAAAAGCAAGATTTTATCATCTAAAGAAAAGCACATGTACTTGCAAAGTTTTCTAAGAAGGTATATGTGCTTACATGCTCTTATTATTTGGAAGCTTAAATGCTCTTTTGAGCTTTCATGTAATTTTAATTTTGAATATTCTGAATTCACTGGGCAAGATAGGCATATACAGTTGACTCTTGAACAAACCAGGTTGAAAATCCACGTATAACTTTTGATTCCCCACAAACTTAACCTCTAAGACATACTGTTGACTGAAAGCCTTACCAGTAACATAAACAGTTGACTAAAACATATTTTTATATGTGTTATATACTGTATTCTTACAGTAAAGTAAGCTAGAGAAAAGAAAGTGTTATTGAGAAAATTATAAGAACGAGAAAATATATTTACTATTATTAAGTGAAAATGGATTATCATAAAGACCTTCATCTTTGTTGTCCTCACGTTGAGTAGAGTGAAGAAGAGAAGGAAGAGGCGGGGTTGGTCTTGCTGTCTTAGGGGTGACAGAGGTGGAAGAAAATCCATGTATAACTGCATCTGTGCAATTCAAAACTGTGTTGTTCAATTGTCAACTGAATATTGATCTAACCTTATGAAATTTAATTATAAAACTTAGGATTTTAGCGCTAGAAGTAACTTTACATATATACAACCTAGCGCATTGAACATTTTGTTTTTTTTCGAGACGGAGTCTTGCTCTGTCACCCAGGCTGGACTGCAGTGGCTGATCTCTGCTCACTGCAAGCTCCGCCTCCCAGGTTCATGCCATTCTCCTGCCTCAGCCTCCCGAGTAGCTGGGTACAGGCGCCCGCCACCACACCTGGCTAATTTTTTGTATTTTAGTAAGAGACAGGGTTTCACCGTGTTAGCCAGGACGGTCTCGATCTCCTGACGTTGTGATCTGCCTGCCTTGGCCTCCCAAAGCACTGCATCTGGCCAACTTTTTTTTTTTTTTTAAACCTAGGAGGATACTAAAGTCCAAATAAATCAATTTTCTTTAAAAAGTAAGTGCCATTCCTGCCTAAAATTCAGACCTTCTCACCTCTCATGTAACAGTTTTAAGACCTATACAATAACTAGAGATTAAAGAAGGATTCAATGGATGCTAAAAGGTAGATAACAAAGAGTATTGAAATGATTTATGAGTGTCAGAGACTAACATAGACAGATTTGAGATGCAGAAGAAACAATAAATATCATTATGGAAGACAAACTAGTTACTGCCACGTACTATAGCACTTTAAAAATAAGTCCATTAATAATAAACCATGTCTCTAAGAAACTTGCAAACTTCTTATAGAGATAAAACCTAAGTAATTGCCTAGTATTCAGTGCTGTCCAAATCTAGCCCAATATGGAAACTAATAAAATAATCTTGTAAAATTCACTATCGGTTGAAAACTAATAATAGTGTTAAAATTACTGAGCTGCTGAGTTATCAGTTTTTTGACAAGAAAGAAAATCTAATGCTAAAAGTTAAAAATAACATAAAAATTCTGTTACTAAGGGATAGGTAAGATAAAGTTTTTAATGTAAATATATCTTAATTAATGATTCCAGATGCCATGTGACCACGTCATTAAAGGAATTCACCTGTTGAATTATTTATGGGTAAAAAAGTCAGGAAGAATGAGAAAAGACTCCAAAGGAGACTGGAGAGTATAAGGAAAGATAAAACTCTTCTTTTGCTTGTTGAAGTGCTAAAGGAAGATGATTCAGAACCAGTGTTCCTTGGTGGGGATGTTATTCTTTTTAAGACGCTTAAGAGATCACCTTCCTGTTGGGTGGTTGGATATGCATGCAAGGGAACCCTCAGCACTTCAACACCATTGTGCTTCATGAGGAACTGAGAATTATTTCTCCTCTACCTGCCACACATGGTGGCATGAGGTAATACAGACGCAAGACCATTAAAATGGAAACACACAGAAGAAATTGACTAAAACAATTCTTTATTTTTATTATTTATGCCATTGTTGCGGGATACAACAATCTCTGAATTACTACTCCTTGGGGGCTGGACCCATGTTTTGTCTTTGTGTTATACTACACCACTGAGATGAAACCATAGTTTGTTTTCCCTCTCCTTCTTTCCTTAAAGCTTTTGAAGAGACTCTGGCCTGGCAGTTCAGCTTTTATTGAACGAAGCTAAAAGAAATCAAAATGAACAAAATACATGTGTGTGGTATCACCCCACATGGTACATAAACAAACTTCCTCCCTTAGTGAATGTAATATTTTAACTATCAAGAGGTAACCAATTGCAAGACTATTTCTCAGTTATACTAGTGGGTATAAAAATACCATGTGATTTCATTTCATCAATACACTGGGCAAAGAAGAATTATTGTTTCTTTTACTTTGTGGCTCTGGTGAGTCCTCAGGAAGTGTAGTTGAAAAATCAATTTTCCAGACCGAAGTCTTTGCTGGTCACAGTTCAGGGATTAGAGAAATCCAATTTGAGGAAAATACTGGCCTGCCTGAAGGCTCCCTTATAGCTTATCTTTTTGAAGTGTGAAGATGGCTTCCCTTCTGGGTGAATATACAAGCCAAGATTTCCATCTGTTAATGTAGAACTTCCTCCTTGCTCCTTATGTAATAGGTGTTCAAGACTTCTGGATTTTTACCTTCATTCAGAAACGAAAGGTATCTGTGCATCACCAGAGGGTTTAAATGTGTACCAATTGCCATTTAGGTCCTGCTAAGGCCTACTACTGCCTCTGCCTCTACTAATATAGGTGTTATTTGAAGAACCTTGGTTTAAAGGACATGTTTTCTATCCACTTATATAGGAAGACTAATTTCCATCCTCTTAGTGTCATTTAGAATGTAGTGTACTTGATCATAAATAAGCCTTGGTGACACTAAATTCTGTAATGGGGTCAAGAGTAAGGTCAAGTTGTTAGTTTTGATTACTGTATATCAAAATCTTTAATTTAATGTTTAGGTGGGGTATACTTCACAGAGGTTTCTGTAGGTAACTGCCTGGAGGAAACCAATTGACCCCAACAGAACCTACACTCTGAATGTGAATTATAAGTAACTTACTCTTTATATAAGCTGTGCTGCCCTTGCTAAGTAAGTAAAAATTGCTCAGTTTCTCTCCTGAATAAACAGAGCTCCTAATAGTGGCATACCCAGGCCTGTCTGTATAAAGGCTATACTGTTAGTACCTAATGGCTGATAAAAGAAGTTGCTCAATAATTATAAAAAAATATATCCCAGCATTAGTACTGTAAACACTTAGCACATAATTGATGAGCTTTTTAAAATTTTCTTTGCATATACTACATCTCGGAGGAACAACTGGTTTACAGTCTTATCATGGGACACTGTGTTGCAAGAACAATATTAGGAATCAATGTGTAGGAAAGACAATAGCATCTTAGTACAGGTTTGTCTCATAACTATGAGTTTGTTGAACCGATCTGGGTGTTGGAACGTAACATTGATCTACTTTTAATTCAATATCCCTACTGCCTCAGGTGAAGGGAAAAGTTATTAGCCACACATAATCAAGACAGTATCAGGTCTTTCTCTTTTTGTCCAATCTGGATGCTACATTGTCCTGTCTTGCCTGACCTGCATTGTAACTGTTACGTGTTCTAGAACAGACCAAACACTTCTTGATTTTTACTCACTCTCTGCCAATTGCTGTGATCTTTTTCTTCTTACCCCCCAAATGCTTGACTTAATCTTTAAATAATTTGATGTTTTCATCACACCATTCACTTTGAAGCCCCCTTTTTTTTTGATACTGGAGGAATTTGGGTGAAGCAGGAATTATGGTTGTGGCTGTGTAGCAACTTCAGGAATACACTTCTAGGAGCTGTCAACAAGACTGCATGGGAAAGAATTTCATAGTTTGCCATGGTTTTAGCAGGGAATGTGAATATTTTCTGGGCTAGGTGTTCTCTAGAAGGCCTATTTCCATTGCTCAAGCAGTGAACCTTTTCTTTACATTGCTCATACCTGTCTCTTTACATTGCTCTTTACATTGCTCTTACCTGTCTCTCACCATTGCACCTCTAAAGAAGAAAGAGTTCTAAAGAAGAAATTGTTCCTGGGACTGTGGATTACATAGATATGTAGCAGATTGTTTAATTTCTCCATATCTATATGCCCAGTTTGTGTGTGTGTATTCTTATATATGCATGTGTGTTAGGAATAAGCACACTGCCTATAATCTAAAGTTAAAGACAAAATCAATAATCATCATGAATCTGCTATAGAACTGGACATGACACTGTGGTCCTCAGTGCCTCAGTGTTCCATAAAGTGTTTTGCTCAAGAATAGTGGCAATTTCTGAGATTTTCCAGGTGGGAGCCTTTTAGAGCTTTGTCTTCTGGACTGTAATATTCATTGCCTCCTGTGCCTTTGGTCTCTCACTGTTATGGGTTTTTCTCTGCTCCTGCGTCTGCTGTCCACTGCTGGAAAATCCTTAGAGCCCAGTCCTCATCTCATCAGCAATTATTTTTCCTGTAGCAATGCCTAGAGAAATTTTAGGCACTCCGAGGCCAGGGAATTTTTCGGGAATCTCAGATTCAAAAGAGATCACCTGGGATCTTTGCAGCCCCTTATACAGGGGCTTTAGGAATCTCTCTTGACCTGACCAACATCTTGCTTCTCAAGAGTAGGTTGGGGCATTCCTTCTCCAAAGAAGCATCCTATATTCCTCAGAGTCTGACAAGGCACATCATGTTTTCTGGTCATGGGTCACTGGGTAGAAAACATCAAATCACCTGGATGTTCATTGACGAATACTGATATTTCTTCTGTTTCATGAAGCTGTGTTTATAGGAGCCCATACAGTTATAGTATTTACCCGGCTTCTAATTAATATTTTTTGTTCCATACCAGACTACTCAAGGACACACAGCTGGCTATTAGAAAGTAAGAACTGGAACCCAGCTCTCTGTCAGTTCACAGCAAACATGGCCCTGGCTGCTGGCAACAAAATTTATTTAATATATAGACATAAACTATACTCTCAGGATATGTGAGTCATAAAACAGGAAAATGACAGAAAGCATCTGGTTTATTATGTTTCCTTATTGTTCAGTTTCACTGAGGATTTTCAGTTTTTGAAAGAGAGAGGTGTTGTAGAGAATCCATAATGAAGAGATAATTTTGTTTTGTGTTTTGATTGAGCTGAAATATTAATCTACCTTGATTTTTAGCTCAAAAGCTCCTAAAATAATCAGCAGCTGTTCATTCAAGAGTGTACTACCTCTCTGAATACAGAACAAAATATATTTGTCTTTGAAATTTCACAAAGGTAATAGGAGAAACGATTGCTTCTTTGCGACGAAACAAACCTACACCGGCATGAGAAATCTGATCAGTACAGCTTGTTGAGTTTTCTTAATAATCAATACATTTCATTACATGAATGATGTGGCTCCTGCAATCCATTATGTAAATTGTTCTTATCTCTGGACAATTTTACCATAATGCTTTGTAGGTACTGATATTGACTAAACTTGCTTTTAAAAATAGAGAAAATACTAGCATGATAAATGCAGTGTGATAGAAAGCAAATATAACAAGCCTTTTCTTCCTATGTCTCAGCCAGTAAGAAAAATATTGGCTGAGAGGAAAGTTAATTTTGTTTAAATACCTGATAAGTAGTACAAGAATTGTTTAATATTGCACTATCTCTTTTAAAAATGAGTACGGTGTTCTATGCAATCGCAAATTTCTAAACTATTGAATGTTACAGATAGGAGTGGCCAAACTACAGCCAAAGGGTCAAATCTAATCCAATGCTTATTTTTGTAAATAAAGTTTTATTGTAATACAGCCACATTCATGCTTTTATGTATTGTCTATGGCTGTTGTCACACTACAGGGGCAGAGTTAAATAGCTGCAGCACAGACTGTGTGACACACAAAGTCTAACATATTTATTATCTGGCCCTTTACAGGAAAAGTTTGCTGATTCCTGGTATAGAATAGTAATTTTTATATTGTTATTTCATTGGCATTAATATTATTTTACTTACCCATTCTCTTAACCATCATCTTTTCTTTAAATGGTTAAATTATTCCCTAAATAGAACTGACTTTTTAAGTATGTGTGCCTATAAATGTAAATATTCAAAGGCTGAACATATGCCTGTTAATTTCTTTGTGTTCTTTTGATTAAAAATATAGGTCTACATAATTACAATAAAGCACATGCTTTTTTTACTAATTGGAATAAGTAAAAACATGGATAGTTAAGGACTGACTTTACTAGATTGTAGACAAAAATCTTATGACTAATTAAAAATACACCTTGTGTTATATTCTGTGTTTCTTGAGAACCAGTGAGGTTAGTGGTTGGCCTAAAGTCATAGAGCAGTCAAAACTGATACAAGCATAGTGTTGCCTGAGTCACCAAACAACTGTGACTTCCTTCATTTGTTCTCTGCAGAGCTAGACATGGCATCTTCCATTATGACTGTGAGGGTGCTGTATAAAATGCATCTCAGAAATCTTGGCAGGTTTATTTAGAATGTTAGGTTTTTGGAGGTTTTTGGAACAGGTTCAGTGTTCACTTTGCAGCCCTCTCTGCTAGGCCAGCAAAATTTAGCGGACACTGTTGAAATAATTGTTTGCCAGGGATGTTTACATTAGTGATTGGATATTTATGGTACATGTTGAATATCTACTCACTTTCTCTTTGCCAATAAATTTTGAGTGTAACTAATGTATTGGGTCTGTAGGTGTTACATTTCCCAGACTGCATTAAAATATGTCTGAAAATAAAATAACAGCAATGTTGTCCCAACTGGAATGCCTTTTTGTGACTAATATTTATTTATTAATGGATGATAACTTGTATTACAATTTAAGACCCTGGGTAGTTATGCAATGATGATCTATGAACAGGAAGTACAGTTTAAAATCTGGAAGTTAAGTTTAAAGTTTACAGTTCTGAAACTCTAGATCTCATATATTCAGTGTTGTATTTTGAGATGAGGATTAAATGTTTCAATCCTCTAAAATAATTTTATGCATTTGATCTTTGCTAAAAGCAGCAACACTTTTTTTTGTAAATGTGTGTAAAAAATTAGAGATACACATACTGATTTAGGTGTAATTTTTGAATGCCCAATATATATACCTTTGTGATTGAGGACTGTTAAAAATGAAAACAGTATTGGAGAAAGCAGCAGAAAATACTGGAAGGGAAGATATAAATAAAAGCTTATAGAATAATATAAACTACAAACCCTGTCTTCTAATTTAGTAAATCTTGGTAATTCTTTGTGTCCTTTACGATCGGTGCATCTTACACCAGACTAGATACATTTCCAGTGTCCAATAGCCAAATGTGGCTCATAGCTGCCATATTAGGCAGCTTGTCTCTAGACTAATGATCCTAATTACTATGTGGCATTAATTCTATAAATATTTAATCTCTTTTGATTGGCAATTAGGATATTTTCAATTATTTTGCCATGGTAAATGCTGCTTTGCTAAACTTTCTTATACATGTGTCATAAGTATGTGGAAGAATCTTCCACACTGTATTCATATTAGTGGATTTACTGGGTTAAGGGGATACTTAATTTCAACTTTACTAGAGAGGCGTCACAATGCTCTCCAATTTGGAGCAATTTCCATTTATTTGGGAGTTCCTATGGCTCAACATTTATGCCCAAGTGTATTCTTACACTTTAAAATACTCTGAGCCTGATGGATGTGAAACATTATCCCACTGTGATTTTAAAAGTTTATATAGTCATGATTATCAGTGAAGCCAAGCATCTTTGCATTTGCTTTCTGGCTGCTCAGGTTTCTTCTTCTGTGAATTATCTGTTCTTACATTTTGGCTAATATTTATCGGCTTGTTTATTTTCCACTTTTTGATTTATGTAAGTTTTTTAAACGTTCAGGATGTTAATATTTCATCTCAAGAACTGCAAATCTCTTCTTCCAGCCTGAGCCTTGTCATTTTTTGGTGTGTGTGTGTGTGTGTGTGTGTGTGTGTGTTTTGTTAAGTAGTTTTAAATGTAATAAAGCTAAACATATCAGTAGTTTCCCTTATGGGGCATGTTTATGCATCTTGTTTAATACTTTTCTGCCTCAGTTTCCTATGTTTTTGTCTAAGAATTAAGTTTTTCTTTTTCTACATTTGCATCTTTGATACATCTGGATTTAAAGTGTACATGTACACTGTATGATAGAGATCTGATGACTTATTTCTCAAAGGGTCATGTAATTATTTTCCAAAGTGATTATTATTTTCCTAAGTGATGATGGTCCATTTATTTTCCAAAGGAAAAATCAGTTGGTCTTCATGATTTATTGAAAATTATATCATTTCTCTGCTGATCTGTCATGTGTCAAACTTCCATGTATATATAGTCTCTTTCTGGGCTCTTTATTCCTTTCTATTTCTGTCCAGTCATAATGAATGTGTTTGATTATAAGTCTTGAGATCTGGTAGATTAAAGTCTTTCACCCTCTTCTTTGGTGGAGCCTTGACTAGTGTTGGTCCTTTAGTTGTCCATGTAAAATTTTAAATCAGCTTAGCAAGTTCTATGAAAACTTTGTTAGAATTTTCATTGTAATTATGCTAAGTTGATATATTCATTTTGGTACAATTGATTTTTTTTTTTTTTTTTTGAAACGGAGTCTCACTCTGTTGCCCAGGCTGGAATGCAGTGGCGCGATCTCCGCTCACTGCAAGCTCCGCCTCCCGGGTTCACGCCATTCTCCTGCCTCAGCCTCCTGAGTAGCTGGGACTACAGGCGCCCGCCACCACGCCCAGCTAATTTTTTGTATTTTTAGTTGAGACGGGGTTTCATTGTGGTCTCAATCTCCTGACCTCGTGATCCACCCGCCTCGGCCTCCCAAAGTGCTGGGATTATAGGCATGAGCCACCGTGCCCGGCACAATTGATATTTTAATGATATAGTGATGTTACAGTCTATGACTATGGTGTATATCACTTTAACATCAGTGAAAATGTGTTGCAAATAGATTTTATAGTTTCTCTTAATAAGGGTCTTAGAAACATTTAACTAAATTTATTCTTACTACTTTTTTGTGATTATTATAAATAAGTACATTTATATATATTCAAAATTACATTTTCTTTTCTTTTTTTTTTTTGAGACTGAGTCTTGCTCTGTCGCTCAGGCTGGAGTGCAGTGGTGCCACCTCGGCTCACTGCAAGCTCCGCCTCCCGAGTTCATGCCATTCTCCTGCCTCAGCCTCCCAAGTAGCTGGGACTACAGTCGCCCGCCACCACACCCGCCTAATTTTTTGTGTTTTTGGTAGAGACTGGGTTTTACCACGTTAGCCAGGATGGTCTCGATCTCCTGACCTCGTGATTCGCCTGCCTCGGCCTCCCAAAGTGCTGAGATTACAGGTGTGAGCCACCGCGTCCATCCTAAAATTACATTTTCTAAATGGGTATAAAGAAGTATTCTAATCGTTGCTCCCATAATAACATGCTTTTCTCGGTACTTGATAAAGAAGCAGACATATCATTAACACGTATATATATGCTTTAACACAAAACAGATTCATCCGAATGTATGTCGAACCCTACTTCTAACAATTAGATTATATTCTTCTTGAGTAAATATAGGAAGTTCATAAAAATGATCTATTTTTTACTTCGCCAACTTTCTTTTTAATTTACATTCAATCTTTTAACTCATGTGTTAGATTTTGTGATGATTTTATTTTTATTTATAGAAATCTGTTTTTCTTTTTAAGATTTCCTAGTATTTTTGAATACTGTTTTATATCATTCTAGTGTTTCTGATTTCATCATTTATTATTTTAAATGTTCTTATTTTATATTATCTATAAGTCTTTTGGTTATTGTTTCTGGTTATTCTTATTGGTGAATTTTACCTCATATATTTTACGTGTTTCATTGTGATACCATGTCTGTCTGGTGGCTTTATCTGTGGAAATATTGTAGGGCTTGGTTTGATGATTTATCTTTGAGAGGAGGTTTGGATTTGTTTCTGCCAGACATGCAGAGGTATTACCAACTCAATCCTGCTTTAAGCCAATTTGGGGTTTCGAGCATCATCCAGATGGTGTAAATTTGTACCTAGTCTCTTGGGAGAGAACTATGGCTATGAATTTTCATGGGACACTTTTCCCCTCCCGTAAGTCAGGTTCAGTAAATATTTCCAGCTCATCTCCTTTTGGTGGCAGCAATTCATTTTTAAACCAAGGTTTTATTCTGTAGAATATCCAAAACTTATGTATTGGTTGCACTTTCAACTCTCAACTTGCATGGACCTTGTCCTTTGTGGTTTGTATGGTCAGAAACACCGTCTTTGTTGCTGACATTGTCAGACATTCTCACAGCAGCTATAGTTTCAGCATCAGCTTATCACTCTAGTTTCCTGCTCCTCATTTGCTTTTGGTACTTGGGCATTTCTCTTCTAGCCCTGCAAATATGTCTGTATGTTTAAAAGAATGTCTACCATACTTTTTCAGTCTTATTAAATGATCTAGCTCCCTGAAACCAAATTCCTGAAAATGAATACAAATTTGCAATCCTGTCAGTAATACACATGAATTTTCATGGGAGATTTTTCCCTACAGAGAAGAATCTGATTTCTTTAGCACGACAGTCTGATTCAGCAATAAATGATAAAAACCCGGTTTCTTGCACCCTTGATAAATTTTGCTGTGATTAATAAAGCAATCCAATCATTCATATTTGTTTTAATGTGTACTTCTTTTATTATTTTTATGAAGACATCTTTTTGTATGATGATGGGTCATTAGCTTTCATTTTCAACACATTTCCTGTTATTACATTTTTGCCAACTAGGAAAAAAAGCAAAAAAGGGAGAAGGAGGAGAGAAAACATTTTCAAAGCAATTCTCTTTTGGAGCTGGTATTTTTGTCCTACTAATTCCTTGGATAGGCTTTAGAGAGTCATGTGCTCCCTAAAACTGTGTGCAAAAATGTGTCGATAACAATATGGGTTTTTGGATGAACAGTCTCTCTGATTCTCACTGGATTCTTGAAATGTGATCCAGAGGTCATTGAAAACCATCACTATATTTGATACAATTTTATCCTTTTAGGTAAGGACTAGATGTTAATTCAAAATTGCTTTCTTTTCTTAGGAAAGCATTTTAGAACAGTGGATTCAAAAGGGAAATAGTGAATGCATAGTGAAGAATACAAAATGAAAGTTGCTGGGTCTTTTTTTAAATCTAACTTTTATTTATTTGTTTTTAGAGACAGGGTCTTATTCTTTCACCCAGGCTGGAGTGCAGTGGCGTGATCATAGCTCACTGTAACCTCGAACTCCTGGGCTCAAGCGATTCTCCCACCTTAGCCTCCTAAGTAGCGAGGACTACAGGTGTGCACCACAACACTTAGCTAATTTTTAAATATTTTGTTGAGATAGGGTCTCACTACGTTTCCCAGGCTAGTCTTCAACTCCTGGCCTCAAATGATCCTCTGCTTCAGCCTCCCAAAGGGCTAGGATTAAAGGCATGAAGCCATGTTCTTGATGGGGTTTTTGAAGCTAAAAGGATATTAGAGGTTAAAAAAAATCCCTCCGAGATGATGCAGTTTCCTCTCTCATTTTAGGGATTGATTAAAAACAAAAATTAAAAACTCCACATACTTAAATTGCTGATAGTTATCTTCATTTTTGGACATTAACCCTTGAATAGTCCTTACCTAATCAATACACAAGTAGGTTTATACATAGAGAGAAACTTATATACACATTTTAAAGGACAAAGTTAAATACATAAAGGCCTATACTTTCATTTTTCTCCACAAGACAGTTTTTTATTGGAATTTTTCATTGACCTACTTTTTAAGGAATGTGGAGAAGAAAATGGAGGTTGATTCTGTCTTGTGGATGAAATAGTGAAGATATAGGTGATGAAATTTTTTCACAACGCCAAGAAATTCATTCTAATTAAGATAGAAAGAGCAGATGGCAAATATGGGGCTTGAGAGTTATAGCACAACTAGTTTAACTTTGAATTCTAATATCTACTCTATGCTAATAGATATAACACAGCGGGTAGTATGCTACAAGTTATTAACCAGGCTCTTGGGATTCTGATCTCTTCAAGGTTACAGAAAATAATTATGTTGCTCTAGGTCAAAGGTGAGGGTGCTCTGTCATTGACTTTCTAAATATACCTCCTGTCACTGCCTTTTCCTCTAGGTAATAATCTTCTCAGATAGTAAGATGTCTGTTTCTTATACAAAATTCACTCAGCAGAAGTTTAATCCAGGTAGACTTCTATGGTGTAACATTTATTCAAAAAGACAAATGATGATAATTAACTAATCTGGTATCAAAACTTCAAAGTTTTATTACTATTAATATACACAGATAGTAATTTTGGATGAGGGCAGGCAGGCAGGAAGAACACTTTTACTGAAAGTGTCAGCTCCATAAAGACAAGGACCTTTGCCTGTTTTATTCAATGATGTATCCCAACCACCCAGGATAATACCTGGTGCATCATAGATTATTATTTGTTATTGTTTTTTTGTTTGTTTCAGAGAACAGTGTGTCATTTTTTTATCTTGGGTTCATAAGGGAAGAGTTTGATGATAAGAACAGTGATTCAATACATTGAGTCATGGAATTTCAGGGCTATGTAGGATGTGATGACAAAGGGTCATACAGTCAAAAATCTTCATTTTGTGTTTAAGGGAAATAAAACCCAGAGTGGTTAGTAGCTTGCTGCAGATAACTTAAACAAGTTAGCTGCAGAACTGGTACTAGAACAGAAGATGTCTAACTACCCATCCAGTGCCCATTCCCATGTGTTATGTTGCCATTCTTCCTCTGTTGCTTCAGATGATAAAATTTAATCACAGATTCTAACTTGGTATTTATTTGTTTATTTTTATTGAGATAGTCATATATCATAAAATCATCCTTTTATAGTATATAATTTAGTAGTTTTTAATACTCAGAATGTTGTGCAATCATCTCCACTATTTAATTACAGAACATTTTCATCATCCCAAAATAAAATTCCATGTCCATTAGCAATCACTCTCAACTTCCTTCAACTGCTCACTCCTGACTACCACTAATCTATTTTCTATGTCTTTTTCTGTTCTGGACTTTTCATATAAATGGAATCATACAGTATGTAGCATTTGGGGCCTGGCTTCTATTAATTAACACAGTGTTTTCACTATATCTATATTGTAGATATCTATAATCTATATCTACAGATATAAGTTTACCCATGGATCAGTACTTTATTTCTTTGTAGGGTGGATAATGTTCTATCATATAGATATGCCACATTTGTTTATCTGTGAATCAATTGATGGATATTTGGGTTGTTTCCACTTTTTTGGCTATTTTAAACATTCATGCATAAGTTTTTGTTCTAGATATGTATTTTTAACTCTTTTTTCACATGTGCATGGGAATGGAATTTCTGGCTTATGGTAATTCTGTGTTTAAGCATTTGAAAAATTGCCAGACTGTTTTCCAAAGTGGCTATACCATTTTACACTTCTACTAGCAGTGTATAAAGAAAGGTCCCAATTTTTCTACATGCTTGCCACATTCTTTCCCAGCTTTTTCTTTTAAGTTTTTTGATTAGCTTGTTGTTTGCCTCAACTGTTACCACTGTCTCAGCAGACATGATGTTAAATAATGCCACTGATTGTTTTTGACAAACACCTCTAACAAAAAGACTGTTTTCATTAGGTGAGCTTTTGAGATCAAATAAAGATATTCCTTGAGAGTAGGGTTTCCTAGGAAACTGCCAGACAGTTCAAATAATGACAATTCTTTGAGAATGAGGCTTTGAAAGAGCTCCAGCCCCTTTCTGACCCTTCCAGTGGCTTCTATGCTGCTACTTTACAATTTTATTGCAGGCTGTCAGTTTTCATGGCTACCACAGAGCTAGGGAGAAGCAGATGGGAATAGGGCAAGTTAGAATGCCAAAAAGCTCATTTTTTTTTTTAAACCAAGACTCAGCAGTTTTTCTTGAATAAAAGCTTCCTGAATTGTTATATGCCTTTGGTTAATTTACAGTGTTCTGAAAAGTTGATTTTGACAATTTTTTTTGCTAGTGTTCTCGTTGCTTTTATTAGGAAGAGGATTTTTGGAAGTCCTTACTCCACCATTCTTGCTGATGTCATCACCTGGCTTGTTTTCTAATTACTAGAAAGAAGTTAAGTCCTGGGTGCAGGAAAATAGAGAAAAGAGGGGTAAAAAGCAATTAGAGAAAAACGGAAAGAAGGAAAGAGCTTATTTGGGAAACTTGAAAGAATAAAAGATGTGTGCATCTTTTGTTTACGGAGGATACTAAGTACATAATCTTTTATGGATCTATGCCTGAAGGAATGCTAAAAAATACAAATGGCATATTTTATGAATCTTTAGCAGATTCATGCTTGTAGGACAAATCTTTCTATAACAGCACGTACTGAGTGTGTCGAAAAAATGCAGCCAATCTTTTTCTTTCTATTTTTTTTTCAGTTTTGTTTTTAAGGAAGAATAAAAATCTAAATAAAAACATTGACTAAGTTTAAACTGTGTTTTATATTGTGTATTAAAATCTAAGCCAATGAAAAATTGAATTTAAAGCTATGGCATAAGGACAGTTAGTTTAGGGAAAGAAAATATCTTTAAAGCCTGGATTTTACTAGAATTTATAATTTCCACATTTTCCTTCCTATACTTGAATTAAAAAAGGGTAAGTCTCTCAATGACAACAATTTACATCTTAATTCCATCTTGGATCTATGCTCACTGCCACCTTAAAAAGTGATCTAATAAGCTAACGCCTAGTAGGTTTTTAATTACTGATAATTGTCTGATGCAAAACCATTAAAGGCATAACCTTTATGTCAGTATACCCTTGTTCGAATCATACAGGAAATTAATTTCAAGGGGTATTGCCTTTGATGACATTATCTACCCTCACCCCACCCAGTCCTCCTGGGAGTATTTGAAATATGGGACAGGCAATGTTGATACTTGTTAGCACTTTTATCACAAACTTATCAGAGAAGAACAATTAATAGGACATAAAACATAGCAGAAGTAGCATAGTCAATGGGAAGAGACTGCTTTGAATTCACACAAACCTGCATTTGAATCTCAAATCCAACATTTACCAGAAGTGTGACTTTTAGGAAATTTCCTAACTTCCCTGACTCTGTCTCCTTGCAGCTGAATTGGAGATAACAATATCTACTTCATGTGCTTCTGGCGAAGACTAAATGGTATATCTTGTACAAAGTGCTAAAACAGTAGTAACTGCAGAAAGAACATTTGATATTGGAGTGGCCACAGTAATTGGCAACCCCAATACTGGTAGTCATGGTAGAATGGTAGTCATGGTCCTGGTTACCATTCAGGTGCACATGGAGGCTGAAATTCTCTGTGGACCAGGTGGCATTAGAATGTCCTTCACCTCACTCGAAGACTTGAGGAGGCAGGCCTGTCTCCAGGACTCCTCTGTTCTGGGGGTCTTGGCTGTCTGTGTGCTCTCCACAACCAGTGCTCTCTAGCAGCCAGCAGACTTGCAAGTGAGGGAAACTCTCATTCCCTGAGGAGCCTTCAGTTAATCCACCAACTCTGGGACTTCTTGAGTTGAGTTCTTGGAATCCTGAGTCACATTAAAATCTGCCACCATTACCTCAGTCTTAATTAACAGGCAGAGGAATGAGGCCATAATTGCTTTTATTTTATGTGTATGTGTGTGCATTTCTTCTTTTTTCTCCCTCTGAAAGCCACTATTTTGATATATCAGACTGCGGAACGGAACTGGCCTGAAAGAGTCAGTTCCAATTTCCATTTAGTGTTTCTCTTCCCTCATGCCATCATTGTGGTACTTATGAGATCACATCATGCCTGGACAGTGACAAGTTGAGGCCATCTATCAATGCTACAGTTGTAGTAAGATGCAATTAGAATCTTGTGACAGAAAGATATTTACACTTTGGCAAATAAATACTGAAGATATAAAGCCTTAAATTAAAGATTTTCTTCAGGGGGCACTTCATACTCTTTGATTAGGGGGATTTTTCCCTGTTTCTCTGTCATGCATGTTCTATTTGGCCTTTTTGTTGGTTGGGGAAGGGATAAGTTTTAGGGATTTTCTCAGGATATGGGGTCTGAACCAAATATATGGTGGTGGAAATATAAAGAAAGGTACAGATGTGAAGAGACAATTGTTAGTAGAAGATAAGGCAAGAAACAAATAGTGGAGGGATGGCATGAAGAATAGGACACATTTGAGACTCTCTGGTGTCTGTCTTGGGGTGGATTTTGCAGTCCCACTGCATATGAGATTGGTACTAAAGAAAGAGAAGTAGGTATAGAGACAGAGAAGAGTGTGAATTTTGAACATGCTCATGAAATACTAGTTAGAACATCTTATTAGGTAGTTAAAAATGTAAGTCTGCTGTCTTGAGATATAAATTTGTGGGGCATCAGTATACATGTAGCACCTGAAGCTATGGGAGTGGATGACATATTAAGGAGACTCTTCATAGGAAGAGAACTGCAGACAAGCAGACAGAACATGGAGGAATATTAATCATGAAATGGATACTAGAAGAAGAGGACAAACATGAAAGACTCAGAAAAGCAGTCAGAGATGCGGCAGGAGAATCAAGAAGGAGTCCTCCTGTGGAAGCCAAGGAAGGAGGAAGGGCTCAGAAGAGAGAGGTTAATAGTGTCTATTGTAATAGTTTTCTAACTGGTCTTTCTCCCTCTCATCTCTTTCCCCATGCTTCCTGGCCTCATTCTGCTGTCCATATGACCTCTCCAATGTGCACATCTATTCACATTCTCAGCCTCGCTGTTTTGAGATATTTACAACATTCAAACTTTCATATATATAAGAATTACCAAAGCCTAACTCATTGCATAAGCCTAATTGGCTTATTGAAAGGCCAGTTCTGGGCCTCATGCACAGAGATGCTAATTTAGTATGTCTAGACACAAGAATATGCCTTTTAACAAAAGTCCTCATATAGTCAGATGCAGATGGTCTATGGATACTTTATGAAACAATGGTTTAGAGAATGAAGTTCAAGTTCCTTAGTAGAAGTTCATGACCTTTCACTTCTGGTTCCAATCTCCATTTCCCTCCTCACCATTCCCTTCCACCCTCCATCACCTCCACCTCCATCATGTACTCTACATGCTAGCCCTGCCAGAATCACAAAGATGGAATGGGAAGGAAGGAAGTCCTTCCTGGGAAAGGGATCAGCCTATGCAAAGGGACCATGGTGAGACAACATAGAATGTGAGAAAATTGTCTGGTTTGAATGATTACAGCATACCTGCAGAAATGGGTCTGGAAAGCACAATAGGGCCAGACTGGAAAGCACTGAAGGTCAAGTTGGGGAATATCAATTGTTCAGCAGTAAACTGGAATGCTTGGCTCTTTCATGCTTTGTTTGTTCATTTTTTTCACTTTCAATCCTGGATCTAGGTATTGGCCTTTTCTTACTAGGATTGAAACTATATCTTTAGTGTTGAGTCATGAATACCTCATGAAGAGGTATTCAAAAATGAAGAATGAAGTTAAATTTTAAAAAATTCTATAATGATTAAAGGGTCCTGAATTATCTAGAGACAGTAGAAAGGCAATTAGTCAATTTTCAATTTTCCTAAGCCTGGTTGAGAGGCTGGTAAGCCACTGTGAGTATGCTCTTAACTTTTACAAAAGAAAAAAAGCAAGACATAGCTCAAGTAGCTGGAGTTCTGACTCATCACCATAAAACTGAACACCATGAATTTCTCTCTCAGGGAAGATTTCAGCCCAGCCAGGTCCAAGAGAACATATGAGCACCTTATGCTGAACACACACTTAGAGAACTGGATGGTTTTTGCCATCTGCTAAGCCTCACATAGCCTCCAGTTTGAAGTTGAAGTGATGTCAGAATCTGAATTAAGCAGCTTACATATGTTGCATTGCAGAAAAAACATTGGACGTTGGGGACTCTGAAAAACAATGGTAGGCGTTTGGGATCCATAAGTGCTTAGTGTTTGTAACAAATATGCTCTGTAGCCACAGGGCAACACGTCCCCCCCCGCCCTTAGATTTAAGCATAAGGTTTTCTCCTTTGCTTGGTAAAAGAATTTTCACATTATCTTGTGTATAATTGGAACCACATGATCATCATTCACTGAAGCAGGTAAGGTTATTGTAGTTAATTGCAATCCTCTTTTTTTGCTTTAACTTCGACAGAAAATACCAGTACTATGGCATACTTTGGAAAATTATGTTATGAATTTGCCACTGTTGATAATGTTTTGGAAAAATTTAGATGCATAATAAATAGATAAGTTTATAGTTACTGACCTTTACAATTCTTCAAGGGTCTCACATGCATACTGAGCATTGTACAAATCACTCAACTTGTCCTCTGCAGCCTTCTATGGTGTGACCCTACCTAGCTTTTGACCCTTTCTCATACTTTCCTATCCAGTGCATACGTACAACTACAAGTCTTCAAACATGCTGAATTTAAAAAAAATCTCTCACTGCATTTTCTATGTTGTTTCTGTGTCTACGTTTTTTCTTTCTTTCTTTTCCTGCTTTTCCCATTATCTCTCCCTGTTGATAACTTACCTAACAGTAAGGATCTGTTTGAGTACCTTTCTCCCATGGAGCCTTTTCTGATTACTTCTTGTAATTTTGTTATATCACTTAGCATGGGCTGCCTTGTTTCACAGTTTTAATATGAATATTTTAAAGATCTATGTATAATGGATCATCCTCATCATTCAGATGACAATCCTTGTCCCCATCATGTGCATTTCAGATCCTTGTCATGTGCAAAATTCTCAACGCCTGAGTATCAGCAGTTGCTATAAGAAAAAGTATTAATTTTCCCATTATTTTGTAGCTTTTAAAAATGAACAATGTTCCAGTTAAACTCAAATTTTGGAATTCTGTTAGAAAAGTTGTAGCTCTAGCCACTTTTGTAAGTAGAACAGCAATTGGCTAGTGATTAACATTGGTTGAATTTTTAGAGAGGCAGGATCCCTCGGAGGTTTCCATTCATCCCTTTATATTTTACATTTTCTGCCCTAGCGCCTCTAGGCACTGAGTTGTGCCTCCTGGGCTTACATGTTTCCCACATCCATTCTTCTTGTTTCTAGACACTCCAGATTTCCTTGGATTTCTATGCTGGTAAGCTTTTGTCACCTCATTCTTGCTATTCATTCACCTATCACTTCCATCCTCTATGCAGACATGGATTCCCCGTGTAATTCTTAAAAGTGCAACTAACATTAGGCTGCAATGTTTCAACAAAACCTTTCTGAAGAATGGAGTAGGAAACGTTAAAACCAGATATTTGATGCTACATCTCTTGGTGTCCATGATGTATATCCCTTACTAGCAATTTACCTTCTTAGGCCAAGACTTGCCAAGGGCTTATGCTCCTTAACTGGAAAACCTTCTTTCTCCCTCTATTCCATCTGAAACAGAAGTGGTAAAAAACAGTTGACAGAATAATCTCTCTAAAATTTCATACTTCTAATGAAGTTAGCTTTTACATTATGAAATGAAATAAATCAGTATTTCCTCCTCAATTAAGGGATTGTCTAAGAACAACGGGTAAGAATTTGCATTGTTAATGACTAAAATTGCTCACCAAAGTGGTGAACAAGGGTCTTAGGCAAGGCTCTCCTGGGTCAAATTTCCACCTTTGAAACACAGCAGTTTCTTAGAACTCGCAAAAATGTAGGTTCACCTCAGTGGGTGAGAATGAGTATGTTACCACTGACATTGTTTAGAATTGCCAGTGCATAGTGATAATAAGGAGAAGGCTGCCTTTCCTTAAAATTGGTTTTATTGTTGTTTTTAAATTCTCTACAGACAATATACCCTGTTACTGCCTGCCCACGGGAAAGAGAGGGAGTGCGAGGAGGACTGCTCCTATTACTTGTCCCCTCTCCTGCCACTGCTTGGAACTTCCCAAAGTGGCAACTTTCCTAGATTCAATAACTTTAAGAGCAAGATGATTCCATCTTAGGAAACGGGGAAAAATACTGGCAGTACTTTTGACATGAAAGAAAATGATTAAATATTTGTTTACTTGCTGTCATAATTTCTAGGAATACATGTTTTGTTCTGTCGAGACAGAAATCCTTATGCATCTAGAAAGCATCTAGGCCACATGTGTGCACTGTTTGTTGTCTTGAATTGAGTTGAGTTGAATGTATATCCTCTTTGTTTGAAGTTTTGCCTAGCCAAGAGTCATGAAGTTTTTTCTCAAAATTTCTTGGGCAATTCTCCAATGCACATCTAGTGCACTAGTTTCTATTAAGAGAGTGTGGAGTGGAAGGGTTTGGAGTAGAGTTGTGGGTGAAAAAGAAGCTGTGATTTCAGCTACCCCGTTTGGCCAGGGCTAAGGTGGGCCAAGGTTTACACTAAACTGTTATACTAAATGCAGCAGTAAAAGAAGGCTTTGGAAACAGACCTCTTGGGTTTGACTGTCTCCACCATTACAAACTAAGTGACACTGGGCAGGTTGTTCAGTGCTTTATGCTCTAATTCTCTCCTTCATATATTGGAGAGAAGAATAGTGTGTTTTTCATTAGAGTTATTGTTCAGGTTAAATAAGTCAAATAAATTTAGCAGGATGTGGGGAATAGGAACACTTGCATACTGTTTATGGGTATGGAGTCTGGTGCAAACCAACCTAGAGAGTGAACTGGCCATACTTAGTCAGGTTAAATATTTTTTTTAAACTCCACAATAACCTAGTAATTTCACTTCTAGGAATAGGCCCCGAAGAAATTTTTACACAGCACTGTAAGAAGACAAGTCAGGTTGCCCCAGTCATCAAGTGGGGATGAAAACTAACATTTATTAAATTCCTACTGTGTTCTACAGAGGTGGTGGTCTCACTCAATCATCAAATATTCTTTTTTTTTTTTCTTTTTTGAGATGAACTCTCACTCTGTCACCCAGGCTGGAGTGCAATGGTGTGATCTTGGCTCACTGCAACCTCTGCCGCTTGGGTTCAAGTGATTCTCCTGCCTCAGCCTCTCGAGTATCTGGGATTACAGGCACCTGCCACTGCGCCCAGCTAATTTTTGTATTTTTAGTAGAGATGGGGTTTCACCATCTTGGCCAGGCTGGTCTTGAACTTCTGACCTCGTGATCCACCTGCCTTGTCCTCCCAAAGTGCTAGGATTACAGGCGTGAGCCACTGCGCCCAGCCAAATATTCTTATAGAGTTATTATTTTATCTGTTTAACAATTGAGAGAAATGATTTTCAGTGAGGTTTCATAAGCTGCCGAAGGACACTTAGCTAATGATGGACAAAGCTGGGATTCAAACTCAGGTGTATGTTTTACTTCATTGCAGTATCCTAAGCAGTAGCTAAAAATGATAATTATCTCTCTTCTGTTTCCCTCATTCATTCTTTGCATGGATGAGCTCATGTGTTATATCACATGATTTTTCAACTTTGTCTCCCTGTCAGCTTAATTTCTCAAGGTTTGCATATTCTCTCTCTTTCATTTAGTCTTTTTCATCCTATTCTTTTTACTCTCTGCCTTTTTTCCCACTTAATTGAAGATAATCAAAATTTACTTTGGATTTTTAAAAATAGAAGATTGAAGGATAAGAAAAATTCAGTTACACTAATAGTTACAAATTAAACAAATTGGAAGTCAGCTATTATTTTAAAATGGAACCAATCAACTGCCTTTTCAGATGTCAGCCAGGTCATACTATTCATTTCCTTCTTTTTATAAGTTGACTCAGTTCAATAGAGTATTTTGGTTTTTAATGAGAGGTCTTTAGAATAAGGTCCAAGTTCATTGATTTCTGTTTGATCCATCCATTTTCTCACTTACTTTCTTAAAGGGTAAACTATGTCTCTTTAACTTTGAAAAATCGAACTTAATTTTTCACTCATGTGAATAATTTCCACCCTTTGGTAAAGGATGTTTGTCATATAACTACATATTTCACTAATGGATTGGTTAGTCTGTATTAAGAGATCCCAAGGGATATTAACTCTTCAAACACTAATTTTTCATGTTTGATGTGATGATGACTAAGTTTTAAAGAGCCTTGTAGACTGCTTACAAGCAAGCAAGCAAACAAACAAATAAACACCCATTCCTAAGTGTGATTAGTTGCATAAAGATAAATTAGGTATTTTATAACTTGCCGGTAATGGCACAGGGGAGCTACACAAAGTGGTTCACAATGAGTTTCATTATGAAGGAACAATACCCTGGCCAACAAAAGAGGGATAGATTAATAACAAATGTTCTTCATTTGTATTTGGTGCTGAGCTCTGTGAATTATTTATGTTTCTGGGCAAGGCCTGGGAATTATTTCAGTGAAGCCTAATTTGTCAAGGTTACTTATACTTTACCATATTTTTCCTAACTATATCTTTCTGGATAGTACCACACATAAATATTTTCATTGTGTTATGCATTTATTTGCAATATTGATGGCACTGTAAAATGTGGGATATTAGCACCTCTTTAACCAATGTCAGACTAAGAATTAAGATCGGAAACACCAATGCCTTCCTTTTAGAAATATGGAGGTTAACTTTGATTATTATTCAGCTTTTGTGGCTGATGAGCCAGCTATAAGTCATACTGTGGAAAATTTATTGTCTAGAAATCATGCTACTGAATATTTTATCTTACTGGAAATGTGCTATAAAGGGCTGCATCTTTAATCAAATACATGATGATGTTGCAATCTCTTGGTTGTACTATCATATTAAAAAGCTGAGGTTAAGCAAAACCAAAGGCATAGCTCCTGGGGAGAGCAGTGATTGTGCATGTGGATGTGGATGTGGGTATTATTCCGCAAAGAACTTGTTTTACTTTGCCTTTTTATTTAAACCTATAAAAATGTTAAAAAGGGATATAATGTTCAGATCCCGGTCACACCAGGTAGAGAAACATAAGGGACACTACAGTCAGGAAGGAAACAAAGAATAAACATCAAATAATTGCTGCTCAAGTGTTTTCAGTTTCTATCCTTGATATGTGTTCCAAATTTCACAGAAAATTCGAGAACATTTTCTGCTCAAAGAAAACAGCCATTTTATAAGGGCAGAAATAAAATACCTGCTTTGTACTCGGAGGTGCCGTGAATGTGCACTGTGTGCCTGGCTGTCGGGTGGTCACACCTCTCCCTCTTTCTACCACTGCACACATGGATGCTTGGGGGGTTTGCTATGGTTGTTTTGTGTTTTGTTTAGGAATTGGAAAGAAGAAATAATTGCTCATTGTTGGATTTGATTTTCTGTTCAAGCCTCTTTATGACTATTGGACACACTCTCTCCTGATGCTTTTATTTCTTTTCAATGACAAAAACACAGAAAGGAATACTGAAGGGGGTTTCAGAACAACAGCCAAACTTGAAAAGACCCCAGCTGAAAAGAGACCTAGAGGGAAGTTGAAAACACCACTGAAATATTATCAAAACAGCATCATTTATGCCTTGACCTTGTTTAGTTATTTTTAGTGTCAGTCTCATTGTTCTTTTACAACTTTTTCCCCATAGCTTTATTGTTTTCTAAAAATGTTTCTTCCTATACCTCTCATAACCTGGGTGAGCCTAATTGCTTATAGCTCAAGATAAAAACCACTTTGCTGAGCCTGACAGTTGGAGTGTATCACTCTAAATAATGAATGTGCTAGCCAATGCTGTTTAATAGAACATTTTTGATAGTGGAAATATTCTATATATTAGCCACTAGCCATATGTGGCAATTGGGCCTTGGAATATGGTTAGTGTACCTGAGAAACTAAATATTATTTAAATTTAAATAACCACATATGACTAGTGGCTACCATATAGAACCAGCATAGCTATATACATATATTCAGTATACTGTTAACTCTTGTTTGTTGAGCAAGGTCAATATATTCCTTTAGAAATATTTTTCTAAGTCAAATGTCCTTTCTTATTTTATTAAAAATTAATCTAAATAAACTCTTTTTTTGTGTTTGTGTTTGCTAGTGTTGGGAAAAGTGGGTAGTAGGAGAGATAGTGACAACTATATTTCTATGTTTATATATTATTATGTTTAAGAAATAATATGTGACAAGTTCTTGGCAAATATGTTTTACCATTAAGGATCCAGGGATTTATTTTAAATAAAACCAGGTGGTGTGTTATTTCAGAACTAAGAGGAATTATAGCAAGACTCCACTTGATACCTAGCGGTCAGTGTTCTGTTAACTCTACTTGCAAGAAGGGATGCTAAGAAGCCAGAAGTAAATGAAAGAGACCTCTGAAGAGTTCTGGGTGGCCCAGATGTCATTGACTACCTTACTTTCCTTTTCTCTCCTACATGTGTATACCTTGTTCGTTCACACTAGACTCCCTCTTCCTGTTACAGAATGTGGAGTGTTTTCTTCTGCCCTTTGCTTAGATGGTCCTTCTTTAAGGTCCTCTTTCTGTTTGCTGAAATCCCATCTACCCCTGAAGGTCAAGCCCATGCTCTTTGTACCTGGGCCCTTGAGCTTCTGTTTCTTCAGCACGGTGCCTGAGAATTCTTTTCCTGCAGGTAACAATCTAATGAAACATGATTGGACACAAAAAGAAGGAGGCTGGGCAGGCTTATAATGTCCTAGAAAGTTTACCCCTGATCCTAAACTGATTTCCAGTCAGAAGCATTGTTTTCTTTGACAGATAAAAGTTATATAGGATAAGGTACTTGGAGACACAGGCAGGATCGGGCTTCTTGTAATCTGGCTCTTTTCAGCTCTCTTTACTCCCATTTCCAGTATTCACAGTTGTAATTGGCCTCCACCTTAAGGGCATGATAAAGTGTTTCCTTCTATTATTCACAAAAATATGTTCTTATCTGTCTTTATTGACCTCAAAAATATAGATAGAAAGCATTTCTCTTAACAAACTTATATTCCTCCTATTATTCTTTCTTTTTTTTAGGACAAGGTCTCATTCTATTGTCCAGGGTGGAGTGCAATCGCACAAACACAGCTCAGTGCAAGACAAGGTGGGAGTGACAAGGTGGCCATCCTCCCACCTCAGTCTGCTGAGTAGCTGGGACTACAGGCATGTGCCATCATGCCCAGCTAATTTTTTTTTTTTTTTAAATAGGGATGGGGTTTTTCTATGTTTCCCAGGCTGGTTTGAACTCCTGAGCTCAAGCTTTCCTGTTGCCCTGGCCTCCCAAAGTATTGAGATTATAGGCGTGAGCCACCATGCCTGGCCTCAGCCTGCCTCCTATTATTCTTGATTGCTTTCAAGTAGACTAACTTACAGCGGCTTTCTTTCTTTCTTAGTACTATACAGAAGTTTCTAAGAGTTAGCCAACATTCTCCTGTCTCCTTTAATTTGGATCACTTGTCCTCATTTGCTCTAACTTTTATGAGCATATAGTCTGCATCCAAAAGACAATCAACGATAGTTTAACCAACTGCTTTGCTGCTATGTAACAAGGACTGCCATCTGCTCACTTTGGGATCTTGGGAGTCTCACTGTTCCTCAATTTTACCAGGACTCTAGTGGATCTGTCACTTGCAACATCTCACGCCCAAGAGCGTATGTATGAGTTAGGATTGTTTGGATTTCAAGTGGCAAAATTTCGAACGGTCTTGGCTTAAGCAAAAAATGATATTTATTCAAAATAGAGTGAACAGAGAACAACAATACTGAGGGAAGAAACACAGAGCAGTTAGGCTACATAAATACGTGACTGCCTGGGCTTAACTAACTTCAAAACTCTGTCTCTCATTTTTGCTCTTCTCTCTGTGTGGGTATCATTCTTCGTTCCAGCTCTAAATATACCCTTCACGATGGGAAATAGGGCCAACAACCACCCAACTTGGCTTTTGGGGTCACAAGTCCAAACATCCTGAAAGGGTCTGATTGATCTAACTTGGGTCAGCCTATCCCTGCATCAATTTACTGCTACTTATTACCCTAGGACTTTGGTCTTATTCTCTTTGCCAGTGAAAGTAAAGGGACAAAAGGTAAATTGCAAATAGATTATAGAACTTTAAGACTCATCTAGCAAGGAAAGGTTTGATATAGTTTTTTTTTTTTTTTTTTTTTTTAAGACAGAATCTTGCTCTGTCACCAGGCTGGAGTGCAGTGGCACGATCTCGGCTCACTGCAACCTCCACCTCCCAGGTTCAAGCAATTCACTTGCCTCAGCCTCCCGAGTGGCTGGGACTATAGGCGCCCGCCACCACGCCCAGCTAAGTTTTGTATTTTTAGTAGAGACAGGGTTTCACCATGTTGGCCAGGATGGTCTCAATCTCTTGACTTTGTGATCTGCCTGCCTCGGCCTCCCAAAGTGCTGGGATTACAGGTGTGAGCCACCACACCCGGCCTTATGTAATTTTTTGAACAAAAAATTGTAAGTGGCATTTTAGGAATTGTAACCTGGAAGCTGGTACAGATAAGGACCCTACAGACAAATTCAGTGGTTGTGGAGACAGTCCGGGCAACGTTCAGGATGACACAATCTAATTAGACAAGAAGATAGAAGCACTGAGAGGATGCAGGAAGTTATCAGATCTTAGTTCTCACAGCCTCCTTCTATATTCGTGCTGTGTATTTAATTTCTGCTTTTTGTTCACCAAACTGGCCATTTTCTACTTTTAACTCCAGAGCTTTGTACATGCTTTTCTTTCTATCTAGTTACTCCAATTTATTTTTAAAATCTTTACTAAACTAGGGTTTTTAGAGAGAAGATGAAGCAAATGAGGCAAAGCTGAGAAAATTGTGAATAGAAAAAATTGAAATATTTTAACAACAGATTATTATAAAACTAGAACAGATGACATAAATTCAGTGCAATAAATCTTTTTTCAGTATCTACTATTTTCAGGGTGGTTTAATCAAAAGGACTATAAAGTTTCTGGGTTTGGAAACTAAAATCAAGAAGGGGTAGAAATTAAGGAATCGGGACAGTAGTTCTCACTTTGTTTAGGTGATAAAACATCTGAGATTTATGGTGCTCATTGGGTAATAAGCAAAATAAGATATTGATATACTAATATAAAGGAAATAAATATAAAATTTTGTGCTTAATCAAGTACAATCTAGTAGTACATTTTAGCACAGATGATCTCTAACATCTGTCAAAATTTTAGGAATATAATTCTAGGGGGAAAATTCCAAATTGAAAAAAAATCTATTCTACTGTCTTAACACTGTTCTCTGAATTGAGCAAAGAAATGAAGTGCTTGATTTTAGTGATGGGGCATTTAGGTGGAGCTCAGGGGCAGCATGGTCTGAGAACCAGTCCATCAGGAGTCAGAGTTTGAGTATGCTCTCCAAGGGCACAGGGTAAACTTTATCAGCATGTGTGTTCATTGCTCTCTGCTGCCCACCTCCAGTTCCATGGAGTTAGGGCCCACTACAACATATGATCCCACCATGACAAACAAGAAGCCCATCTCAACATACCAGAAGAAACAGTGGGTTCTCAATTCTGGCTATATATTAAGATCATTTGAGGAGCTTTAAAGCAAATGTAGATGACAGAGCCCACCCCAGACCAATTCAATTATAATCTCTAGGGTGACATGTGGCCATGGCTCTTTAAAAAGTATTCCCCAGTTGATCCTAATGTGCAGCTAGTGTTGAGTGAGGATCACTAATGGAAGAGATGAAAGGGCATCACAAATGTCCTAGTCTAGCAATCCAGAGTCTTGGATTATTATTAACACTAGGGCAGTGCAATGTAACTATCATATATCTCAATTTTCTGGGAAATGAAGGAAAGAGACTAGAAGACATCATGCATTTTTCTGGCTCTATGATTTTTTAGATGTACTCCTGGAAATTTGTATATAAACAAAACCTTATATAAATAGACCCAATATAGTTAAACAAATCCTATGATGAATCTTTGAGTAATACAAATAATATATGTATAATATTTATAATATAATTTTTGTATATAATTCAATAGAAATCACATTCAGAAACTAAATCACTGAGTATTTCCCTGTTAGGGATACTTCAACAAATTTTTTTAAAAAAGATTTCACCAAGCAGACCAGACTCTGGTTGTCATAATCATTATCCAGAGAGGATTTTTATCAGTTCTCCATACTCTCCCTTTGTTAATGTTTCTAAGTGACTATTAATTTCTCATTGCTTTTCTTGAGAATATTGAAGATGTCTTCACACTCATGTGCTGGGCCATCTGAACAATGTTTTGCTTGCTAAATACCAGGAAACTCTCAAAATCACTTACCTATTTTTTTTTTTTTTTTTTTTTTTTTTGAGACGGAGTCTCGCTCTGTCGCCCAGGCTGGAGTGCAGTGGCATGATCTCGACTCACTGCAAGCTCTGCCTCCCGGGTTCATGCCATTCTCCTGCCTCAGCCTCCCGAGTAGCTGGGACTACAGGCGCCTGCCACCACGCCCGGCTAATTTTTTGTATTTTTAGTAGAGACGGGGTTTCACTATGTTAGCCGGGATGGTCTCAATCTCCTGACCTCATGATCTGCCCGCCTTGGCCTCCCAAAGTGCTGGGATTACCAACATGCATCAGTGGGTTCTGCCTAGACTTTATACCATTGCCTGTGGACATAACTTCAACAACTGTATTGCATGACATGAAACTTATCTGTTATTCTCTTACTTTCTCTGTCATAGTTGATTTCTGCTTTAATCCAACCACACTTTATTGTTACCATTTTCTGGATGAAAAAACCTAGAGCCTGAGAGCTTTGTTATTGGTCTAGGCTACACAGCAAGTATAACAGGAAATTGACATCAGGGCTGTTTTACCCTATAAACTCTGCAGCTTTATGCCAGCACCCAAGTGTTAAACAACATGTTCATTTAATGGATGTTTAAGAAAAATCTGTGTGCAGGAGTTGTGGGTGATAGAAAGTTAATAGATTATCCCTCATTAGGATTCCTCTTAAGAGGGAAGAACTCAGGAGTTTTTGGTAACATGATTTGATAACTGCTCAGGATAGGCACTGAGACCTGAGAACTAAAGGTTTGAGTGACTAAACTAGGTTTGGGTGAAGCTAAACTGTTGGTTAAGAGGGGGGATTTTGCTTGTTGCTCCTGAGGAGGGGAAAGAAATTAGAGATGATGGAAAATAGAGAGATAGGTAGAACCAGGAGATAGCAGAGGACGATGAGCTGCAAAACCCTAGTCAAGTCTAACCAGTTCTGAATAACTAAGGTGAGTGACTTTCTCATGGAAACTTGTAAAGAATCTTGGGTTTTTCATCCAGAGCATCCCAGGACAATTAGAGATGTCTGTGGGAGGCTGTGAGGCATAGAGACGCTTAGGGAAGAAAGCATGCACTCATGGCTCAACCCATGGAATTGGGTTCAGAGTTCAGGACAAGTTTAAAGAGATGTTGCAGGGCAGCGAGTGGGTGGGGAGGGGGAGGAGGAGTCATTAGCTGACATGTAGCTGACATGTGTTATACCAAAATGAAGAGAATATGCCCTGCTAGCTTCAGCCAAAAATATGAAACAGAATAATTTTAGAGACAACAGCAATGTGAAAATGATTTACTTATACTCTATTAAAAAGTCATTGCCAATGGCATAATAGTCCAGAATGTTTCAAGATATGTAAAAGATTAGCAAATAGAAAAGTCTAGAGGTATAATAATTAATAGTGATAGTCTACCGTATTTCTTTAGCTGAGTAACCCAGGTGTGCAGAAGTAAAGGCATGATGAAGAAGGTCAACATTTGTGTAGTTGTAAGAGAATCACAATTTAGGGATTTAATTAAATCATTTATTTTTCCCCCTTAGACATAGTGTTTCATCGTGGAAGGCTTATGAAATTAAAAAAAAGTCAAACCTACCTGACTTTCTAACTTGGAATTAATTTTCCTTGGTGTAGAATTGCTAAAATGGGCTTCATTATGTTCACTGTATTTGAAATAACTACTGTGGCCTGCTTGATTATTTTCAGTGATGAAATATTGCTGAATTTCTCATAACGTACCAAGGCAATGATGTGGACAAGTGAGTTGCATATTTACAATATGTTGTTCTTTCGTTTTACTGTGAAAGGTATTCTTAAATTATTTTAACAGAGCATATGCCTCTGTAATAAGTCAGTCTCCAAAATTTAATTGTTTACAATGAATATGCCAGGTTCTTTAGAAGATATATTGTTCTACTGGTTAAAAATATTAAGCAATTCCCAGAGCACTTACATTCAATTTGGTTTGGTTAGTTCATTACAGTTTTTTACTTAAAAAAGGGGAAGCATAGACAAGAGCCTTCAGAATAATGATACCAGTCCCCAGACTTTCATTCTAAATTTAGGTCAGGTAATTAGTGTGTGTTGCCCCTAACAAACAGGTAATTATAATGGTAAATGCCCATCAGTTAAATCTACCTGGAAAAGTGGATTCCTTATTCGTGTGCTTTAACAACATTGGAATAACACCTGAAACCAAGATTTTAACCACAACTTGTGTACTTTCAAAATCTAGCATTACTGCTTGTGTAAATTTGTCATACCTCTTTCATACCTTCTGACAGAAATGGCACTTGAGCTAAATGGTGCTTGTGTTCACCATGGAAGAAAATCAAATGGGTATGTAGTCTAGAATGAAAGTACAATACCATATTAAATTACATTTTTCGACTAAGGAAGACCAGCAAAGCTATTTTAGGCATCAGTCAATGAAAATCCCACTTGAGGTATTTGCGTTCTGCTGTGTCTGCAGTTGTGTAATCACTGGGGATCTGATTAGCTCCATGTGTGTCTTTTCTCATTTATCATCTAACTTAGAGATCCATATGCAAATGAGAGTTAATGGGGGCATGATAGGGAAGTTGTCACACTCCCTTAGAGATGTTACCTCCCTGACACAGAAATGCAGTAATAGATTATTTTTCTCCATGATGAGGAAAATTTTCTCTATTTAACTTTCTGGGTACATTTTTCAACACAAAGTTTATATATTATCTTCTTTTATGGGTCATGAAAATGAATTGGCTAAATACAGTGATCATTAGCAGCAAAACAAAGAAAAAAAAAACCCAAACAGTCTCCTGGTTTGACACATAAGTCTCCAACAACTTTCTTGTACAGCAAGCATGAATGAGTTTCCAAATTTACAGTGCTGTGGGCCAGGCCCTGGCCCTTGGTAAAATCCCAGAGTAAATACTACCCAAGCTCTTTTAAAATAACCAGTTGGTCTATGTTGGTGATCTCTCTGCTTCATTACACACCACTGCCCCCACACGCCCTTTTTTTTTTAAATCTCTGTATCATTCATTCTAGCCTAGCTTGGTAAGAGTTATTTATATATTAACAAATATGAATTATATACACCTATTGTCATAGATCCTCAATATCATTTCCCTCTTACGTAGAGTTACTACATTGAATTTTTACTTTCAGCTAATTCAATTTGGTTAAACAATATGTACGATGTCTATTATCACAGGAATGTCTATATTGGTTACAGTTAGATCCAAAGTGGAAAACAAAGATACCTTTAGGTGCAAACTAATTTATTGTTGAAATTTTTCTATTCTCTTTTTTTTAATCCTAAAATAAAATCTGCAATTGTGTTTATGTTGCCAAAACCAGAGGTACCAATTTCTCACAAAGGAACAAAGTATGCTGGAATTTGTTCAAAAGTAGTGCTGTAAAATCCGTTATTGATTTAGTTAAGGATTTCCTCTAAAGATCATGTACAATATGACCCTTGTTTCTCTCTTTTACATCTGAACTATCTTCAGAAGATGTTTTTCCCAGGGTTCTACTTGTGATAGATCCTTGATGAGGCACATAAAGAACTGATGTAGGTAGACTGATAAGACAGATGTCATCAATAAATGCCTTCCCCAAAATATTTGCCTGTCACAAGTTAATTTGAAGCAGTATTTTCTGTCACGAGGGTGGATTAATTTTGTCCATTTTCTCCTCTTGTCGTAATTCTTGTCATGTGAATAAGAATGTATTATAAAGAAGAACACACTAGACATTATAATTCTGTGATAACTCATTCTTGTGACAAAGAATATAATGAGACCAGACAATAGTGCAAATTCATCATATTCTTACAGTGAACTTAATATTGACTTCCTGGCTTCTTTTCATGATTTCGAGGGCACGTCACTTATGGTTTTATACCAACTAAATGATTAAAGGAACCGCCATTCAAAGACTTGTACTGATTACAAAAGCCTTTTCAACAGGGAAATAAGAGAATCATTTTGATCTTCTTTCCTTTCCAGCTTAAACACATATTTAATGTATATCTGTGATTTCATTTTGATGAAGAAAGACTCCTTGATTTGATAAAGTTACTCAGAAAATATTATAAACTGGAAGATTGGACTGCATCTATCATTGAAAAAGGGTGAATTTTCTCAATAAATCACTATTACAAGTCATAAAGGAAAAACAAAGTTTTACTATAAAGAACCTTTTTGAAATGCTCTCCATATTTTATGCCAGTAGCTAAGGCAAATCAATCACTTTTAACATGGTCTGTAGCTGCAGTTAGGAAGTTCTATTCAGGAAATACCTCCCTAGTGAACAATTTTTTAAAAAACTTTCCTCTATTTGTGCCGCTTTCATCTTAACTCCATGGATGATTCTTCCATTCTCTCTGTGTTGGAAAAAAAGGAGAAGCAATTACACAGAAACAGTCTCTCCTTTTGTACAACTTCAGGCAAACATTTAAACAGAAACAGAGAAGACAGACTCTGTAGGGAATATTGGAGCTAGAAGAACAGTCTACTACATAGAAATGCCATATAACTAACACAGTTGTTACCATTCCTATGCTCAATATGGTCAGTGAAAATCATACATAATCATTTTTTTTATTCTGAGTTCAAATAGCTCCTCAGAATCCTCCTTAACACAAGCACTAGAAATGAGTTGGTAATAATTGGTTTTGTCTCGAGTGTTGAGGTCTACTTATTATTCTTGCCATGAGATTCACTATCTATGTGACTAGTACATGGACATTGTTAAATAAATGCTTATTGAATGGGTGATGAAATGTTTCAAATTTACAAACAAAAAAATTCTACAGCCACATAATTGGGGTCGCATTTACCTTGTGGCCTAAAATAAGAATGCTCCCATCAACAAAATCCTTTGCTATTGGACTCTGTGTTGCAGGAAGTCAGGGACCCCAAACGGAGGGACTGGCTGAAGCCATGGCAGAAGAACGTGGATTGTGAAGATTTCATGGACATTTATTAGTTCCCCAAATTAACACTCTTATAATTTCTTACGCCTGTCTTTACTGCAATCTCTAAACATAAATGGGGGCCAGATATCAGGGAATCTGCCCCGATATTCACGTAGGTTCTTTTCTATTTTCCTTAAGCGTCAGCCAGCTTGAGAAATAAAGGGACAGAGTATAAAAGAGAGAAATTTTAAAGCTGGGCATCTGGGGGAGACATCACATGTCGGTAGGTTCCATGATGCCCCACAAGCCGCAAAAACCAGCAAGTTTTTATTAGGGGTTTTCAAAAGGGGAGGGAGTGTGCAAATAGGTGTGGGTCACAGACATCAAGTACTTCACAAGGTAACAGAATATCACAAGGCAAGTGGAGGCAGGGCGAGATCACAGGACCACAAGACCAGGGCGAAATTAAAATTGCTAATGAAGTTTTGGGCACCATTGTCATTGATAACATCTTATCAGGAGACAGGGTTTTGAGAGCAACCGGTCTGAACAAAATTATTAGGCGGGAATTTCCTCTTCCTAATAAGCCTGGGAGCGCTATGGGAGACTGGGGTCTATTTCACCCCTGCAGTCTCAACCATAAGAGACAGGCACACCTGGGGTGGCTGTTTATAGGCCTATACCTCCAGGCACGTATTCTCTTTCCCAGGGATGTTCCTTGCTGGGAAAAAGAGTTCAGCGATATTTCTCCCATTTGCTTTTGAAAGAAGAGAAATATGGCTCTGTTACGTCCGGCTCACTGGCGGTCAGAGTTTAAGGTTATCTCTCTTAGTCCCTGAACAATTGCTGTTATCCTGCTCTTTTTTCAAGGTGCTCAGATTTCATATTGCTCAAACACACATGCTGTACAATTTGTGCAGTTAACCCAATTATCACATGGTCCTGAGGCGACATACATCCTCCTCAGCTGACAGGATTAAGAGATTAAAGTAAAGACAGGCATAGGAAATCACAAGGGTATTGATTGGGGAAGTGGTAAGTGTCCATGAAATCTTTACAATTTATGTTTAGAGATTGCAGTAAAGACAGGCATAAGAAATTATAAAAGTATTAATTTGGGGAACTAATAAATGTCCATGAAATCTTCACAATCCATGTTCTTCTGCCATGGCTTCAGCCGGTCCCTCCGTTTGGGGTCCCTCCGTTTGGGGTCCCTGACTTCCAGCAACAACTCTGTTTGCAGAAGATGATGATCTCACCTAAAAACTCATGTGGGAAACTATTTGGACACCTGTGTTTACATACATGAAATCTATACATATTATAAGTATTTGCATAAACATAAATTCACTCACAGTATAGTGTAATGGAAAGAACTGTGAGGCTTTGCTTCTGCTTCTCGCTCTCTCAGCCTTGGGTCTCAATTTTTTCAGCTGTATAATTTAAGCACAGGATTCTCCTTTTTAATTCTATTCTTCTTTATTTCTACACACAGATACAAAACCAATTGTAAGACAAACCAATACATTTCACTTGTCCTAATTTCATGGGCTTATTTTTATCTGAGAGAAAAAAGTAGACATTTTACTTGAATTTTTTTTGCCAAGAGCCTTTGATGGAGATGTCAAAACCCAGTGTGTGATTTTTTTCTTTTTCTAATTACAATTACCTGTAGCAAAAATATGCAATAATATTATTTCCTTGTTAGAACCTAGAGATTCCATTCCGATGTTGAAATTGGAATATCTCCAGCCTCTTGTGAAGTGAAGTACAAAGAATACATGTTCTGGCTGAGGCAGAATTTTTCCAGATAGAGACCCACTCTCAAGTCTCCTGGAAGATCTGCTGCCTTCTGAGAACAAAAGGCCTAATCTAATGTGGAGCCTCACAAATGGTGCTCACGCAGGAAGCCCAAGTTACCCAATGGGGGAGCGGCTAATTGGCCAGACAGTCTTGGAATGAATTTAGCTGCTGGTTGGCAGTTGAGGTACATTGTAAAGCACCACATCCAGGCTGTACTGTAATTTGTTTTTAATTACTGTGTTTGCTTGGGAAAGGCTGTAAGGTCTACTCATTGCTCATATTGGTATGCTAATTGACTGTTTGGAGATTTACAAACTGGGTTTTACACAGTGTCCTTTTCTACTACCTGTGGTGATCTGAATAGCATGTTATTTATTTAGATCTTCTGAAACTTTAAGTTTGAATATTTCAAATAAAGATAAAAGAGCAAACTTACCTCTTACTTCAACTGATAAAGACTCTAAGAATGTATTACCCTTTAAGCACGTATTTGATTTCATTTTGTTTCCTGGCTTAGTGGAATATTTTTGTGTGAAATGCTCGTGCATGTCAATAAGTAAATACTGATTTATGTGCACACTCTTATGGCCCAGGGAGGTGGGAGGTGAGGTGGGGGGTGAGAAGAGCAGCCAGGCTGCAAGAGAAACCAAGCAAATGGCAGGCCAGGTGCCTGCCCAGCAGGAAGCATGCCCAAGAGCAAAGTATGGGAGCTCAAAGTGGGTCAGATGGGGTTCAGGGGAGCACAGGTGCTGGGCAAATCCATGCCCACAACCTGGAAGCAGTCGTGAATCAAGTTGGGATGAAAAAGAAGAGACACAGAAATGACCTATGAGAATTACAAGGAGCTATTCAGAACTGGGTCAATCAGAGGATACGCTGAAGGCAGGTGAGGGAGAAGGTGTGCATACAAGTCGTAAGGGCTGTGTGAAAATCTCCAGATGTTGAACTTGAGAGCAGAGGATGTGTTGTTTATAATTGTGTCTCCAGGGCCTCCAAGAGGTTGGGGGTAGTGGTGAGGAACAGACACAAATTGCCAGAAATCTAAGGAGTCCTGTTGAGTTTGTTGCATTTGTAGTGATATAAAATTCCTGGTATAAAATGTTTAATATCAAAATCCCATGTTAAATATTTAGCCTCTCTGTACTTCCTGGGGTGGGGGTGCATTTTTTTGTTTAACCAGGTGCACTCTAGTTCAGCCTTTGTTGGTCTACAATAGTCCTGGCATATAGGTGGTGCCTAATGAGTTTCATCTATTTATTTTAAAAAAGACAAATTTTTCTTTCTGCAGTGTTTTGGAATAATATTTATCTCTTTTGAAAATGTCACCCCTAAAAACGTGACTAAATCACTGCTACTGAAGCCACACTTCCTCCTAGGTAGGGATGGGATGGTGGGGTGGGGTTGATGTTGCATAGGGTTAAGAGCAGCAAGTAAGATTTCCCTGTGTTTAGTTTACAGCTCTACCACTTACTAGTGTTATGACATGAGTCAAGTTATCTCATCTGTAAATGGGGTTAGTAACAGCTCTTACCTCATAGTGTTGGTGTGAAGATTGATGCATGTATGTTATTATGCGTAATGCCCTTAGAACAGTACTAGATCCACAGTAAATACTAAGTGTCTGTTATCCTCAAGAAAATTCTGTTTATAATAGTAATTATTAACTGTGACTCATACTCGAGAGGAGGAAGGTGAATGAAGGATAAAATGAGAGAAACTTTGTTTCCAAAGATCAACTAATAGTGGATAGGATGAAAATGGAAACCTTCATTCTGAGCAATGTTCTTTCTGCTCAGACATTTAACAAATACTTTATTTTCTGTCCAGGTGTTTGATAACATGGTGAACATAATTTACACATTTTTATGAATGAGATGATATAGTCATTAGACCACACTGGAAAATGATTACTTATATACAGATCTATGAATTCCCTGTGATTTTCTTAAACAGTGGGCATAATAATCAGACTGTGCTTTCATAAGTGTAATTATAAAACAATATTGACTAAGAACTCAAGACTGGTGCAATGAACACAAAATGGTAGTAACTAAGAATATTGTAATCTACTGACAACTGTAAAGCAAATTTATTCCACTGAAACAAGAAAAGAGATCTAATATGAAAGTGTACATGGAGGATCCTCAATGGTGAAGCAAAATTTGGATGGCCAAGTAGCCAAAGTGGATCATCTAAGTGTAACGACGACTCTGATAAAGCCATTATCGGATCTTTGCTGAGGTATATTAACCCAAAGCCAAACTGACATCATAATCAACATACCCATCTTTATGATTTCTTCCTGGCATTGCCTTCTATTGTTTGAAATCGCACTTAATCTTTCCACAATAGGGGGTTGATATGCAATTGTGAATTCCTAAATAACACTGGTTTACTCTCTAATTTCACCTAAGAGAAATATTTTATAAAATAATATTCAGATTCCATGCAGAAAAGAAATGGACTATGCAATAAAGTGTCCACAGGGGGTTTCAGCATTTCATTTGGGATATCATACTGAATATTAAAATGCAATGTAATAATAAGATATGTGGAAGAGATGCAATGATGGTGTTGTGCTAAATAACTTAGAGGAAAAAAAAGACTATATCACCTTAGACTGCTACTTTTTATTTATAGGTTCAACTGATATCTTGCTTCAATCACAGAATCTCTAGTTAGTTTGCAGAGATGGTTCTATAAACCTCCTGGGGGGAAGGGAAACGGCCTACTCTGATTGGTCCACCAATAGGAGACTAACTCAAGGAAACAAAGGAGGGAAGATGAAAAAAATTTGTCAGCAATGTGTAAGGTGGAACAAAAATTTTCTGAGGGAAATGTGCGTGAGGGCAAGATCAGTTTAAAGACTAAGAATTTGGAGGACAATGGAGGGGCAAGATGATAAGCTAAGCCTACAGAAGAAAAATAGAGAGGAGACTGCTGCATTCTGAGCAGAGCTGGCTTACAGAAGAAAAGTTCAGACTGGATATACAGTATTTTAATATCGTAGACCAAAGGGGAGGCATGGCAATACAATACCTATATAGCTATTTGTTCCTAGCTACATTAACAGAATACATGGCATTTGCAGAATATCATGGCTTAGAATAAAACAAAACAAAACATTATTTAGTTAAATAAACTTGAGACTAGACACACCTAGTCATAATATGCTTGCACTAAGAATATGTGTAGATTATATATTTGTTGCATATGTGAATAGATTTGTTTGTTTGTTTATTTATTTATTTTTGAGACAGAGTCTCGCTCTTTCGCCCAGGCCGGACTGCAGTGGCGCTATCTCGGCTCACTGCAAGCTCCGCCTTCTGGGTTCACGCCATTCTCCTGCCCCAGCCTCTCAAGTAGCTGAGACTACAGGCGCCCGCCGCTGCGCCCGGCTAATTTTTTGTATTTTTAGTAGAGACGGAGTTTCACTGTGTTAGCCAGGATGGTCTCCATCTCCTGACCTCGTGATCCACCCGCCTCGGCCTCCCAAAGTGCTGGGATTACAGACGTGAGCCACTGTGCCCGGCCTGTGAATAGATTTTTTAATACATATAGTTATACTATATTTTATATTATATAATACATAGTATATTACATTATTCTATCCATCATTTTTAAGGTTATTTCCATGAAAATAAAAAACTGTTAAAAAGGGTTATTAAAAAATATCTGTAGAGCAGTCATTTCTGCATGGACGGAGCATGCTCAGTTAAATTGAATTTGAGGATCAAATCCTGTCAACTTTGCCTTTAAAGTATATCTGGAGGCTGATTGCTTTCCATCCTTCCCCTGCTGGTATCTTGATTATGGTGATAACCTTCTAACTGGTCTCCCTGTTTCTACCTCATTCCTAACATCACAGCCAAAGAGGTATCTTGAAAACGGAAGTCCTGTTATGCTGCTCCTCTGCTCATAGGCTAATGGCTCTTCATCTCATTCAGAGTCCAAGTCCCTGCATGGCCAGCACCTGCAGAAACAGTGCCCCACAGTAAGACCCAGCAGCTCCACAGGAGCTCACTTACATGATACAGCCTTTGCATCTATATGATATAAAAAGCATTTTGTTTCACTGGATAATTCACTTCAAAGAGGCTGGAAATCAACCATTTTGCTTTCCAAGTTTCACAAACCTGGACCTAATCTGGCATTATGTTCACCATAACCCAATTCTATTAGAATATAGCCATATGGTAGTTTCATGGAATTTGTCGTAATTGAATTTTAGCTGTTATTATACTTTGTGCTGTAGTTTAATGATTTTTTATTTTACCTGCACCTATTGCTACCTTGGGGTTAAGAGTTCCAAACTGACTTTTTAAAAAGATGAAATAAAATACTAAAAATATTTTGAGAGTGGAAAGTTCAAGATGGACATGTTTTGCTGTAGGAATTTTAAAGTTTTTTAAATTGTGAGAAGATGTACTTTTAACTTACAGTGACCCAAGTAGCTTAAAATAGAGAGAGATACTTTGAACTGATTCTTTGAAGATGTTTTCACATAAAGGGGAGAAGTAACATTTATAATTGATGAGAATGCAGCATAGTGTAAGTATTAAAAAACTTTTGGACCAGATGTAGTGTTTCCCAAATGTAATGTTCATTGTTAAAACGAAGATTCAAGGTCGTGCCTTAGAAATTCTGATTTAGAGTTGGAGTGGGGCTCAAAAATATGTTTATTTAAAAGTATTCCCTGGACCTTAGCTGGGCGGTGCTCACAACAGTAATCCCAGCACTTAGGGAGGCAGAGGCGAGAGGATTACTGGAGCCGAGGAGTTCAAGACCAGCCTGGGCAACATAGCAAGAACTTGCTCTATTAAGAAAAATTTTTAAAAAATTAAATAAATAAATACAGTAGAAGTAATCCCTGGACCTCGTTTTCAGAAACTCTGGAAAAAGCTTAAAGACAAGAAAGTGGGGTCTTGTCTTGATAAGGAACTAAATTGCTATGTGACCTTGGACATGTCATGTTCTGTCTCTTTTCAGTTTTTTCATCTATGATATTTGCAATTTACATTTGCATATAAATTTTATGGAATTTAAACATTGTTCCCAGTATTGTCTAATTTAATCTTTCTAGCATTTTGTAAGCAGTTTTTGTTGCCATTTTCTAGAAAAAAATTCAAGTTTCGGAAAGGTTAACCCAGATCAGTGATAGACAGCAGATCAGTGACACAGACAGGGTGAGAAATCGGGCTACTTTTTCCCCTGTTCTATGCCTGTCATTGTACTTCAGATGCAAAAGAAAGAGTAGATTCAGATTATGTGCAAGTTTCTTTCTAGTTAAATTCAGCCAGTTTAGATAGATACAGGATTATTTTCAGCCTATATTTCCACTATAGCAGTGTTCAAATCCAAACAGTTATGATTCTAGTTAAATTGATAGCTCAAATAAATACATTAAAGATGGAGCTAACCTTTTTTTAGTTTACACTATTCTGTTTTATTGATCACTGGGCTATACAGATGGCTTTACTTGATGATCAATTCCATGGGTTGGCATGAGACTTCTGTGGAATGAGAGGCAATGAAAAGAGAAGGAATCAACAGAAGTAAATTAACTCTCACACTATGAAATCCCTGAGGAAGTTGTAGCAGATTTCTCCTTAGAATACACATTAATGTTAGTTTCATGACTGGAGAGAAGCAACAATAGCTTCACCGTGCTCACCTCTGTTCGGACAAAATGTGACATAGGGCAAAAGAGTAGGGATGGTGAGAGATCAAGTAGTCCTTGTATTAATTGCACATCTAACTGTGAGGAATGTGGTGTCTATGCACCCACAAGCAGGCTTCCTAATCCTGACGTACAGGGTTCGACAGCCTCCTCTCAGGGCGGGATCCTTTCAGCAGAAGCAGATGTTCTATCTCTGCGGGAATGGTGCTCCCAAGGGGACAGGACGTGGGAGAAGCTGAGCTATGCAGGTCATTTCACTAAATAGGTAAGTTGCTCCTTCTCCTTGGAGACGAGTAAGGATAGGGCAAGAAGCAAGGAGGTTTGGAGGGAAAATTCCCCCTTATGCAAACCATAGGAGTGGGGAATCAACATTTCCCCTCTAATGATTGCATTCATCTAACAGCCGTCTTGGTGACTTGCAATGGAAATGAAAATCTTGAGTAGAATTTGAAGGGTAAGTTTTTGGTGAAGGAGACCTTTCTGTGTCCTCGTTCTCAGATATGAACTTCGGTATCTGGTTTATTTTACCTGCTCTGAGGTGAAAGATTCTGCTGTTTTCACACACTGTATTTCTCTCTTTTTAGAGGCTCCCTCGAGGAAACCTGCCTCCACTCTAACTTGAGATTCCAGACCATTATATCCAGCACATTCTCTCCCCGGCCCACCCTTGCACGCATTGTTCCATAATCAGAAAGAATCCTCATGTCCTCAGCAGACAGAAATAGAAGGGCTGCATTTTTGAGAGTTTACTACGTTGAAGACTTGTCTAGTGGCATTGTTGATATTTTATTTTCAGAAATAGAAGAGCATCTAATTTGAAGGGATAGAGAGTAAACAGCATTGCGCAAAACTGGCATCATATTAAGTCTGCACAGTAAAAACCCACTGAGTGACAGTGGCTAGAGAGAGCACTATGGTAACTTAGGAAATAAGAATTCAGAGTGTCAGGCAACAGAGAAAATCAAATTATTGTCAACTTGCTATAGGTTCAAGCAAATATGTCATGCCGCCAGTGGCAGACGTTTAAAAAGCCATGCCTCTAAGCAAATATATTGCTTGGCTACTCCCCTAAAGTATTTTCACTTTTAATCTCAACTCCAAGATTTTCTATCCCTGTTTCTGCTCCTGTTCTTTCTTACCACAGATCTCCCTTCTACCACTGCTAGATTCCATGTTCAAGGTTCATAGGACAGCAGAGCTGAAAGCAATCTGAACATTTCTATTCCAACAGCCTCATTTTACAAAAGGAAACGGACTCTCGATGACATTAATTAATTTGTCCACATTCTCCCCACAAAGCAGCAGCATTGCCGGTGGTAGAACCCAGCATTCCCAATCAGCCACTGACAATAAAAGAAGGTCACAGAATTACCTTATAGCAACTGTTTTCTATTTTTCCCTTCTATCATTTTAACATTTGAAAAGCTATCTAGTTTGAAAGAAACCATAATTCTTTATAGCAGCTTCTAGGATTGATATTTCTGGAGATTCTTTGAGCTGTCCTTATAGGAACTACTTGTTATCATACCATTGTTGCTGTTGTTAATCACTATGTGCTTGACACTGTGCTAAGTGCGTCACAGATCTAATTTCATTTAACCTTCACAACTATGTTACAAGAATCTTATAGAGGTTAAGTTCTTCAGGAGATACAATGTCAGATCTCATCAAATTCAGCTACATTTTTACCTTAGCATCTTAGTGAAGACAATAAAGGGATCATAATTTCCCTTAAAGCAGGGACCCTGACTAATCATAACTGAATCCATCAGATAGTGTCAAATACAGTTCTACTTATTCTGTGAGTGCCAAGTGATATTTATGAGTTGTTCATGAGGAAGGGGTGGGGGATGGAGGAGTAGTGTACATTGTTAAATACATTTGCTTTAGAAATTACCTTGAATGCAGCAGACCTGTGCTCAAGTGAATTGTTAACTGAGTCCACGACCCTGGGCAAGACATTTAACGAGCTGTGGGGTTAGGAGTGTTTGTTGAGGCTGTGATACTGATGGCTTACATTCTGAACCTGGATGTTGGAAACTTCACAGAATAGGCCTGAAGGCGCATTTTCAAATACCATTTTGAGCTACCACGCATACTGTTGTTCATCACCCGAGTTCCACACAGGGCCCTGTAGTAGATGCTTTAGACACTTTTAATTCTCATAACTGCATTATTGCCACCTTACACAGAAGAACATTGAGACTTAAAGAAGGCTTGTTGCCAAGAGGCTAGTAAATGATACAGTTGCTGTTTTCCCCTAGTGTGACTTGCTCCAAAGTCTGTTTATGCAGAAAGAACACCATCTCTACCTTTTAGCTCTGCCCCTTCCCACTCTGCCCCCATAAGTGATCTGTCAAAAACTGTTTGGAATTTCCTAAACGTGACTTATATATTAAAAGATAAAAATTCAGGAATTCCACAGCTGCTGGCAAAATTGATTTCCTAAAATTTCCCACTTGACTGATCTGTGACTGACATCCCTAGTCATACCAGTTATTTGAGTACTTCATTGAAAGAACACTTATCAGCAATTGCTATCTGCAAAAGGTATTAAGTGAGTGTCACTGCTATGACAGCTCATAAGTTCTAAACTGCTTTCATAAACCTGTGGCTCGATATAGCAAAGATGACTGATACCAGTTTAAATTTTTCCTCACCAGTAATTTCTGCAGTGACTCATTTTGTCACTCAGAGGCATCTAATGGGTACAAACAAGGATAGATGAAGTAAATGCAGTGAAGATGGATCATTTTATATTTTTACAGAAAAATTTTACTGGCTTGGTTCTAATCATCTAGTTAGTGTCTATTCAGTATTTACTATTTGCTAAGCACTGGCACTAGGTGCTTTGCTAACATTAGGTGCTAAGGGGAATATAAACAATTATTAGACATTGTTCCTTCTATACGTTTATATCCTAGATGGTGTGAAAATACACACACATACACACACACAGCCATAGCTTATATGTGATTTACTCAGAAAGATTTTCAAAAATTTTGGGCCACACATAAATATATAAAATCATTCAATCCTCACAACAGCCCTATGAAACAGGTATCATCAACCCTGTTATAGTGAAACAAACTGAGACTGAGAGAAGTTAGGGAATACAGCAAGGATGTTGACTTGAACTTAAGACTTCTATCTATAGGTCTATGCCCTTTCTATTATTCTACCTCATCATACAATACTATGGCTTTCAATGAGTGAATAGAATTAAGTGCTTTGGAAATTTAGAATAGGGAAAAATTCTTGCAGGTCAAGATACTTGGTCCTGGGTGAAGTGCAAGACTCAAGACAGATGAAGAGGAGGGAGAAGGGTGCATTCCAAAAAGAAGATTCAAGAGCAATGTCTAATAGAAATATGAACAAGATGTGTTCAGGGCAATACATAAGCCAAAGTGAAGGAAATAGAGAATTGATGTCAAACAGGGTCAAAGATGATTTAGAGAGACAGTGGGGTCAGACTATGTTGACCCATAGATGGCAGTTAATCAAACTCTGAGCTTCACTATGCCTTGGAAGTCTCTGAGGGTCAAAGTAATGTCTTCTCTCTGCCTCTCCTCTATTTCCCTCGCTGAAACAAATGATTTTCTTGTTGTAAAGGTCAGTTTTAGTCTTCAGGACGCTCTCACTGTTAGGATTTGGATATTATTTTTTCAAAGAACTCCTAGAGCATAAATCTTCATCCTGCAAAATTGATTACTTAATAAGGTTCTGAATTTTGTTTTTACCTAATTGTTTTAATTGAACTTGTTTTATGACTTCAGCCGGACAATAAATATCTGGAAAGCTGGGACTTGGGACTACGTCTTATTAGAAGCTATAGAGACTACCTTTAAAAAGGCATGTTGTAAAATAGTGATAAAATATATTTAGGAACAAAGAATCAGGAGCAGGAAAAATATAAATTGGGGTGGGTGGTAAAAAAAACAAGCATGCTTCAAGATGATAATATGATTTGTTATAAATGCCAAATTGAAAGGAAGCAAGGGGAGTATCATGATTTTTTACCATCTGCTATATTTTGGCTCTGTGTCCCCACCCAAATCACATCTCAAATTACAATCGTCACATGTAGAGGGAGGGACCTGGTGGGAGGTGATTGGATTATGCGGGTGGTTTCCCCATGCTGTTCTTGTGATAGAGAATTCTTACAAGGTCTGATGGTTTAAAAGTGGCAGTTTTCCCTTTGTTCTCTCTCTCTCTTGCCACCTTGTGAAGAAGATGTTTCTTCCCCTTTGCCTTCTGCCATGACTGTAAGTTTCCTGAGGCCTCCCCAGCCATGTGGAACTGAGAGTCAACTAGGCCCTTTTTGTTTGTAAATTACCCAGTCTCAGGTGGTATCTTTTTAGCAGTGTGAAAACTAATACACCATCAAAGAGGAATAAATATTTAAAAATGGAAGAAACATATCTTCAAACAGCACTTTTTTTTTAGCAACTGCTTTTAAAAGATTAATTTTGATGTATATCAATGTGCATTATTTAACACATTTAAAAAGTACTGTTCCAGTTATCAATTTGTTGTCTCTCAGCTCCAAATTCACCCTTCATTGTCTGCAATGCAAAACCAGAAATGGACTGTGTAAACACTTCTCCTTTGCCAGCAAGTGTGGTGGTAAATGTTAAATGTTGTCTGGAGAGTGCTCTGGAGCCACTGGAGAAGGCAGAGGTTTCTCTTCCTGGTTCTTCCCTGCTCCTCTCAGTAAGCTCCTGCAGAACATGTCATGTTGCTTTCTAAAGGCAGCTTCTCATAACATTTCAGAGATCAGCTTCCCAGAAAGTCCCATTGGTGTGGCTTCTCCCTGTGGATGGCTTCCTCTGGCACCTCTTTGGGCAACTTGATAGTGAATTCCAAGGAGCAGTATCTCCCCATAGACAGCTTCCCTGGTACCCCTCATGTGGCTTCACAGTGAGTCATGAAGCATGGCACCTCCCTGTGGATGGCTTTTCCCAGCACCACCCTTTCCAAGTAATTTCTGAGGCACCTTCTCATGGGTACAACTTCTGGAACCCCAGAGAGCAGTTCCTGGTGAGTGCCACTTTTGTGGCATCACCCTGAAGATGCCTTCCTAGAGGGTGTCTTCAGAGTGAGTCTCACTGATGCAAACTTTTATGCCACACAGTAGGCCACAGCTGTACCTTCTAACAGAAGGTCTGGGGTTCAGCCCTGAGGTGGAGGCATCTTCCGGATTTCTTCCTACCTTGGGTTCTCTACCTCAGCCTTAGGGGTAATGGCTGCTTCAGTGTCCTTTTCACACTTTAATAGCTAATTCCCTATTATAAATTTTTTATATTGAAATTTCCCTGTTCAACTCACTGTGTATTTTCTTTCTCCTAGTTGGACTTTGACTGCAACAAGTGCTGAAAAACTTCAGAAAAACTATAGCAGGCCCTACTCCAACTATCTTTTACCACTCATCCCTACTCCCCAGAGATAATACTTTAAAACATTTATATACTTAGCTCCACATTTCTACATAAGATACTTATACTGTTATTTCTTGATTTATCAACTTTAGACATTATCCATTTTTATATTTATCCAATCATCCCAATGATTATAGTAATATCATTTTTTTGTTAAATTAATAATCATTACTTTATTATAACTATATAATTATTATTTACCATTCAGCCAACTTAAGTTCTATGATTATATTTTCTTTCTAGTCTGATTCTTTAAAAAATATTTAGTTTTGGAGATACCAATTTCCTTGGCTATTATCTTTTTAGAATTTGTAACACTTATTTTCATTTTTAAAATGCTTTGAGAGATCTGCCAAATATCTATTAGGGTTGTTTTCCACAGTCACATATAGATGAGTTCATCTTTTAAATTCATTTTTCTACAGAGTCACTATAGTATTACACATATAAAAACCATTAAGGAATCTCTAACTTTGCCATCTGATTTCTAATTCTGATATTGACCCACACCAGGGATGTGACCACAGACATATATTTTTAAGTATGTTGTGCTTAATTTTTTTTCTACAAAATGAAGAGAATGAAGTTTTAACTCTATGAGGTACTCTATGAGTTAGCTCTTGGATTCATGGATACCTAATTTGTTTATTGAGTTATAACCTCTGCTTTAGGACTAAGTTAACTTCTTAGTATTAGCTGATTTTAAGTCAGTTTAACCCAGGAGTTTTGGCTACCTCTCAGAAACTTTGTAAAGATATTACATGTTGTGTTCCCTAGAGCCACCTACCCTAGGTGGGAGAACTGGTATTTTTTGTCTCTGCTCTTAGCCTATTCACACTGATAAAAACTAACCATTGTCAACATTTCTCTGAGCTATATATCAATATAATTCTGCCTATATGACTTGAATTGTATTTCTTAAACTTACACTAAGCACTTGGTTATTGAAAGTATTATGCTACATGATAGTTTCTTTACTTAATGGAGGATAGTGCTATAAACACTGTGTAGAAGTTATATGATCAAGAATCCCTGAAAATGTTCTTACCTCATCTGTTTGTATATTCAGCAAATACTGTACATTTTAAGTGTCTGTGTCTTCTGGTACTTTTCTCAGTTCTGGGGAGGCAATAGTAAGCAAAAATACACAGCCATGGAGCTTACTGTTAGCAGCAGAGATAAACAATATCAAATGATCACATGAAGGAGTCTGTTTGCAACAATAAGTAATACAAGCTGGTGCATGGGGTGCGAACTTTACTTCGGGAGGGCTGCACTTAGGGAGGTCACAAGAGGCTTCACTGAGCAAATGATCCTGGAGCTGAGAGCTGAAGGATGAGTAGGAGTTAATGAGGCAACAGGGGAGGGAACAGTCCTCCATTCAGAGAAAACTGTGTTTAAAGACCAATGGCAGGGACAGTACAGCCAGAACAAGGGACACAAAGGACTGTGTGACTGGGAGCAGGGAGCAAGGAAGGGTGGTGTATGATGGTGCTGAACAGGCAAGTGATGGCAGGGCATTGCAGAGCCTCATAGGCCTGCCGAATATTGTGTTTATCCCAAGGAGAAGGGGAGCCATTGAAAGATTTTAGGCTGAAGCAAGGGAGCAGCAGCCCATTGTTGAGATTTCCACCTTGGAGCCAATTTCTGAGGCAGTCCTGGTGAGAATAAACTGGAAGGGGTCAGAGTGGACTCAATCGGGCCAGTTAGGAAGCTTTTAACACAGAATTAAATATTTTAAATGTAAAATATTTTGCCTCAATTTTAATTGATGCCTGCTGTGTCTTTAAAAATTATTATTTCCCACACTGAACTTTTGTTGCTCTCTGGCCTTGACATCTCCCAAATATTTGTCCTTCTTTAGTGGTTGGGTCTATTGCCAGCTTCTGAACTATCTTACTGTAAACAATGGAAGCATCCTGATGCAGGATAGTAATTGCAATGTAAAACCGAAATCCTTCCCTCTAGTCACAAACTGGACATGAATTCCTAACAGCCAGGCAACTGCAAAAAGTGTACTGAGGCACAGTTGAACCAGAATTTTATATCTCCTTGATGAACAAATTGGCTTACCACACTGTCAGTCTGATTGTTTGCCTCTCAGCCAATTACTAAGACAACAGAAAATTGCAAATCCACTTAGCCAGTGAATTTGGCCATGTCTAGAGACTTGGTAATAAACTCTATTTCCGACTGTCTTCATAAAAAATAAACATATAACATTTGAAAATCACTCTGAAGGATGTAGCCAACATTTTTCAAATTTGTTCTGATGACACTGATATTGCTATCATAAAAACTTTAATTATCAGGCTGATATGAATTTATCTTAAGTTGCCTTGATATGGTTTAGCTGTGTACCCCCCAATCCAAATCTCAACTAATTGTATCTCCCAGAATTCCCACATGTTGTGAGAGGGACCCAGGGGGAGGTAACTGAATCATGGGGGACAATCTTTCCCTTGCTATTCTCGTGATAGTGAATAAGTCTCACGAGATTTGAAGGGTTTATCAGGGCTTTCTCCTTTTGCTTCTTCCTAATTTTTCTCTTGCCACCACCATGTAAGGCCTTTTGCCTCCCGCCATGATTCTGAGGCCTCCCCAGCTACATGGAACTGTAAGTCCAATTAAACCTCTTTTCTTCCCAGTCTCAGGTATGTCTTTATCAGCAGCATGAAAATGGACTAATACAGTAAATTGGTACTGGGAGTGGGACATTGCTAAAAAGACACCCGAAAATCTGGAAGCGACTTTGGAACTGGGTAACAGGAAGATAGTGGAACAGTTTGGAGGGCTCACAAGAAGACAGGAAAATGTGGGAAAGTTTGGAACCTCCTAGTGACTTGTTGAATGGCTTTGACAAAAATGCTGTTAGTGATATGAACAATAAGGTCCAGGCTGAGGTGGTCTCACATGGAGATGAAGAACTTATTGAGAACTGGAGCAAAGGCGACTCTTGTTATGTTTAGCAAATAGACTAGAGGCATTTTGCCCCTGCCCTAGAGATTTGTGGAACTTTGAGCTTGAGAGAGATGATTTAGGGTATCTGATGGAAGAAATTTCTAACCAGCAAAGCATTCCAAAGGTGTCTTGGGTGCTGTTAAAAGCATTCTGTTTTAGAAGAGAAACAGCATAAAAGTTCAGAAAATTTGCAGCCTGATGATTCAGTACAAAAGAAAAATCCTTTTTTTTTTTTTTTGAGGAGAAATTCAAGCTGGCTGCAGAAACTTGCAGAAGTAGCAAGGAGCCTAATGTCAATCCCCAAGATCATGGGGAAAATGTCTCCGGGCCATGTCAGAGACCATCACGGCAGCCCCTCCCATCAAAGGTCCAGAGGCCCAGGAGGAAAAAGTGGTTTCATGGGCCAGGCCCAGGGTTCTTGTGCTGTATGTAGCCTAGGGACTTGGTGCCCTGTGTCCCAGCTGCTCCAGCCGTGGCTGAAAGGGGTCAACATAGAGCTTGGGCTGTGGCTTCAGAGGGTGTAAGCCTCAAGCCTTGGCAGCTTCCATGTGATGTTGAGTCTGCAGGTGAACACAAGTCAAGAATTGAGGTTTGGGAGCCTCTGCCTTGATTTCAGAAGATGTATGGAAACACCTGGATGCCTAGGCAAAAGTTTGCTGCAGGGGCAGGACCCTCATGGAGAACCTTTGCTAGGCCAATGTGGAAGGAAAATGTGGGGTTGGAGCCCTCACACAGAGTCCCTACTGGGGCACTGCCTAATGAAGCTGTGAAAAGAAGGCCACCATCCTCCAGACCCCAGAATGGTAGATCCACTGACAGCTTGCACCGTGCACCTGCATAAGCTGCAGACACTCAGTGACGGCTCATGGAAGCAGCCAGGAGGGAGGCTGTACCCTGCAAAGCCACAGAGGCAGTGCTGCCCAAGCCCATGGGAACCCATCTCTTGCATCAGTGTGACCTGGAAGTGAGACTTGGAGTCAAAGGGGAGATAATTTTGGAGCTTTAAAATTTGACTGCCCTGCATGGGCCCTGCAACCCCTTTGTTTTTGCATATTTCTCCCATTTGGAATGACTGTATTTACCCAATACCTGTACCCCCATTGTATCTAAGAAATAACTAGCTTGCTTTTGATTTTTCAGGCTCATAGGTGGAAGGGAGTTGCCTTGTCTCAGATGAGGCTTTGGACTATGGACTTTTGAGTTAATGCTGAAATGAGTTAAGACTTTGGGGGACTGTTGGGAAGGCATGATTGATTTTGAAATGTGAGGAAATGAAATTTGGGAGGGGCAGAATGATATGGTTCGGCTGTGTTCCTACCCAAATCTCAACTTGAATTGTATCTCCCAGAATTCCAACGTGTTGTGGGAGGGGCCCAGGGGGAGGTAATTTAATCATGGAGGCTAGTCTTTCCCATGCTATTCTCCTGATAGCAAATAAGTCTCACAAGATCTGATGGGTTTATCAGAGGTTTCTGCTTTTGCTTCTTCTTCTTTTTCCTCTTGCCGTTGCCAGGTAAGAAGTGTCTTTCACCTCCCACCATGATTCTGAGGCCTCCCCAGCCATATGGAACTGCAAGTTCAATTAAACCTCTTTTTCTTCCCAGTCTCAGGTATGTCTTCATCAGCAGCATAAAAATGGACTAATACATGCCTTGTGCTTTGCTTTGCCTCATTTAGAAGACTTTTCTCTTTACGTCTTCAGTGTTGTATGGCAGGGAGAGTGTTTCTACTCACTGGTTAAAGAGTATATTCTTTCTATTTAGGTCACCGTAAAGGGGCTCCCTTTAAAATTACAAACTTGCGTTGGTCTATAAGCCTTAATGAGAACTAGTTCCTGAGGCATGCCTGAGATAGGTAGACAAAGATTTTTACAGTAGCTACAACACAAAAATAAGTTACTATGTGCACTGCTTTATTTTAACCAGAAAACTCAAATAGCAAGAAAATCTTTTGCGTTTAATTCAGTGATTACATAGCTTTTTTTTAATGGAAGCATGGATTATCACACTACAAATCCTGAACACTAATTCACAAAAATAATTTGTCCATTTTCCTGAAGATGCCCCATACTAGGGTGTTTAGCTGTATTCTGCAGCTCTTAGATGAAATAGTCTGTAAATATCTATTAGATTCATTGGTCAACAGTGTAGGTTGAGTCTGATGTTTCTTTGTTGATTTTCTTTCTGGAACATCTGTCCAATGCTGAAAGTGGGGTGAAGTCTCCAGCTATTATTATTATTATTAATAATTATTTTGAGATAGGTTCTTACTCTGCCACTCAGGCCAGAGTGCCATGGTGTGATTTTGGGAGGCTCACTGCAACCTCTGCCTCCTGGGTTCAAGTTATGCTGGTGCCTCATCCTCCTGAGTACCTGGGATTACGGGCATATGCACCATGCCTGGCTAATTTTTGTATTTTTAGTATAGATAGGGTTTTGCCATGTTCGCCAGGCTGCTCTTGAACTTCTGACCTCAGATGATCTGTCCTCCTTGGCTTCCCAAAGTGCTAGGATTACAGGCATGAGCCACCATGCCAGGCTTCCAGCTATTATTATATTGGGAACTATCTCTCTCTTAGCTTTAATAATATTACTTTTATATATCTGTGTACTCCCTTGTTGGGTGCATATATATTCAAAATTGTTATATCCATTTGCTGAATTGACCCCTTTATCATTATATTGTGACTTTTTTTGTCTCTTCTTATAGTTTTTGTTCTGAAATCTATTTTGTCTGACATGAGTATAGCAACTCTTGCTCTTTCTTGGTTTTCACTCGCATGGAATATTTTTTTCACCCCTTTATTTTTTATCTATGTGTGTCTTTACAGGTGAAATGTGTTGTCTGTAGGCAACGGATCAATGGGCCTTGTTTCTTCACCCATTCAGCCTGTCTATGTCTTTTGATGGGAGAGTTTAGTCCATTACATTCAATGTTTTTTTATGTGTAAAGACTTACTCCTATCATTTCGTTATTTGTTTTCTGATTGTTTTTTGGTCTTTTCTTCTTCCCTTCTTTCCTTCATGTCTTCCTCTAGTGAAGATGATTTTCTCTGGCAGTAAGATTTGGTTTCTTGCTTTTTATTTTTTTGTGTATCCATTGTATGTTTTTTGGTTTGAGATTACAGTGAGGTTTGCAAATACTATCTTATAACCCATTATTTTAACCTGATAACAACTTAACAATATTTGCATGAAGAAACAAACAAGCAAAAAGAAAACTAATAAAAACTGATCTTAACTTAATCCCCCCACTTTTTAACTTTTTGTTGTTTCTTTTTATATCATATTGCACTCACTAGGTCTTGAAAAATTGTTGTAGTTATTATTTTTGATTGGTTTATTGTTTAGTCTTTTTACTTAGGATAGAGTAGTTTGCATGCCACAGTTACGGTGTTACAATATTCTGAGTTTTTCTGTGTATTTACTATTACCAGTAAGTTGTGTAACTTCAGGTAATTATTTATTGCTCATTAATGTTTTTTCTTTCTGATTAAAGTACTCTCTTTAGCATTTCTTGTAGAATGGGTCTGGTATTGCTGAAATCCCTCAGCTTTTGTTTGTCTGGGAAAATCTTTATTTTTTCTTCACGTTTGAAGGTTATTTTCACTGGATATACTATTCTAGAATAAAAGGTTTTTTTCCTTCAGCACTTTAAATATGTCATACCACTCTCTCTTGGCCTGAAAGGTTTCCATTGAAGGATCTGCTGCCAGATGTATTGGAGCTCCATTTTATGTTATTTGTTTCTTATCTCTTGTGATTTTAGAATCCTGTCTTTATCCTGGACTTTTGGGAGTTTGATTATTAAATATCTTGAGGTAGTCTTTGGATTAAATATGCTTGGTATTCTAGAACCATCTTGTGCTTAGATATTGATATCTTTCTCTAGGTTTGGAAAGTTCTCTGTTATCACTTTGAATACATTTTCTAGCCCTATTTCTTTTTCTTTTTTCTTTTTTTTCTGAGACGGAGTCTCACTCTGTCGCCCAGGCTGGAGTGCAGTGGCACGATCTCGGCTCACTGCAAGCTCCGCCTCCCGGGTTCACGCCATTCTCCTGCCTCAGCCTCTCAAGTAGCTGGGACTACAGGCAGCCGCCACTACGCCTGGCTAATTTTTTGTATTTTTTAGTAGAGACGGGGTTTCACCGTGTTAGCCAGGATGGTCTTGATCTCCTGACCTCGTGATTCGCCTGCCTTGGCCTCCCAAAGTGCTGGCATTACAGGCGTGAGTCACCACGCCTGGCCTCCTATTTCTTTTTCTACCTTCTAAGGCCAATAACTCTTATATGTCCATTTGAGGCTATTTTCTAGATCCTGTAGGTGTGCTTACAGTTTTTTATTCTTTTTTCTTTTGTCTCCTCTGTGTATTTTCAAATAGCCTATCTTGAAGCTCACTAAATTTTTTCTTCTGCTTGATCCATTCTGCTACTGAAGGACTCTAGTGCATTCTTTAGCGTGCCAACTGCATTTTTCAGCTCCAGAATTTCTGATTGTTTCTTTAATTTTAATATTTAGTTAAGTTTATCTGATAGAATTCTGAATCTTTTTCTGTACTATCTTGAATTTCTTTGAGTTTCCTCAACTCAGCTATTTTGAATTTTCTGTCTGAAAGGTTACATATCTCTGTTTCTCCAGCATTGGTCCCTGGTGTTGTACATAGTTCATTTGGTGAGGTCATGTTTTCCTGGATGGTGTTGATGTTAGCAGGCATTCTTCAGAGTCTGGGCATTGAAGAGTTAGACACTTACTGCAGTCTTCACTGTCTTGGCTTATTTGAAGCTGTTCTTGGGAAAGCTTTCCAGATATTTGAAATGACTTTGGTGCTGTGATCTAAGCTGTTTCTGTTTTAGGGGGAATCCCAAGTTCAGGAACGCTGTGGTTCTTGCAGACCCATAGAGGTACTACCTTGATGGTCTTGGATAAGATCTGGGAGAATTCTCTGGATTATCAGGGGAAGACTCCTCTTCTCTTCCATTACCTTCTCCCAAACATAGAGTCTCTATCTCTGTTCTGAGCCACCTAAAACTGTGGGTGGAGTGACACAAGAACCCCCGTAGCCACCACCACAGTGTCTGTGCTGGGTCAGACCTGCAACCAGCACAGCGCTGGGTTTTGATCAAAACCTGCTATAACCACTCCCTGGTTACTGGCCCAGAGTATGTCTAGAAATGTTGTCTGGGAGCTAGAGCCAGGAATGGGGGCCTCTTGACTCTGACTGTTGCCCTATCCTGCTGTATCTGAGCCGGTATCCAGGATGCAAGACAAAGTCCTCTTCACTCTTGCTTTTCCTCTCCTCAAGGGCAGGGAAGGAGTCTCTTTTGGAGCTGTGAGCTGTGCAGCTTAGGGGAGAGAAGATGCCAGCACTCTCTTGCTGTCCCAAGTGGTGTCTCAGTATGCCGTGTCCCCACCTCTGCTCCCTACAACTGTCTCTGGGCCTAGTTCAGCCCTAGGGCTTGCTGTCTTTATGGCCTAGATTGCCTTTCAAGTTTACTTAGAGACCAAGAGCATTTTGGCCCTCAGTGGAAAGGTTTGTGGGTGCTCAAGTTCAGACCACTGGAATCATTGATGCCGCTCTAGCTAAGGCTGGTTTTAAATGCTCCCTCTGTGGGTGGCGTTAGCTGAGTTTGCTCTGGGTTTCCTTTCCGCTCTAACAGAACAGAACAGCACAGAGTTCAATGTTTCACAATTGCTCTGTTCTTTCTCCCCCAGTGCCCAGAGATGCTCTCTGCACCACACTGCTGCTGGAGGTTGGCGGGAGGTGGTGTGGGGGGGCGCTGAGGGGGGAATGGTGGCTTTGGTGATTCAAGACTGTTTTTTCTGTCTCTTCAGTGCCTCTTTCAGCAATGTGAAGTTAAAGCCAGATACTGTGAGTGCTCACCTGATTTTTAGTTCTTATGAAGGTGTTTTTTCTGTAGAGATAGTTGTTAACCTGTTCTCCTTGCACGGGGATTGGGGGATAATTGAGGGAACTTTCTATTCTGCCATCTTGCTCCACTTGCTGGTCCTTAGCATTTCTTAGCAATAAAGTGTCTATAAATTAAGGTATGTATATTTTTTTAAATATATAATGCTATTGCACACCTAATAGACTACAGCATTGTATAAATTTTATATGCACTGAGAAACCAAAAATATTTTTGTGACACACTTTATTGCCATATTTGTTTTATTGTGGTGGTCTAGCAGAGAATCCATAGTATCTCTGAGATATGCCTATATTCTGAAAGGATCATTATGCTTGGATCAAGCTATGAAAACTGCAAGATTATGCTGAGACTGTGGATGAAGTTTGACTTTACTTAAAGGTCATTCTCAGAGACAATAACCAGAAATATCTGGAAAATTATAGCATGGCTAAGTCCTACTGAGTCAAACTTTCTGGAAGTAGGGTCTGCAGATTATCATTTTTACTAATCCCACAGTGATTCTTGTGGGCACTAAAGTTTAAGGACCATTGTGCTGGTAGATGGGAAAAAGGGGCTAAACTCATTCTCTCAGCTTAGACCATAAGGCATCTGATGATCAGTGAAAGATAGCATCTTTTTACATTTTCACCATTTTATATGGTTTGAGTGTTTGTCACCTCCAAATCTCATGTTGAAATGTGATTTCCAGTGTTGGAGGTGGGGCCTGGTGAGAGGTGATTTGATCATGGGGCCGGATCTCTTATGAATGGTTTAGCATTGACCCCTTAGTGATAAGTTAGTTCTCGCTCAGCTCACACAAGATCTGCTTGTTTAAAAGTGCATGGCACCTCTCTTTTTTCCCTCTTGCTCCCTCTCTTACCATGAAGTGCCTGCTTCTGCTTCACCTTCTGCCGTAAGTCAAAAAAGCTCTTTGAGACCCTCACCAGAAGCAGAACGGACGCTGGTGCCATGCTTCCTATACAGCCTGCTGAACCGTAAGCCAATTAAATCTCTTTTCTTTACAGTGATGCAAAAATGGCCTAATATATCATTCTACTAGGAAGAGAGGAATTTAGATAAGGCCCTCCACTTTTTATTGAGGTCATACAAGCACACGTGTGGCCTGGGAACAGAGATAGTAAGTGATGCCTTACAAGTCACATTATGTATAGTCAATATTCTCCACATTGTTTTTCCTTTTGTTATTCTCCAACACTTATTTAAGTGTCCCAGACAGCCTCAGCAGGGCAGGCGGAGCAGGATGTGTAGGGCACTGTTAAGTCATCTTCCTCCCTGAGGATGACTGTAGTGGCAATTAATGAGACCCCAAGGGAAAAGGGAATCTTGGGGACAGAGCAGAGTCATGCAGTCCAGGTGCTTCCTACACTAATTTTTCTTCCTTGTGCTGACCATGAAGGATATTTATTTGTTTACTTTCATTAAGGAGAATAGAATTATTTTAAGAGACAAGCCTAGAACAAAATATTCCCCAAAATATTCCCTGGTATTCAAGACATGGAATCTCTCAGCCACCCACTAGGAAGCCCTTATCTTTTTATTATGTAAAGTGAGAAGAGTTGCTTTTCCTCTGTTTATTCACGTAAACATTTTGAGATGTTACAACACTATAAGAAATGGGAGGTAGTTTCTTTGTGAGCTATTACTAATGTTTATTTCTTAAGGATCAACAAGAAATTTAGCTGAAATGGAATACAATAGGAAGCAGTAGTCTCAAAATGGAACCAAATATACCATACTGATTTGCATTAAATTGACTAAAATTGCTATTAAAGAAACAAGTCCTAATTGTAATTCATCAAATTATTCATTTTAATAAACTAAAGCTTTTAGACAGTGCATTAATGAGATCCAAATCAATCTAACAGGGAGCACAGGAAGCAATTAAGTTTAGTATGGAGAGAATGCAGGAAAATTACTGATAGTATAAAAGTTTTCTCTGACTTAAAGAGAAATGCTTTTAAACAATAGTAAGGCCTTTCAAGATAATAATCACCATCTTGCACAAATATAGCTGCTATAAAATTAACTTTCAAACCATTTAGATCTATCATTGTCCTTTTATTCACATCTTCAAAGCACTAGTCTGACAAAATACCAGAAATAAATCATGGGTTTTTTTCTTGATGTTTATATGGTGTAAGCTAAGATTAGGACTGAAAAAAAGTAGTGGATACAGCATTGTCCTTGATCCACTGTTTTTATTTTATGTAGTCAGTAAAGACCAGAGCACGAAAAATTATCAACAATGAGGTCAAGTTCCACATGGCACAGAGTGGGTACAAATAAAATGATAACACAAATGAAAACATCCAATAGTTTATCAGTCCTCTTAATGCTGTTTCTGCATTAACCCTTCTGCCTTATTATAAATCATAAACATTGTGCAAAGGTTTAAGTGTAGCTTCTTAATAAAATATTTTTCTATTCTTTTAATCATATATCACATCTGCCTCCTACCATCTTTTATACTTATTACAGTTAGAGTTAATGTAATATTATCTGCATTTTTATACATTGTTATCCCCAACTATTCTCCAAGGTTCTTTATGGTAAATGCTATGCCCTATCCACCTCTGTACTTCATGTGCTTCCTGGCACATACTGCTCAATAAATGGTGAACTAATGAATAAGGACATTGAAAATGCATCTGGCTTGAGTCCCAGTTTAAATAGGAACTTGAGTCTAAGTAGGATTAAGACATATCTGGTGATCTGGAGGGACAGACTTGCCAAAGGCCCATTTACATGAGGAATGAGGAAAAGAGACCTTATCACAAAAGAGAAAAGTAGCTGGCATCATGAACTTGATCCAAGAAAGAGGCCTTAGTGGTTGGTGGAGTGGTCTAATTGTGAAGAAAGCATGGGATTAGACATTGTCCAAGCCCTACTTCTCAATGGACTCAAGTGTGAGTCTTCTCCCTTAAATAAACATAATTGGGCTCTTTCCCTGAAAACTCTTCAAGCACTGAGGCATCAGCATTACTGCTCAGATACTTTTTAAAGTGTTGAGGATCAGAGGAGGGAGAGCCATTTTTCTTCCTTACCACACAATAGAGCAGAACTACACAATGTGATCCACGGATCAGTGCCAGTCTATATGAGTTGGTCCATGATGAGATAATGAATTTGAATCAGAACATAAGTTGACCATGTCAATGAGGACATTGTTTAGTTCAGCTAATATTTTTCTTTCAATACTAACAAGATATGCTTGATGAAGGAGGAAGAGTGTTCATTCACATTCTGGCAGAATCTCTTTACTCTTCTCTTCTTAACCAAGAGTTGGTGCACTGGCTATTTTGAGAAACTGTAATAGAGAACCATGCTGCTTTGACATCTCCTGGGTTCCAGAGCATTCCTTATGGTAGCAGGAGATAATAGTACTAGTAGATGTACTACTCAGGGCATTTACATCAGTGGAAGGAGCATGGCAATTTGTCGTGAGAACTGTGGTATCCAGTACAAGATCAGAGATGTCAAATGAGTTTGGACTGGTTTGTGATCATGAAATATCTTCTGAGGACATTCTAATGTACTTAAAGAACAATTTTAGTGATATAAAGTTACATCTGAGGCGATACAAGCAAGAATCAGTAGGCTGTGTGTCAGTATTGCAGCTTCTTGAAAATAGATGCCAGAGCTTCTAAGACTGACCTTTGCTCCAAATTTGGGCATCTCATCTTATTATGGCCTTATAGCACAAAGATGCCCAGGGGGATATAGTTGCAAAAATGGAGGGTATTCCTTATAAAAGGGTGAGGATGGCAACTCTGGATGAAAAGAGATGCAGTAAAAGCTAATAGATCAAACGAATAGAGGGGAATCAAGTTGAGAAAAATATTAAAAGATTTAGAAAACAAGGAGATGATGGATATCGTATATATAGATCTTGTAAAGTCTATGTATTTTTTGAAGGAGGCAAGCCCACATTTTCTGCATGTATATATGTTTGCTATTTTCATATGCATGTAATCATTAAAAAATAACAGAGCCTGAAGGTTTCTTGATAATCATCAATAATTGATGAATGGTAAGATTTTTATAAACCCACATAATACATCAAAATCAATTCATTACTGGAAAATTATCATTTGAAATTGGCAAACATATTTTCTGTCTCTAGGTTCAAGATAGCTACCAAAAAGATTAACTGAATTTTACTCTAAAGACAAATCTTTACTTGTCACCAAACAGAATGCATATTCCAGTGCCTACAAGACAAAAAATTTCTTAGAATTAAATTCTTCTTTATCACCTCCACCAACAACAAAGGGTATTCATCAAGCGACAATAAAAATCATCATTTATATGCACTGTCTGTCCTCTACAAGTACCTACAACCTAACACGAAGGTAAAAATGTAAGTGAAATCTTACATATTTACATGGAAAAAATAGAATTAAATCTGTAATTACCCATCATTAGTCTGTGTATACCTTTGCATCTATGGAGTATTTGGTACACAGTAAATATTCAACAATACTTAACGTAATTAAATGAAAAAAACGTAAATTTGAATAGTTGAGTTGAGTGGGCAGAGGCATTAAGAGTTCTGAGGCTAAGCAGGTCAGCCTCAGAAAGCCCTCACTTCCTATTCCTGGATCACCTGGTTTGACCCTAATTTTATGTGTGTTTGCTAAGATTTGGCATCCTTGCAGATGAGCATTTAGTTAGAACTTGACATTTTTGGTGTATCTAAATAAGAGCAGACTGTTCCTGCCTTTTTAGCAATCCCAGAGATAGTCAAATATCAGACAGCATGATGGGACCTCAAAGACCTATTTAGTTTAATCACCTCATTTTACAAAGAAAGAAACTAAGGTCCAGAGTAGCAGACTGACTCATCCTAAATCATACTATCGACTTTTCCCCTTAGGTTACTTGTCTTTTCTGAACAGTTGCTGGTAAAAGATAATCCAGTAACCCCTTGTCAAATAAAACTTACAGGAAGCCCTTGGTCTGGATGGAGCTCCTGCACTATGTCCAACAAATCAAACCAAAATGGAGTCACTCATGCTGAAGTTCCACACCAACATGCCAAAACAAAGTTGTTATCAGACTTCCCAATAAGTCAGGAGAGAGAATAGCCACATCCCCACAGACACGTTTTAGCTGACGTGATAAAGAAGTCCCCTCTGCTGAAACCTTTGCAAGGAAAGTAACTTTGAAATTACCAATCTGCTTTTTGTTCTGTTTCTGCCTTCCTCAGCCTTTTTCTGTCTACAAAGCCAACCTCCTCTGCTGGGCTTATTGGAATACTCATTCTACTTTATAGAATGAGATGTTGCCTGATTCTAGAATTGCGAATAAAAGCCAAGTAAGAAGATCTTTATGCTAAATTTGCTGTGATTTTATCTTTTGACACCTTCCAAACACACTGCTGAATCACCATGCACAAAATGATCATCTACACAACATTCAAATCGTCTGGCTTCAGTAAAATCATCTGCTTGGTTCCAAATGCACTCTTCCTTTACTTAGTGTATTTCAAACAACTGACAACAGACTACCTCTGTCCTGGCTCAGCACTGTTTCATAGTTTGGAAATTTTACAGTTGACTCCTTCCAGCCTCTTTTCACAGTCTGAATTTGCAATGACTTTCTCACCATTAGGCCTTTTGCAAACTCTTACCATCTGGGAAACAACAACTGTCCTACAAATATCCATCACTATTTCATATCCATGCTGGTATTGGTTTTTGGTCCTAGGCACATTCAGTTCTAGGACTAAGTCCATCCTCCTTTTCACTAGGATGCCTGTAACCTATCTTACTTTGCATCTCTCTGCAATGGAACTTAAATTACCCGACGTGGTATGGGTTTATGAGCAAGGCACTGAGAGTAATTAACATTTGAATAAAAGCTACCTGTGGATTCCTCTATTTAACAGCTGTTAAATGAATTATTTATTTGTCTGCTACAAACTCTAGGTTGGCAGATTGAGTATACCCAGGTGGAAATTACAGTGCACACATACAAGTGGGGATTAAATGAATTGTATAGCATAAATCAAATCAGGTTGCAATTTTGAAATCTAGACAGTAATCCCAATTACTTCTGAGGGATAGCCCATAGAGATAGATCAATATATAACACATGAATATTCAAAGATACTTCAGTATTTAATGGTCCCAGCTCTACCTGCCAAACTAGGAATTGACTGAGATCTTTTGACTCATGTAAACCCAAAAGAACAGACTCACCAGCACCAGGGCTTGTCAGCCAATATTAATTCCCACATTTCAAATATGCCTTTCAATTAAATGCCTTCATAGATGGGTTACAGAATGTTAATAATTTTGGCCCAAACAGGGGTTTTATCATAGCATGCAAGATTTTGTGTTTTGGTGTTATTATTTACGGCTCCCATGGAGAACAGACTGTTCTACCATGTTGTAAAAAGCCAAAGTGGAGAATAAATTGTTATGTTAAAGAGACTGTGCTGACTAAACCAAAAATAAAAGATTTGGCAATTACTCATTGAATGCAAGCAATTTAGAAACCAAGTCACTCATATCTAAAAGTGAAAATCTGTACTTATAAAATCCTGCCTATGTTAATCCAAAACATACAGACATTGTTGAAACATACATATAACCAGTGTGCCTATAAGACACTGGAATTTGAATTATTTGAAGATAATGATGCACAAAGAAGTCAAATATTCAAACTAAAATATTTAGTATCATATTTTGGCCCTTTACTAATTGCTGCAATATATTCTATCTTTTAATCCTCGCAATCACCCACTGAGTACTGCTATTTACTTGTAGAGAGTGAAGCACAGAGATGTCCCATAACTGGTACAACGTCACAGAGCTATGTTGGAAGAGCTAGCATTGAAATCATCCCCAACAAAATTTTATAAAATCAATTAAGAAAAAATATAAAATAACATCCTATTAGGCTTCCAGCAGCAATCACTAAGCCAGCTTGCCCTTTAGCTCACTTCCTTGTAGCTGGTTGCCACTTACTAGCTAGCCCAGGAAAACGTATCCCTTGTCACAAGACTCTCTGTTCTTTTTCAGTTCTAGACATAAAATCAAAGACAGTGAAATGACAGGCATTCTGTTTGAGCTTCTTCTTTAGTTTCTGCATACTAATGGATGCCAGCCGGTCTGGAAGACCTAGTAAGAAGCTGACTCATGGAGGAATGCAGTTACCATATCCTGGTACTTTCATCCCCCTTAACCCTGACGAATTGATGACCCCAAATTTTCCAGCCTCTCACCCTCTACAAATCCCCTTAATAACCTTTGCTCAGGACCCCTAGATGAAATGGATTTGAGCACTTGAGAAAATTCTTCCCATTTCCTTGTTCGGCACCTTGCAGTTATTAAACTCTTTCTCTGCTGCATCCCCACTGTCAGTGAATTGGCCTGCTGCTATGCAGCAGACATACAAACCTGGCAGCCCTGTAATAGAATTTATGCAGGAAGCCTGACTCTCAAGCCTTAGGCCTCAACCTCTCTACCTGTATTGCAGTTAAATCTCCTCTTACAAAAGAAGACATTTATGCAGCCAAAAATCACATGAAGAAATGCTCATCATCACTGGCCATCAGAGAAATGCAAATCAAAACCACAATGAGATACCATCTCACACCAGTTAGAACGGCCATCATTAAAAAGTCAGGAAACAACAGGTGCTGGAGAGGATGTGGAGAAATAGGAACACTTTTACACTGTTGGTGGGATTGTAAACTAGTTCAACCATTGTGGAAGTCAGTGTGGTGATTCCTCAGGGATCTAGAACTAGAAATACCATTTGACCCAGCCATCCCATTACTGGGTATATACCCAAAGGACTATAAATCATGCTGCTGTAAAGACACATGCACACGTATGTTTATTGCGGCACTATTCACAATGGCAAAGACTTGGAACCAACCCAAATGTCCAACAACGATAGACTGGATTAAGAAAATGTGGCACATATACACCATGGAATACTATGCAGCCATAAAAAATGATGAGTTCATGTCCTTTGTAGGGACATGGATGAAACTGGAAACCATCATTCTCAGTAAACTATCGCAAGGACAAAAAACCAAGCACCGCATGTTCTCACTCATAGGTGGGAATTGAACAATGAGAACACATGGATACAGGAAGGGGAACATCACACTCCGGGGACTGTGGTGGGGTGGGGGGAGGGGGGAGGGACAGCATTAGGAGACATACCTAATGCTGAATGACGAGTTAATGGGTGCAGCACACCAACATGGCACATGGATATGTATGTAACAAACCTGCACATTGTGCACATGTACCCTAAAACTTAAAGTATAATAATAATAATAATAATAATAAAAATCTCCTCTTAGACACATTTTTGTGAAGTGAGCAACTGGAAGGGAAATGGAAATATGTAAACAGAGTCCAGTAACAGCTTAGTGGTAATATTTTGAGGCGTAATGTCAGCAGCCTATTGCAACACAGGCAAGAGTTGTGAAAAGCCTGTCTTCATCTGAGGTCTCTACTGTCCCACTGGGCTTTGCCTCCTCCTTTCAGGCCTTTTGTTCTGCCTTGGTTTATATCTCTGATAATCTCTTCAATTGCTGTGCTTTGGTTAATGGAGGTTGTTATTTTTAAGATTTCAACAACTGAAAATTAATACTCTTTAAGAAAAATCTTTTTTTCTTTTTTCTTTTGCGTGAAAGTATCAAATAATTCTTACCCTTCATCTGCACTGTACTTGTAAATGGCACATGTTCTATTTAGTACGATGTACATTATTTGATGTTCTATTTGCCATTAATATTTTTTTCACTGTTTTAGAGTGTTTTTAAAAAAAACTCAAGAAGCATTCATCATAATCTGGGCCTTGAAAAATACTAACAAACACCTTCTTATTACGGTTACCAATATGTAAATTATGTGAAGGAAATAAAAATATTTCACACCAAATTATGGCTCCCTGGTATCATGAACGTTTTAAATTAAAAATTATTAGAGATCAACAAGTGTTTTAAGAGACTTTCCCCCTGTCTAAATAAAGATAGGACTGACTCACCAAGAACAATTGGTCTTGTTCCCCTCCCTGTTATCTCATTATCTATTGCAGAAAAGAGGACCCAGGGTATAACCACAGCTGTACAGACCCTTTTTTAGGAAAATGACTGTTTCCAAGGATCATCTAAATACTACAAATAACTGTTTACAAGTTAGTTTCTGTTCCCTGATGCAATTTTTCTCCCTAGTAATCATTTACTGCCCCTCAATATAATTCATCTTCTCTCATTCCTATAACCTGTTTGCCAGGATCTGAGCCCCCATTCTTTCCGTAACCTCAACGTGGTATCTAAGCTTCCACATCTCACTGGGAAGTTGAGTCTTCATTCTGAAGGCTGCTGTGCATACAGGTTAAATAAATTTGTAGTCTTTTCTCCTATTAATCAATCTGCTTTGTGTCAGTGATTTTTCAGTGAACCTTTACAGATCCAAGGACCTTCACCCTCATGGATGAAAGAAATGTATTTTAAAAATATATTTTATTAGTACTGAAACTTATTTTTGTTGTATTCTTGTCTGAAAAATCCATGAGCACAGCATGAGTAGCAACGTCTTTCATTTAATTAAAGCTATAATTTTGTATGTAAAAAAATCCATAGTATAGCCACATACCTAGATTGTAGCAAACATCCAAATTGTGGAGTTTCGAGAAGGTTTAATGCACTGATATTAATGGAATGTTTCCCCGACACTATTATTATTTAGAAAATTTCATTCCAATCACATCTTACCTTTGCTTTAACTAGCAGTTAATGAATAATGAATAATGGATGTGAAAGACATTCCTTTATTTAAAATGAGAAAAGCCTATTAATAAATAAAAACATAAAATTAGGTGTGAAGCAATAACACATTAAATTATTAGCAATATACTGTTAAATATTAATTTCTACAGCAACTAACCAGAAGCTGAATAATTTAGCTTAGGAATGATATCACCTACTTTCTTTGGGCAAAGCCTAAAAATTTGTCCTTATAGGATGTCTTCCAATGGCACTAGCTGTCAGAAATAGGCAAGATTGATGGGACAGAATTCTGGAGTTCAATATGTTTGACAAGAGAAAAAAAAGAAAACTACCTCCCTTTAATATTGGGGTCAGGTCATCAAATTTTTGTAAATAGTCTCAGAATATATAGACTGGCATAATTTTTAGTTAAATATTAACATGTTCTACTGTAGAACAATTTAGAGATTTTAAAGTGTTTACAGGTGAATTAACTGATCCATTCTCAAAATAATCATTTGCAGAAGGAAGACATGTTAATTGCTCCATTTTATGGAGCAGGAAATAAAGACTAAGAGATGTTCACTAGTAGTTTTCTTATAGTGGAATGGTTCAGAAGTAAGTGAGGTGGATTTTTATTAGTCTATAATCACTTAGAGATTTTAATTATTATCATGAGATGAAAATCCTAGTCAAACACTTTTGGAAAAGTGAAAAAAAGAAAGTTATGTTTGGAAAAAGAAGGGAAAAAAAATTATAAGGGCCTTTGGAGACAGAGCTACAGTTATTTGAAAATCAAAGATACTTTTTAATGGGCAGATCCATGGTTGAGCAGTGTCAATATTGTGTCTGTTGTTCATTAGGCTCTGTTATAAGTAGAGGGGTGGGAGATTCTGAATGCTCATCAACACGCCCAAAGGAAAGGATGGGGTGAAGCTGCTAATGGAAGTGGGCTAATGCTTTCAGGAGTGCTGAAAACTCAGGTTCCTACCCTTCATCCCATGAGGAGCAGAATTGATTGCTTTCTCTATTTTGTATGAAAATGTGATAGGAAATGTTGCTCTCCCCTTGGTTGATTATACTGCTAAGGTAGATTGAATCATTGCATTTAATCATCAATGGACTTTTGTATTATAATTATGCATCCATGTCTTTTGATATGCAACTTTGCAGTGCTACCCACTGAAGAAGGTATATTTTCCCAACTGCTAAATGTTGAGCTTGACCATGTGATATACTGCAGCCACTGGAATGTTGGTAAAGTGAAAAGTGGCCTGTTAGGGGCCAGGTTGAGTGGTATCATGTGTTTCTTCTCATCATCTGTGGTCTTACCAATTGCTATGAGAAAAAGTAGTAGGTAGATACTGGTCTAAGGTGAATGTGTATTTACTTGAACCTAACCCACTGCCTGGAGCTCAGCCTACCCAATCAGAGCCAACTCATTAAACTACAGAAAACCAATACTCAATATAAGCCATTGAGTTTTGAGTGGTTTGTTATGTAGTGTCAGGGCAGTAATAGCTAGCTAATATAATCACCATCCATTTAGTATTCCAAGCTAGAAATCCGGGCATCATAGCTGTTGAGTTTTGTTTGTAAGAAAAATCATGCTATGATTTTAAAAAAAAACACATCATTATTATAAAGAATGTATGTAATAAAGAGGATTTTAAAAAGAAAAACAAGCATATGATGCCAATTTCCTACTGCCCAAGAAACAACTATCTTCAACATTAGGTGAGCATCATTGTAGACATACATTTCCTTTTCTATAAGCTTTTTAATTTTATAATAGTATTAAATATACAGAAAAGTTATAAAAATAATACTGAGAATTCCTTTATACCCCTCATCCTGTCTCCTCCATGTTAATATCTTAGATTGTCATGGTACATTTATCAAAATGAAGAAACCAACATTGACACATTACTAGTAACAACACTGAACAACTTATTCAAATTATCACTATTTTCCTCTAAGTTTCCAGAATCTCATGCTGGATACCATATTGCATTTAGTCATCAGGTATCCTTAGCCTACTCTGGTCTGTGACAATTTCTCAGACTTTCCTATTTTTTTATTTTAATTTAACAGTTTTGAGGATTACTGATCAAGTATTTTGCAGACTGTTCTTCAATTAGGATTGGCTGGCGTTTTCCTCAAGGGTAGACTAGGATAATGGGTTTTGCAGAGGAAGAATACATGAAGTATTCAACATAGTAGATCAAGGTGCAAGCTATCAACATGACTGACCATTGATGATGTTAACCTTCACCATCAAACCAAGTTTGTGTTTGCCACAATTCTCCACTGTGAAGTTATTCCTTCAATTTCCCTACTCTACTTTTTGAAATGGACATCTATGTTTACATACTTTTTGTCAAAATAATACATGCATATCAATTTGAAAGAAATGGAATTACAAAGCTTTAGAAAACATTCAGTGGCTAAGCTCTATCATTCTCATCACTAGAAGCAACTACTTTTGATGATTCTCCATTCCCACCCCAAGAGCTAGTTAATCACAAACCTATTTTCTGTCCTGTAGGGAAGGCCTTTGATCTGTACATATCACAAAGGAAGGGAATGACCCTGGGAGTTTTACTGCAGACCCAAGGACCAGCTCAACAACCAGTGGGTTACCTAAATAAGGAACTGGATTTGGTGGCTAAAGAATGGCCAGCACGTCTCTGAGCCATTGCCTCAGTGGCCCTACTGGTCCCAGAAGCCTCCAAATTAACCCTGGGAAATGATTTAACTGTTTACAACCCACACAACATGGCAGGACTACTGTACTCTAGAGGGAGCCTTTGGCTAACAGACAGCTGACTGTTCAACTAGGAGGCCCTGCTGTTATAGGGTTCCAACATCAAATTAAAAACTTGTTCTTGCCTATATCCAGCCACTTTCCTCCGCAAGGAAACTCGGGAACCTGAGTATGACAGTGAACAAGTCATAATATGGACCTATGCAGCCAGGGACGATCTCAGAGATAACTCCCCTAGAGAACCCAGACTGGACCCTCTTCCCAGATGGGAGCTCTTTTGTAGAACAAGGAATCCATAAGGCAGAATATGCAGTTCTCTAAATGACGTCATTGAAAGTACATCTCTCCCTTCAAGCACAAGCACTCAGTTAGTTGAGCTAATAGCTCTGACAAGAGCACTTAAACAATGGAACAGTAGCTAAAATTTACACTGACTCCAAGTATGCTTTCCTGGTTTTCCATACTTATGCTGTCATCTGGAAGGGAAGACATTTTCTTACCACTAATGGATCTCCTGTAAAACATCACCAGGAAATTAACAGGTTATTATTATCTTCAGTTTTCCTTCCATGAGAAATAGAAGTTATGCATGGCAGGGGACATCCAAAGGGAACAGATGAGATAGCCTAAGGAAATAGACTAGATGATCAGGCAGCTAACTCAGCAGCAAGGAAGCCTCAAGACATCAACACACTTCAAAACCCTCTAATCTGGGAAGGCTCCATAAAAGATTCCAAAAAAATAACTCAGTACTCCCCTACAGAAACAGAATGGGCCACTTGTCGAGGTTATACTTTTCAGCCCACAGGATGGCTAGAGTCAGAGGATGGCGAACTCCACTTGCCAGTCTCAGCCAATGGAGAGTTCTTAAAATCCCTCACCAAGTTTTTCACCTGGGAAAGGATAAAACTTATCAATGTGATCAGAGATTGGTTTTCAGGATCGAACTTACTAAAAACAGTCAAGCAAGTTTTTAATGCTGAAGTCTATCTTAAAGAAATGTTCCCCTGAACCCAAAGAACAGGAAGTTATCCAGCGGAGGACCGGCAGATAGACTTCACCCACATGCCAAAGATGAAGGGCATTCAGTACCTCCTGGTATGGGTAGATACCCTCGCTGGCTGAGTAGAAGCATTTCCATGCCACACAGAAAAAGCTTCTGAGGTAATAAAAGTGTTAGTTAATGAAATAGCTCCCTGCTTTGCTCTACCTAAGTCCTTTCAAAGTGACAATGGCCCTCATTTAAGGCAGCTGTCACACAAGGGGTCTCAAAAGCACTAGGCATAGAGTATCATCTCCATTGTGCTTAGAGACCCCAGTACTCGGGAAAGGTAGGGAAAACTAATGATATTATCAAGAGACAACCCAGAAAATTATCCCAAGAAACTCACCTTCCTTGGGTCACTCTTCTTCCCATGGCCTTACTGTGAATAAGAAATACCCTTTCTAAATGTGGTCTTAGCCCTTTTGAGATGCTGTATGGATGACCTTTCCTTACCAGTGATTTTCCGTTAGATCGGGAAACCTCTCAGTTAGTCAAGCATGTAACCTCTCTGGCACACTTCCAACAGGAATTAGCACAATTAGCAAAAGCTCAATCCCAGAAAATAGGACCACCTCTGTTTAACCCAGGAGATTTGGTACTGGTAAAGGCTCTCTCCTCTCTCTCTCCTTCTCTAGGCCCAAGCTGGGAAGGGCCTTACACTGTTCTTTCTCCCAGCTCCCTTGGCAATAAAAGTTACAGGAACCAACTCCTGGATACATCACACTCAAATTGAAGCCTGGAAAGCTGAGGGAGCAACCCCTGACAGCCCAGAGGAAGGTCCTGAAGATCAGTGTGAAGAAATAAGAGATCTTAAGCTGAAAATCCTAAAAGATAAGTAACTGAGTGAGAACTACTTATCTTAGTCACACCCCTACCTCACCAAATACTTTTTGTATCTACCTCTCCTTTTGAGATTCGTCACCAAATATTAGACCTTCTTTTTGATGCATATTTGCAAGGGAATTTTTAATTATCCATAGAGTTACATTATAACTTCACAGAGCTCCAAAGAGAAATTGTATATCTTGGAAAATAACAATTTTAGATGGAAATTACTTACTATGCCACCCTTGCAGGAACTGTTATACTCACTCTACTATTTGCAGTAGGACTATATACTGTAGCAACCTCTGGGTGAAATATCAGACAGAGAATCTCAATTACTGTAGCATTTTACCTAATTACCATCCTCATAACAGTAGTAACAGTTACTGACAGGAAGTAAACCTGAATGTTTTACTATCACTAAGTCTGCTAGAACTTTTTATCAAACTTAGTAACACATCACATCCATTAGCTCCTACAATATCAGCCATGGCCCATTTGTATGACAAGACTAATTGTTGGATCTGTCCTAAGCCATTTGCTCAGTTCAATAACACTCTTAAGAAACCTCTTAATTAAATAAACACATTAAGAAACCTCTTAATGACTGGAACTTACCTTCTTAGGATTCCCTTTGTTAGTTTTACCTTTAATCCTTGAAGACTTATCAGGCATAAATGGGACATGGTATGGGAGCAATTTCAACTGGGTAACTAACTCTTCTCAGGAAAAAACTTGGAAGAACACCCTACCGACAGATAAGCTGCACACCTTCAGGCTGGGAAAAGTTGACTGGGTAATAGCAAATGCCTCCCTCTGCTTTAAAAGCAGCAAGGAAGGACCATACTTGGGAGATCTTAAATGTTGTAATACCACACTTGTAATTGCTGATAGTTCAAAGATGTGGGGGGGAAAGTGCCATAAGGATGATATAAAAGGATCAGAAGGCCTAGTGGGGGAGTGGGGGGCTTTCGGAGTCTAGCCTCTCCTTCTGGTTGGAAGTCCTGATGGGAATGGCATGCTCTAAGTAACCACCTTGACTATAATGTAAAGAATAACACACAGGCCTTTCCAAACATGCCTCCTCATGGAATTCGAGACCTTTGTATGATGTTTGCTAATAGCAGTGGCCTACAAATCTGTGGGCAAACTGGAGACATCTGGACCAGCAGCCCTTGCCACAGGGATCATCTGAGATACTGGCCAGGGAATATTATGTCCCTAATTTTTCAAAACTCCATTTTTCAGGTGGACCCTTCTCACTTGTAATGTCAAATTCCAAATGGCATCATAAATGACTATCCTGAATATGGATATCCTTATCCCAAGGATGCCCCTGTTAAACATAAAGAGGGGAGTCTTCTAAGACATGAGAAAAATCTGCTGGTGTCTCTCACAAGCCACAGCTTAGAACCATCCCTTCAAGGAACAGGGTTATATTTTCTTTGTGGCTCCTGGCTACATTTAATCTTTCCAAGGCGTTGGAAGGGAACCTTACTGTAGTAGCAGCAGTTCCTGACTTACTATTTTTAAATTGTACTGAGATGGCAGCATCATCTGAGGACATCCCTAACTTAGGCTCTTTTCTAGAAACTGTACTGTCTCAAATACACTGGAGAAAGAGATCTATCATTTCTATGCCCTCATATGGAGATTTAACTGAAAGGGGAGACTGGGGAGGGCATGCACATGACAATCCCAGCTTGGAAAAACCATGGATGGGAAATTCTATAGCCAGAGGTCCATTCTGGTTTGCTGGCATCCCTCTCCTTGAAAGATCGGTACTTAATATTCCTGTTATAATACAATGAAGATGGAAGGCAACTGTAGGGGCCATAGAGGCACAACAGCAATCTATGACTCTTTAGCCTCAGTAGTAGCACAAAATAGACGGGCCTTAGATGTCCTTATGGCTGAAATAGGAGGTACCTGTGCACTTTTAAATGAAACATGTTCCTTCTGGATTAACACCTATAGTCAAGTACAGGAAAACCTACAGGTACTTAAAGATGAAATCAAAGTCATTGACAGGCTAAGAGAAAATGCAGGCTTCAGCCCCAGGTGGCTACAATCCCTCTTTAATGAATTCCAGTCTTCTTTATGAAATTGGTTAGTTCCTTTATTAAGCCCCCTCTTGCTTATATGTCTTGTATTAATATTTGGACCTTTTATACTCAATACTATAACCAGAATTGTTTCCTCTCACCTAGAAGCAATCAAACTCCAAATGGTGCTACAAACAGAATCACTCATGGACATGCCATTCTTCTGAGGACCCTTAGATTGACTCCAGGAGGAACCCTAGCTGCTGTTCCCCACTTCCCCTTTTCATCAGGAAGTAGCCAGAAACAGTTGCTGTCCAAAACCCACAACAGCAGTTAGGGTGACATCTCCTGAGTGGGGGAAATATTACAGGAGTTACTAAGAAATTATTGTAGTCACTTACAGAGGGTAAAAGAGTCCTCAGTAAGGCTTTTTCTTTTAATAAAAAAGCAGCTCCCCCCAACAAACATTTCTTTTCTAACAGAAAGTGGCCTGAAAAACCAGACCTGCAAGCATTGATATGCAAATACCGGTGGCTAGAAGCCAGGTCCACCCAATATGGCAGTTCCTGCCACTTGTTCTTTGTTGCCATGTGTGCATGACATCATGGTAACATTTGCATATTAAAAGGCTAGGGTGGGAAGGCAAGTCCCCCCCCCCCCACCGCCCCCTGCCGCAGGCTACATGAATGACAAACCTGGTCAAACCAATCCCCAGGGCCCAAACAAATCAAACACTGCCTCCTCCAGCCTCCCAATAGAACCCGTTGCTTTCTGCCACATGTGGGGTTTTCTATTCAGAGCCCTCCTCCCTCTGTACAAGGGAGCTGTTTTCTTCTTTCTTGAAAGTTTAATATCAACTTTCTGTTCCTTAAACCACTCCATGTATGTCCATGTTGCTAATTTTCTCGACGCAAGACCAAGGACCCAGGGAGTTTCTCCAGACAATGGAGCCTTATCACTACTATAATTTAAATGACAATAATAATTGAATTTTTTTTTTTTTGGCTCAAGCATTAAACTAATGATTCACTGTTTTCAAACTTCCTAGAATTTGTGTTCTTTTGCTCTCTAAAGTTAGACTGCCTAAGTTTAAATTCTGGCTCTGCCACTTGCTTTGTGACCTGGGGTAAGTTACTTACCCCTCTCTGCCTCAGTTTCAGCATCTGAACATGGGGATAATAAAAGTATGTGTTCCATACTGAGTTAGCATATTTCAGGTACCTAGAACAAAGGCTGAGATAGTTCTGCCTAATTTATTTTTGTCTCTTCTTATCCTCCTACTACATTTCTTATCCTCCTGTCTCCCTCCTCTTTTCTTCCTTCCTGTGCAACTTTCTTATGTCATATTTTAATATGTCTCTTCTGTAACATTTGTGGAGTTTTCTATTCAGTGCTGCCAAAAATATCCATGTTGGATAATCTGTATTCTTCCTGTTTTATTACTTAGCTTTAGTGTTTCTTTAAATGCTGTCTTTCAATCTGCATTTGCAATGTTTACAGCAAGCCATTTTTCTAAGTTGGTTAATTGACTTTCCATTCTTTGATGTTTCTAATTTTTTTTTCTATAGGTAGTTTTATTTCCTATGGACTACAATGCTCCTATGCATGCCATTCTGTTGCTATAATGTTTCTACCTTGAGTGGATTAAGTTATTAAATTATCCTATTACCTAATTAAATCCACATTGTTTAAATGCTAATTTAATCAATACTTTAATTGTCAAATAAATAAAATTTAAAATACTTAATATAATTAAATTCTTTTTTTATTTAGTTAGGTTTGGTATTTACTTTTTTGATTTTTTCATAGATAGATATATAATATTTGTACACATTTGTGGGTTACATGTAATATTTTGTTACATGCATAGAATGCAGAGTATTCAGGGCATCTATCACCTTGGGTATTTATCATTTTTATGTGTTGATAACATTTCAAATCCTCTCTTCTAGCTATTTTGAAATATACAATACATTGTTGTTAATTATAGCCACCTTTCTCTGCTATTGAAAATTGGAACTTATTTCTTCTATCCACCTGTATTCTATAGCTCCAAATCCTTTCAGGGAATGTCTTTTGTTTTGAAGATTATGTTTTCTAAAATTAAAAAAATCTTTTGAGGCCAGGAGCAGTGGCTCACGCCTATAATCCTAGCACTTTGGGAGGCCAAGGCGGGTGGATTGCCTGAGCTCAGGAGTTCGAAACCAGCCTGGGCAACATGGTGAAACCCCGTCTCTACTAAAAAATACAAAAAAAAATTAGTCAGGTGTGGCGGCGTGCACCTGTAGTCCCAGCTACTCAGGAGGCTGAGGCAGGAGAATTGCTTGAACCCAGGAGGCGGAGGTTGCAGCGAGCGGAGATTGCGTTACTGCACTCCAGCCTGGAGACAGAGTGAGACTCCATCTCCAAAAGAAAAAAAAAAAAACTTTTGAATGATATATTTTTGTTTAATAATTTACCTCAGTCTATTTGAAGTGTGTTGTACAATTTTTTTTGTACACAGTGGCAGCTCTTTACAAGTCTTTCCTTTGCTGTGCTGTAGTGTAGGGAGCTTCCTGATTAACTAACTTCTCACTATATATAAAACATGTACCCAGTGCCACCTCCCAAAGAGTTACAGTTTGAGTGCTGGGCACATTGTATTCTATCTATGCTCTAGGGCATGATGATAGGGGTAGGCCCTGGGGAATATTGCAGAATTGTGCTTAGATAAAATAACCAGGATCTATGATTATGCCTGAGGGTTTATTAATCATACTCTTTCAGAGCCCCTGGTACTTTATTGAGGGATGCATTCCAAACCTGTTTGCTTGACCAAACTTTTAGTCAGGCTTCTGAACCTGCTCCTTGGCCCATGCGTGTACTTTGTAAATCTAGTTTGGGTGATCCCTGCTAAGAACCCCCAAGAGTCTTGATACCTGATCACCCTCGATATCGGATCAGGTTCCTAACCCTCTACCATCTCCCAGGTGATGCCTGATCACTGTAGCCTGTGTTCAGCAGAAATTCTGTTAAGTTGTTCAGCCAGAAATCTTGCTTACCCCTGATGTTTCCTGTTAGTAACTTTCTATCCTATAACCCCTACCTTGCTCCTTGACTATAAATAATTCCCACTTGTCAATGCCATATTCAGAACTGAGCCCAATCTCTCTTCTCCACTGCAAGACCCCCTTACAGTGGTTCCTATACCTATTATAATGGTCTTGAAAAAGTCTTTAATAAGTATCTAAAGGATGCTTTAACAAGTATCACTGAATAACTTTTTTCTTTAATACTCTCAAGCTAAGAGATTGATATTCTTCAGAAGGACAGAAAAATACCTCTTAGTGGTACAATAAAAACTTCCCAAAAGTGATTTGTGATTTCTGTTTCTTTATTATCATTTCATATTCTTTTCTGCTTTGGTTGAGCTAAACTGAGTTCTCTGAAATTTAAAATAACTTAAAGCTTTATGTTTCTACATTGCTATTTTTGTATCTCCATGGTTTCATTAGATTTTTTTTTGCCAACCCTGTAACTCTTATCAAAATGCTTTTTCACATTTTAATATATAACCACTAAATTTGGCTGTAATGATTAGCTTTGAGAAAGGACTTTGATGCAAGGGGTAAATTGAAGGGACCTTTAAAGACGTACTAGTTCCAGATGTGTGCCACAAATGAACATAAATGTATAAACATAAATGGCTACTTCTTTATTATTCCTGTTAGCAAAGTGTGTGTAAGGGAAATTCAGGAATATGTTTCAGAAGTAGTCTTAGTGGCAAGAAGCCCAGGATTCGTGACAGTCAACTCAGAATAACTGAGGTCACCTTACCGGGCAATCATGTGCAGGATGACCACTTCAGCCAGCTGGGCCAAGAGTCACTTCCCTCTGTCACTGTCTAGGTGCGAGATAAGGAATGCCTCATAAAATCATATAAATTATTATTTTTCTTTTCACATGAAAAAATCTTAGCATTTGCTATATTTGGGGTTAGCATGTACGTTTTTATATTTTATAGATCAGGCCTTGTTAGCTAGAAAAATTTATCTTTTCTCGAGGATTTTAGTTAAAATTGCAGAAATTTTAATTTCAAATGAGAAATACATTAAAACACTTGAATAATAAGTAGTTTCTTAACTGACAAGGAATGTTAAGTGTCAAAAATATAGCAGTAATAGACTTGTTATGGATTGAATGTTTGCGTTCCTCCCAATTTAGATGTTGAAATCCTAACTGCCACCGGGCGCAGTGGCTCACGCCTGTAATCCCAGCACTTTGGGAGGCTGAAGCCGAGGAGGGTGGATCACCTGAGGTTGGGAGTTCAAGACCAGCCTGGCCAACATGGAGAAACCCTGTCTCTACTAAAAATACAAAATGAGCCGGCCGTGGTGGCACATGCCTGTAATCCCAGCTACTCGGGAGGCTGAGGCAGGAGAATCGCTTGAACCGAGGAGGTGGAGGTTGTGGTGAGCCGAGATCGAGCCATTGCACTCCAGCCTGGGCAACAAGAGTGAAACTCCATCTCAAAAAAAAAAAAAAAAAAAAAAGAAATCCTAACCCCCAATGTGATAATATTAGGAGGTGAGGCCTTTGGGAAGTTATTAGATAATGAGGATAAAGTCTTCATGAATGTGATTGGTGCCCTTTTAAAAAGACATGAGAGAACTTACTTCCCCTCTCTCTCTGCTCTCTGCACCTGAAGCTAAACTGAGGTAGATATCTGCAACTCAGGAAGAGAGCTCGCAATAGACACTGGATTTGCTGGTGCCTGCTCTGGGGCTTTCCAGCCTCTCAGAACTGTGAGAAAAAAAATTCTATTGTTCAAGCCACCCAGTTAATGATATTATATTATAGCAACCCAAATAGACTAACACAAGACTTTGGTGATAAACAACTAAATAAAATTAAACTTTTAAGTTTAAATTCTAAGGGATAATTTATCCCATTCTTGACTGAAGACAGAGAGTTAAATATATACTAGGATCCCCAATTTTTAAGTGTGGGGCAAAATGATTTGGAATTAGTCAAAAGACAACCTAAGTTTATCTTCAAATATCCAACTCTGAGAGATGCAGTTTTAAAAAGCCTGATAATTTTTTGTTTTACCTCTAAAAGGAATTTAACATGGGGAAAGAAGTATTTTCTCATTGGCAAATAGTAATGGGGAAATAGAATAGATATATATTAAATAATTACATAAATATTTATTAAAGGCACAGTCCAACTTATCAAGAGAGGTTCATGAGTCTTTGATGTGTCAAGTTACCGTGCTGAGCTGCATAGAAGATATGAAGGTGAATAAGACATATTCCCTTCCCAGTAAGAATTTTTGACCAAATAAAGAAGACATTTAAACATAATAGTACACTAAGTAATTGTAAACGGGATAAAATAGGTTGTTTTTACTTGAATTTCCTGTAGAAGCAATAAGCTACAATTGTTAAGTTAAAGTCACTGAACATCAATGATCTTTACTTCGGGAGAGCACAAAAGTCTCCCCGACCTTAGTTTTCATGATTTGAAATTTAAATAAACATGCATTTGCAAATAACCTACAGAATATTAGAAAGAGCCAAAGAAAATAATATAGGTGAAACAGTTTATAAACTTCTGAGGACCATAGATGTAAGTGATCTTTGTACTATGAAGAGCTAAACTCCTAACCAAGAAAAACTTGGAATTTTTTTCTGCCCCTGTCTTTAAATGTGTCTCTTATTGGTAAATTGAAAATGCTCTATCTTCCAAAATTACTCAATTCTAATTTATATATTGCATTTCTTGATGCATTCCTTAACAATATAAAATGTGCAATTTAGTAAAATAAGAGTTCAGTTGGTTTGGGTTCAGAATTTACCTTCTGAATAACCTGCTTCAATCAGCTAAATAAAGGCCAAAAGAAAAATGGCATGTTTCAAGATTTGCAAATACTCTGTTAGACTTAGCCTCATTCTAAGTCAAGTAAAGACAATCAAATTACTGATTTGCATATTTGCTAACTTAATTAATTCCCCCAAGTGAATCCCTCAGATTAAGTAAACTGACCTGTGTATAAACAGTTACCTATAAAAAGACTCATCATTGTTGCCTCTGCATGAAAGATGGGGTGAGGTCAGATCATGATTGTCCTGATTTCTGCTTCTGAAGGGCAGAGGCCATGACCAAGGAGAACCAGGCAGCCTCCCAGGCCTGGAGGAGTAGAGGTCAATTTATTTTTTAGTCCTTCTTGGAACTGGGATACCCTCTTGCCCTGCAAAAATTCTGAAGACCCAGATAGCCCCATTGTTAGTTAGGGGAAGGCTTCGGCATTGAGTCTGCAGAGATTACATGCTTTAGCTTGTTACTGCTAAATCTTTCCTTTTAGGCAGCTTAGGTTTCCTCCATTTGTGATCCTGGTGCTTAAGATGTCATTTCCTTGGTTAGTCACAGAGGACAAGACTTATTTATTGTTAAAGACAATGTTCATGTTTCATTTTGAGTCCGAAGAAAACCTGCCAAGACTGAAATGCTGTGAATTTATATGAAGAAAAAATCTTAACCCAAAAGGAAAGTTATTCTTGGTTGTGAATGTCTCTATTCTCTCTGTTCACTGGAGAACCAATTGTGCCATCATATTTTATACCACACTACTGAACTATTAGAACTTTTACTGCATTTTCTCATTTTTTCTCTTTATTGAGATCTATATCTATATCCAGATATATTCTCATACCTCTTTGAGGTATGATGCTTGAAAATTAGCATATGCATAAAACTCATTAAGCTGAATAAAATGTGGATTCAGACAAAGAATCCTTTGAATTCCTGGAAGCCTATCCCTTAGAAGCAGGTGCACACCCCAGGATTAAGATAAAATATAACTGTGAAGAGCAGGATTTTAGCAGCAGCACACTAGCTTTTTGACTCATCTGAAGTTTGCACCTGTGTCTTTGTAACTTAACTAGGAACTATTTCTTTTTGTAGGAACTGGATGTATTTTCAGGGGGAACTGATTATGAAGGAAAAGGTTAATGTGAGGCTGTGATAATAATATATGTAAAATGAAATGCTCTTCAAGAGTTATTTTAGGATATAGTTTACATGAAGTTTTCAGCAATAACAACACAGTAAATGACATAATTGTAATAGAAAGCATTGGCTTGAGTTTTGGAAGACAGTTATCTGTATCATCTTGAAAACTGCCTAATTTCTCTGGACCTACTTCAATTTTTTGAGGTTCACCAGCTAGCATTAAGATTCCTTCAGTTTTAAAATGCTATCAATCAGCTTGAGCTTACCATAAAATTTGTAAGAATAGGCACTGTTCAGTAGTTAGTGGACTTATTAACACTTGAAAACAACTAGAGGAATCACAGTGGATGGAATACCAGCCATTTTGCAGAAACAAAATGTTATGTTTTGGTAAAAAAAAAAAAAAAAGTGAAATAAATGTAGAAATGAGAGCCTAAAAAAAAATCAGAGATCTACTTGCAATTCCGATTTACATTTTGAGGCAAATTTTTTCAAAAGGCAAAAACTTGAAATAAAGTCTGAGAGAGCAGCAAATAAGATTCTTTAATCCAAAGCATTTTCCCCATTATCTATCATTAAACTTTTATCCCTTTGGAGCTTAGAATGCTATTATTTTTCTTTAATTTCTCTTAAAATATTTAAAAGAAAACAGCATAAGTGGTTATCAACTAATATACTGATTATCATCTAACACGTGGTGAGATTAATTCACAGCCAGCGGTGAATAAAACTGGGTTATAGTAGATACTTGGAATAGAAGGTACCTTTGAGAAGAGGCTTCCAGAAAAAAAAGAGAAGGGTGTGATGTGGTTTGGCTCTGTGTCCCTACCCAAATCTCATCTCAAATTTTAATTCTCATAATCCCCACATGTCCAGGGAGAGACCTGGTGGGAGACTGGATCATGATTGGATCATGGGGGTGGTTTCCCCTATGCTGTTCTTGTGATAGTGAGTTGTCCTGAAATCTGATGGTTTTATAAGTGCCTGACAGTTCCTCCTTTACATGCTCTCTCTCCTGTCGCCTTGTGAAGAAGGTGCCTGCTTCCCCTTCTGCCATGACTGTAAATTTCCTGAGGCTTCCCTAGCTATGTGGAACTGTGAGTAAATTAAACCTCTTTCCTTTATAAATTGCCCAGTCTCAGGGAAGTTCTTTACAGCACTGTGAAAACAGACTAATACAGGGTGCTAATGGAAAGAGGCCTAAGGAGAAGCTGAGTTTGTATTTGAGAAAGAAGAAAGTACTAATTATTCAAATCAAAACATAGAAACTTGAAGGTTTACAGGTGGAAGGAAGTACAATGAAAAGTATAAAAATACTAAAAGTAGTACAAATGAAAAGATATATAGAATATTACAAAAATTAGGAGGAAACCTGCAACAACTGAAAACTACAATAAGAAGCAAATGTTGAGAAATTTCTGCTGTGTATGCTTTAGATGTAATCAGATCGATAAATGTCACTAAGCATTGACATGTACCTCTCCTAAGAAGTGCTGAGATACCAGGCAATGAGAATAGGAGCTCTGGAAATAATCCCTCTGATGAGTCCTAGATGGGATAGGGTAGGGCAGGCTATGGGGCTAGGTGTGTCCCAGGACTTAGATTCTTTTTCTATGGTAGGAGAGTGGCATTTAAAAGAGAGAAAGAGAAAGAGGGAGAAAGAGAGATGAAGCAAGAGAGAGAGAGCAAGAGAGAGAGAGAGGAGAGAAAGATTAATTTCACTAGTAAAATACAAAATCACAATTTTTTCAGACATCCTTTTGAAATATTTTTTTCTGTTGACACAGTACAGCAAGACAAATCTTAGCCACAGCTTGTGAGATAGCACTAACTTTCTAGAAGTCAATATGGCAAAATCTATCAGGATTCTAAAAATATTCATTGATCTTTGTCATAGTAATTATCTAGAATAAAATTAAGGCAGCAATCAAAGATGCACACAATGTTATATGAACAAAGATAGCATCTAAAATATTCTATTCAAGATTAGAAAAATTAAAGTACATTACTTTAGAATTGATTAATAATGACACTTCCTCATGATAGCTTAACATTTTAACACACTGTTAAATGGTATGGAAAATACATAAAGAAGAGGACATATATACAGTAGCATATAGAATAAGATGCTAAGTTTGTAAAACAAACCATAGATAGAAGACAAGGAAATATAACATGACAATAGTGTCCTGTGATCAAGAATAATTGTCATTTTCTTTCTGCTTTTTATTTTAAATTTTTTATAATGAACATTGAATAATTTTCTAATCAGAAACATAAAATAAACACACGTTTTAAGTGCACTCTATACTTTCTAAAATTCCAGAGGAAGCTACAGCCTTCTGAAGCATTTCACATTCCAAGCTTTTAGGTTTCAGCCAGATGCCAGATACTCTGACTGACATTTGGTCAAACGGTTTCTTGGTTAAAAGTTCCCTTGGCCCAACTCTTAGAAGTTCATGGAACAGATGACTTTGATTTGAAGGACGTATCTGGTAAGAGACAAAGGCAAAGCTGGTCCTTTGTGCTAAAGGATATAGGGCATTGACCAGGAGACATTTTGAGTTCTGGAATTTTTTTCGACTCTTTCACGCAAAGGTTTTTGTTGCTGAACTCTGACTCACAAAAAGGGTAAAATCAATGTCATAGAAGATTCTGCAGATGATTTAAACAACTCTGTGGTGGTTCTCCTTATGGAGTATGGACCAATGAACAAAAACAGAAGTGGCCTGGAAAGGCACCTAGCATGCATGTTTATACAGAGTAGCAGGAGTGCTCCTTTTGAGATATCCTTGTCAACTCTCTCCTTTCTAACTTCCTTAATCCTTTGACTGTGTTTGTGGGCAACAGATCTAAGGAAATGCATTCAGGTAGCTTCTGTCACACATCTGCAACCCATGATAAACTTATCAAGCTATCCAATGGTTCCTCCCTTTGACCATCACATAGAAAAAATGGGCGGGGCAATGTGGGTGCCTAAAACACTGAACTTCTTTACATTAACTGACAGGGACAATAGGAACTCCAGCTGACTAGTGGTCGAACATTTCAATAAATGTACTGGCACAGAAATCTTTTTTACTTACAATTTCTGTGATGTTATCCTTATCCTTTGCACAAATTTCTACTTAATCCTTCCTCAAGGTGGAACTAGCAAGGCAAGTGTTGCTGTACTGTATTTACTATTTATTTCACAAGTATATTAGTCCATTCTAACATTGCTATAAAGAAATACCATAGACTGGGTAATTTATAAGGAAAAGATGTTTAATTGGCTCATGGTTCTGCAGGCTGTACAGAAAGCATGATGCTGACTATCTGCTTGACTTTTGAGGAGGCTTCAGAAAGCTTACAATCACAGCAGAAGGTGAAGGGGAAGCAGGCATGTCTTACATGGCCGAACTAGGAGGAAGAGGTAGGAGTAGCTGCCACATGCTTTTAAACAAGAACTCTATCAGGAGAACAGTGCTAGGGGGATGATGCTAAACCATTAGAAACCACCCCCGTGATCCATTCACCTCCCACAAAGTCCCAGGTCCCGCATTGGGGATTACACTTCAACATGAGATTTGGGTGGGGATACAAATCCAAACCATATCAATCAGTATTATTATTAGAATGTATTTAACATGGGGACGGGGTCTTTAATCATGGTGACTCTGAGAGAAGCCTGTGTATTCCAGTTTCCTGTCAGGCAAATCCTTGATCTCACTTAGCCTAGCTCCATCAATTTTCTCAGTTTACTTTACTCTTGTAATCATTTTGTAGCCTCTTCCCCCTTGCCATATTGATGAGAATAATTTCAGCACAAGCTTAAACGCCTCCCAGTATTTATGTTCAAATTATTAACTTCTTCTAAATAAGGCTTTTTATCAAATGTAAAACATTTTCCTAAAGATTTTTCTCCTTCAATTTATCATTGCCTATCTATCTGTCCAATATTACCCCATCTTTCTACTAATCTCAAAGTGATTAGGAAAATTGAGACTAGAAAAAGCTGACATATTGGAAATGGGTTTGTGCATATATGATTGTTTTTTGCATTAATCTAATTCTTGATTCTACAGAATATTTAACATTAAACAAAAATTTTCAAAGTAAAAACAACATTAGATCAATAATTTGAAATAGTTGGTTTAACGTCTGACTTCTACAGTCTAATTGTGTGACTTCAAAGAAGTTCCTTCATTTATCTGGCTGTCTCTCAAATGCTTCACCTACTATCTCATGCCTGCTGTGAGAGCGAATGGGGTATTGTATGTGGAAAGGAACTGTAAATCTCCATACAAACACAACATATCATCAATGGGAAGCACTGGCCTTGGTATTGGCATGATTCTGGAAAATTGACAAATGGTTTTATGACTTGGGCTACTTCTAAAAGACAATACAAAACAAAACAAGAAAAACTCCCTCAGAAGAATTGTCTTCCTATGCTTAGGACCCTTTCATTTCTGACCAATAGATTTTTGAGATTCTTGAGGGTAAGAACCATGTGTCATTCATTACTCATATCTCATTACTGAACGGATTATTTCAATTTCAGTAAGTGTTCAGTTAAGAAAAAACACAAGAATTATATGGGTGGAAATGCACTGTTTTTCCCTTATCATAGATTGCCAAAAAATAAGTTAATACTTGAAGGATGAAGGAGTACATTAAATCACTTTCTTCAAGATCCCTTTGAATTTTCATTAGATCTGTTGCTTGACTGCACTATTAGACCAATTCTTACTCCTTCAGACTGTCAGAAAGTTCTGGTTTCCATGGATTGACCACTCACGTGAATAATTTTCAACTGATTCACCCCATCTTCATTGCCTGGACAGTGATCCTCATTTCATCAATAGTTTCAATAGATTGCTTTGCACACCTTTCAAACATGAGAGAGGTCTCAAGAAGTCAAATGTCTAGCAATGTGTGTCTGTGGGCACATGTGGCTTGCAATACACACATTTAACAATTAGAAAAAGACAGTTTAAAAGAGTTATATCATGTACATTTCATAAGTATCCAATTTATTGAAACAAAAAAGTCTGTAACATATCAAACTAAGAAAAGAAGGTAACTCCTGGGACGATGGCAAGTGAACCAATGACTGAAGAACAAATAACAATAGGAAAAGAACAAGAAGGGACGATGCTTAGGAGTCTCAAAGACCAAAGTGCTCTTCAAGCCACTTTTTGCTCATAGTGCTAAAGCTCACATTTCTAATAGGAGCTCAGGAGGTAATTTTTATTCTATTTTATTTTTGTTTTTTTGGAAAAATCCATCTGAGGTGAAAGAATAGGAAAGGGATTAGTATTTGTTTCAATCTAGAAAAACATTTTGCTGCCCATAGTATCCCAAGGAAGACATTTCAAGGGAAATCTGTGCCAACAAGTTGCATTATTTACATGGAAATATCTGATTAGTAACTAACATAACTACAGTGTTTTAGGACTAGTTTCAATTGTTCTAGGCACGGCTGCTCAAATACTCAAAATATTCCACCAAAACATATCTAATAACACAGAAATCATTATATATCTTAGGGAATTGGAGTTCAATATTTTGAAATTTTCTGTTTTAAGGAGTAAAATTTATGAAAATATTGTATTTTATTTCATAATACATTAGTACCTGTCAAAATAACATTTCAACTAAATTCGAATAAATTGGACTTGTCAAAAAGGAAAACCTGCCACTTTGATCCAATATGTGAATTTGTAGCATTCCCCTCTCGCCCCCCAGCCACTGCCTGTATCTTTGTATACACAATAAATACTCTAGTTTGAGCATCAGATTTAGAATAATTTACATAGCATTCCTGGAGTCATAGAACCTAAAATGTGTGAAAAGTGTTATCTACTCTAGTTCTTTTATCTTGCAGATAAAAATCAATACCAGAAAGGTTAAATGCCTATTTAAAATGTTTCAGAACTAGCAAATAACAAACCTAGAATTCAGTATTCTATATTTCCAGTGCCAAGTTGTTTTCATTGTATCACAATGCCTTCTTATTTGAAAGGCTATTCAACAAGGAGACCAGATGGAATTATGATGTCTTTATAATATGGAATAACATGTAGCCATAAAAATAATGTTTCAGAGCATATTTACTAACCTGGAAAATAGTCATCATACTTTAAGTGCAAATACTAGTTATAAAAGATACATGTATTATGCACCTGAATTTGTAAAAGTTAAACATATAATCCATCCAATTCATCCATTATTATCCATGTATGGTAGGATTACAGATAATGTGTATGAATTTTGCAGTGTTCTCTGTTTTCCAAGTTTTCTAACAGAGAGTCATATTACTTTTATAATTAGATAAATGAATAGATGTAAACCAAGAAAATAAACTGCTAGTGTAGTTAAATTATACTTTATTTTCATTAACTTATGTATGCTAGAGTATATTATAATTAAAATATGTATTGGAATCACATGAATATGGCTTCACATTTTAAGTCCTCTGGTAACTAGTTGTATGACCAGAGACAAATTTGCACCTCAGAGGCTCCATTTTCTTATCAGGAAAGTGGAATTAATAATTACCCTATAGATTTTTGGTGGATATTTAATGAGATTATGCATATAATGCGTATAAGTGCCAAACCAGGTGAAGACACATAGTGACCATTCAGTACATGTTAGTTCACTTCCTTTTTATGTGTTCATAAATTTTTGTTAAAGAAAACTGCTATAAAAGCCTATTTTTATTACATAGCCACAAAACCCTGTTTTTTGAAATCAATTATACTGTTGCTGACATGTTACTGCAGAGGAAAGTAAGGAAACCAGGCAGGGAAGAGGGTAGTAGGGCTGTGATACTCATGTGGGAATGCAGGACAGGGAGGGTTAAAAAGTTACCTATGAAGTTAAATTGTTTTAAACTACCCACTTCACAACATCAGACCTTCTACAATATATTGAATGCAAATCAATTTTCTGATTCTGCTCAACCACACTAGGAACTTAAATACCCTGAAAACCCTCTCCAGATCTTTGAGGCAATTTACCTAAATGCGTGAGCCCATATATAAAAGGTGTCAAGCAACCCTAACTCATTAGGCTAATGATTTTTCTATGTTTGAGAAACAGCATGATCCAGATGTTAGATAATACCTTAGTGAGCCAGTAACTCGCTTTACTTTAGCAATCTAGCAACTGGGTACCATTATTGTCTTGGCACTCAGTAAAAATGTCTCGTTGCATTTAATCCATTAGACTGAACTATTAACCAGTATTTTCACACATCTGTCAAGTAACATTAAGAGTCTTTTGGATTATCAAAGAAATGTTTTGTTGTACATGGTCTAGATTTAGTGGTACGCCTATTTAAATGTATTACAATCATATATGTGAAAATTCTCTAATTAGAACATCTGATTTCCTACACTAGTTCTTTCTCTCACAGTTTTAGAAAACAGAGACATGTCTATATAGAAAAACTTTCCGCTTTTTTGCTCGTTTTAAAAGTGTCAAGTGTCAAAACACCTACCAAAGCAGCTGAGGAAATGAGAAAGTCAAGATGATGTTAAAAGAAAAGAGCAGAAGTGAGTGCTTTCACTGGATAGAATTCATAATGTAAAATGAGTGAAAGCACCTTTCAACTCCCTTGTTTCACACTCGCATGATATTTTCTGTCACAAAACGGTTTAAAATACCACGCCATCCAAAGAATGGGTAATGCATTTGATGAAACGGCAAATCTTCTAACCTGGACTGCTACTTCCAATAATGTGGCTGACTGTTTAGACGCCTGGATAAATCAGAACACATTTTTTTTTTCTTATAAAAGTTGCAGCTGCCTCTTGTCATTTGTGGTGAAATATTTTTGTGTTTTATTAATCTGGTGTCTATTACCTAGGGTAAATATGTGGTAGCATTTACTGCTTACACAGGTGCTTCTGTCAAGCCAAGATAAGTTATTGCAAAATTTTAACCTAAAATTAAATGGAAAATGAAAATGGGCATTTTTTTCCTATGATCTCTAATACATGTATTGCAGAGCACATTTAGATTGTCACAAATGAAGGCTTTTCTTTTCAAAATTGGCCAAATGACACTTTAATATATGGCATAATTTGTCTTATCGATAGGCTTGATACCACGAATAAGTAACTTAGAAATGCACGTTTCTCTGTTCTGGTGAGATAGGCAAGCAAGCTCAGGGACTTGTCAAGAGAATGCATTGATATGGGGAGGTTCTGAGAAAGCAAAGGTTTGCAGCCTAGACTTAGTTCCACTTAGCGGACAGAGTTCTGCCTGCAACAGTTTATGTAGCCAGAAAATAATACTTGGAACAGTGGATTGTTTCTGCCCAAGGCTAAATGCTTTTGTTTTTATCCTTTTCTCGTTTTCTTCTTCATGCACAGACAGGCACCAATTTGAAGCTTAATGATAGCAGAAACAGAGAACAACTACTGTGAGTGACATTCATTTTCCTCGCAGATGACTCCTTGATTTATACTTTAACTATAGCTTTTCCTTGATGTAGGAAGAGGCCTCGGACTGAATATGATGCAGCAGAGGCTGCTAGGCTCAGAGGAATCTCCAGTCACTCTACTTTGAAGTAAAGAGGCGGCCTCTAAATTTTTGCTGCTCAAAGTGTGATGCATGGATCAACAGCATAGCATTGGCATCTTGTCAGAGTTCCAGACTCACCCCCGTACCCACCTTCTGAATCAGAATCTGCATTTTAACAATATGTTCAGGAATATGTATACACAATAACTTTTGAGAAGTGCTGGTGTACATAGTGCATAGGTTTTATTTCATCAATATATTAAATAATCCAACCACTAGAAACATTAGTTGATTAGGAGACAATTAACTGTACTAGTCAATGTTCTCCAGCGAAACAGAACAACAGAATGTGTAGATAGATAGATAGATAGATGATAGATAGATAGATTAGCTAGCTAGATATATAAAGAGATTTATTGTAAGAAATTGACTTGCATAATAACCCAGGCTGAGAGGTCACAACATCTGCAGGTGGCAATGTACAGATCCAGGAGAGTCAATGGTGTAAGTCCGGTTTAAGTGTGAAGGCTAGAGACCCAGGAAGGCTGTTAGTGTAAGTTCTAGTTGGAAGGCAGCAAGCCCAAGACCTCAGAAGAGTTGAGGTTTCAGTTTCAAAATCTGAAGGCAAGAAAAGACTGATGTCCCTGCTCATTTAGTCAGGCAGGAGGAGTTCACCTCACCTGAAACATGGGTCAGGCTTTTTGTTCTAGTCAGGCCTCCCACTGATTGGATTTAGCCTTGCAAGTCTAAATTTGTATAAAGGCCCAACACAGTTTCTAACAGTTAATAGATATTCAATAAATGATTACTGTCATTATAGTTATTATTTTTGTTTTGTAAAGTAGTTGTCCAACTCACAACACACATTTATTAATTGCAGAATCTGGTCAGGCGTGGTGGTTCACACCTGTAATCTCAACACTTTGAGAGGCTAAGGAGTGTGAATTGCTTGAGCCAAGAGCCCAGGAGTTAAAGACCAGCCTGGGCAACATGGTGAGACCTTACCTCTGCAAAAAAATACAAAAATTCAGTTAGGCATGGTGGTGCACGCCTGTAGTCCCAGCTACTTGAGAGGCTGAGGTGGGAAGATTGCTTGAGTATGGGAGGCAGAGGTGGCAGTGAGCTGAGATTTCCCCACGGCACTCCAGCATGGGTGACAGAGCAAGGCCTTGTCTCAAACAAAACAAAAAATAAACAAACAAAAAAGATCGTTAATAATAATATAACCCTGCACCTATATTTATGACAGGCAGAAATCAATGATTTTGATTGTACCAATCACTTTCCCCATAAGAATAAGCCATGTTGCCAAAATAGAGGCCCAACAGATGCCAAGTTATGGTCTATGAGGGTCAGTATTTTAATTTTCTTTGGCCAGCTACATCAAACTTGAGAGTGAACACCTGGACAATGAAAGTATCTTGCTGTATGTCTTAGAGAGGAAATGAAATATGGACAATTTATATCAATTTCATCATATTTTTTATTTATCTACGAAGCCCAGTAAATGGGTCCTACTTCCTTTTTTGAATTCTTGGAAGCAAGGGAGGGTTATGCGGTATGTAGATGTACTCAGTCTTTACATTTTTACATTAATTTGGAAGCAATTCCAGAAATATTCTAATATCATTTTGGAGGAATTCCTGGCTGGAATATTTACTAGTTTCATGCACATGGATATCTTACTTAATCTCCATAAACTCACTTTCTTTTTATGTATTCTTTTTCATTTAAATATCTCATACGATTTTTGTAATTAGTATATGGGCAACCTGTAAAGGGTCTAATAAAGTTTTTGCTTATCTTGTCCTCCTATTTCCCTTTCTTCTCTTCCTTTTCCCTCTCCCCTTATCTTCCTCTTTTCTTCCCCCTTCTTGTCTCTTCTTCCCTCCAATCTCCCCGTCCCTTCTACCCATTCTTGCCTTCCTAGCTTTCCTCTCCTCTTCCTCCTCTTCCTTTCTCACAATTGTTCAAAACACAGGGCCATTGCTCCAGGTAAATCTATTCGTTTCCTTATTGGACATATTTTGGACTTTCCCTGATTTTTCGTTTATAGATTCCTTTTACTTCTATTAATCTTTGCTAATTTCTTTCTTCAGAAACTGTTGGTATTTATCTCCAAAAATTATCTTCTGATCAACACTATCTCATTTGGGTCACTTTTTAAAAATATCATATTCCTTCTTTTCAAATTCATTTGGGTACTGAGATGTAAGTGTTAAGACTTTTTAAAAGCATTTGATCTAAAATTTCTTAGTTGTAGGACTGTAGTTGTTGGATTGTATTTCATCGAAAAAATTTACAAAAAAATCATCCTATGTTTTCTGTAAACATTATGTAAGATCGTTATGAGCATGAGGAAATAGATAAATAAAAATCCTCATGTTCCAGACAAAATCTTCTTTTTTTTTTTTTTTTTTTGAGACAGAGTTTCACTGTTGTTGCCCAGGCCGGAGGGCAATGACAGGATCTCTGCTCACCGCAACCTCCGCCTCCCGCGTTCAATCGATTCTCATGCCTCAGCCTCTCAAGTAGCTGAGATTACAGGCATGCACCACCATGCCCGGCTAATTTTGTATTTTTAGTAGAGACGGGGTTTCTCCATGTTGGTCAGCCTGGTCTGGAACTCCCGACCTCAGGTGATCTGCCTGCCTCGGCCTCCCAAAGTGCTGGGGTTACAGGCGTGAGCCACCGTGCCTGGCCAAAATCTTTATATTAATTTGTTTTATATTGTTCCAACAATCTTTTAATGCATATATACCATGAGAATGACTAATATAAAGGCATATTTTTATTATATATGACTGTGCAATTTTTAATTAAAACACTTGATTTAATTGCACCAGAATGTTTCAGAAGAAAAACCCCAGTGTAGTTGAAATTATTTTAGAAATTCATATATTTTTCTTCACGAGACATATTACTGCCTAGAAGGCACTTCTAAAATGAAAAAATATAGGTGTAGAAACTATTCAGAGGTTGTAATCAATTTTTTAAAACTATGTTTTAAGTCTGTATCAATTGACTCCTTGTTATGAAAGATAGAGCCTTACAAGTCTCCAATTTTGTCATTATTTTTACATGATTCAGGTATCCAAAGTAATATTATGACCTATAACCATAATCCCCACAGTAGTTTCTTATTATTTCTATATTTAATTGTACTTGGTGCTCATGAGTATCTCCTGTTCTTTATTTTTGCTAGATTTCATTTTCACATAGTTATTCAAGGAAAGACTCATGGGGACTCTGTTCTCTAGGATTTTTACTATTTCCTTTATATTTGTACAATAGCTTTGCTCAGAATGATATCACTGGATAATACTTTTTTTTACTTACATTATTGCAGACATACCCTGTTATTATGTTACCGTAGATAAGTATGAGGCCAACCTGTCATTTTCTCCCCTTGCATTTAACTTGCATTTTTTCTCCCTGAATACATGCAATATTCTTATTTATCCTTAAAATTCTTTAAGAAAGATATATCTTGATTTTGAGCATTCTATACTTCATTTCCCTAAAAGCTCACTTGTTATTTTGCTTTCCAGATTCATGTTTTGTTATTATTGTTCATTGCAAGGAAACATTTTTAAAACTATTACATATTTCAGTTTTCCCACTCCCACTCCATTTGTTGAATTCTTGATTTCATGGATACCAGTCATCATTATGTTAGATTGCCCTTGTCTATCCTGTCCCTATTTGTATTTTTTATTAATTAAATCTTATCTGTTTTAACTAAAATTTTGTCAAGCCATTCCTCTGTGATATTGATCCCCAGCTATGACTATTTTATCCAATAATTTTTCTAATATATTTATTAATTCTTCAATAACTATGATTCTTAATATGTATCTTTTTTTTTTTTTAATTTTGAGACAGGGTCTCACTCTGTCACCCAGGCTAGAGGGCAATGGCATGGCTGTGGCTCACTACAGCCTCGACCTCCTGGGCTCAAGTGATTCTCTCACCTCAGCCCCCCAAGTAGCTGGGACTACAGGTGTATGACACCATGTTTGGTTAATTTTTTATTTTTTGTAGAGACAGGTCTCCCTATGTTGCCCAGGCTGGTCTTCTACTCCTGGGCTCAAGTGATGCTCCCACCTCTGCCTCCTGAAGTGTTGGGATTACAGGCGTGAGCCACTGCACCTGGCCAATATGTATCTATATGTCAGTAATCCTTCATCCCCTTAAAAAAATCTCATTTTGTTGTTTGATCATCTCACCTTTGCATGCCTGTTGGTTAAATTCACAGTGACAAAAAGTTTTTCTATAGCATGGCATCTTTTCTTCATTTTTGTGGGAGGTAAGGATTTTTGTTTCTTCTACAGTAGGTTTTTTTTTTCCCATGAAAAAGATTTTCTTTTTCTTTTTACTGTAATACCATTGCTTAATTGGCATGTAAATTATATCATCTTGTTTATGCTTGGGTGGCTATGTCCAACCAAGTCTTTTACTCAATCTGATATAGTATCTCACCGTATTTGAGAATTGTTTCTTTTCTTCTTCAGCAATAGTTTGAAGACTGAGTCTTTCATATGCTCCCTATTTTTTTGTAGCCTAGGGAATTGTTAGCGGGGAGGGAGAGAACTCAACTGAGGAGGCACACAGTATTCACTTGGGCTATGCTGTTCTGAAAGTCTATGAAATGTACCGTAGGATGTTTTACTCTTTTTGGTTGGGAAGGAAGGTAGTATTTCTATTTCCATGGGGGAACACTTTAAGATTTCAGCTGGAAGTCATCATCCTCAGCAAACTAACATAGGAACAGAAAACCAAATGCCGCATGTTCTCACTCATAAGTGTGAGTTGAACATTGAGAACACATGAATACAGAGAGAGGAACAACACACACCAGGGCCTGTTGGGGGTGGGGGTTGAGGGTAGGGAACTTAAAGGACAGGTCAATAGGTTCAGCAAACTACCATGGCACACATATATCTATGTGACAAACCTGCACATTTTGTACATGTATCCTTTTTTTTTTTTAAGAAGGAATAAAGAAAAAAAATTTCAGCTAATTGTTCCAATTCGGTGTGTAGTGCTACATGTTTTATTCTCCTCATTCAGTCCTTTTGTCACTTTCTTCACTCATCTGTTTTTCCAAACCAGTATTTCTGTTAGTCCTCAGTTAGAATAGGAGCAACTGCTCATTCAGTTTGCCTTTCTTTGAATCTAAGATTATGGTGAGAGGATTCACGGGATCATGGCAGACAGGAGGCAGGACTAGAGTGCAGCTCTGGACAGAGCAGCATGTAGAGGCTTGCATTGTAAATTTTAGCTCCAGACTGACTGTCAGAACAAACCAGCAATCCCAAGAGGACCCACAGACCCTCTGAAGGACGTGGACTGCTCCTACAGGATCTGGGAGACACCCCAAATACTGTGAGTGCCACAACTGCAGAATTGGGAAAGGGAGACCCTCCTCTTCTGAACACACACTCCCACTGGAGAAGCTGAAGGTCTGTTTGTGGGAGAAGTTTCTGACTTTACCTGGAGCTGAGTCAAGTTAGAGAGCTGAGTGAAATATAAGGGTAGAGGAAACAGCAGAAAGGCCCTGAGAGCTCGCTGGGTCTCCAAGCAACCCATTCCTGCCTGGCACCACAGGGATCCATCAGGAAAGTGGCCAGATGAGCAGGGGTTAAAACTCCACAGGGAGAAGGAATTCTCTAGCCTCCTGGCCAGAACTCAGGGGAGGGCGTGAATGAGGTGTGCAGACTTCACAGGTGGAGGAAGAACTAAAGCCCTGGGAGGCGGAAAGCCTCAGGCAAGTTTTCAAGCCAGTCTTGCCCTCTGCCTGGAAACAGACCCTAGGTGGGAGTGAGATGGCTCTTCAGTTTGTGTGGCAGCTGGGTGAAGCCTGTGATGGCTGGCTTTCCCCCACTTTCCTGACAACCTGCATGGCTCAGCAGACGCATCCATAATCCTCCTAGGTACACAACTACAGTGATCTGGGAATCTCACCCCCATCCTCTGCAGCAGCCACAGCAAGACCCGTTGAAGGAGAGTCTCAGCTCAGACATGCCTAGCCTTGCCCCCACTGGATGGTCCATTCCTATCCAACCTGGTAGTGAAAGACAAAGGTCATATAATCTTGGGAGTTCTAGGGCCCTGCCCACCACTTGTCCCTCTCCACACTACTGTAGCTGGTGCTTTCTGGAAAGTGCCACCTCCTGGCAGGAGGCCAGTCAGCACAAAAATAGAGCATTAAACCACCAAAGCTAAGAGCCCTCCTGGAGTCTACTGCACCTTCTGCCACCTCCGCTGGGACAGGCACTGGTATCCATGGCTGAGAGACCCATAGATGGTTCACATCACAGGACTCTGTGCAGACAACCTACAGTATCAGCCCAGAGCTGGGTAGACTTGCTGGGTGGCAAGACCCAGAAGAGAGTCAACAATCACTTCAGTTCAGCTCACAGGAAGCCACACCCATAGGAAAAGGGGGAGAGTAATACATTAAGGGAACACCTGTGGGACAAAAGAATCTGAACAACAGCCTTCAGCCCTAGACCTTCCCTCTGACAGAGCCTACCCAAATGAGAAGGAACCAGAAAACCAACCCTGATAATATAACAAAACGAGGCTTTTCAACACCCCCCAAAAATCACACTAGTTCACCAGCAATGGATCCAAACCAAGAAGAAATCCCTGATTTACCTGAAAAGGAATTCAGGAGGTTAGTTATTAAGCTAATCAGGGAGGGACCAGAGAAAATTGAAGCCCAGTGCAAGGAATTCCAAAAAATGATAAAAGAAGTGAAGAGAGAAATATTCATGGAAATAGATAGCTTAAAGAAAAAACAATAAAAAATTCAGGGAACCTTGGACACACTTTTAGAAATGCAAAATGCTCTGGTAAGTCTCAGCAATGGAATTGAAGAAGTAGAAGGAAGAAATTCAGAGCTCGAAGACAGGGTCTTCAAATTAGCCCAATCCAACAAAGACAAAGAAAACAGAATAAGAAAATATGAACAAAGCCTCCAAGAAGTCTGGGATTGTATTAAATAACCAAACCTAAGAATAATTGGTATACCTAAAGAAGAGAATTGTAAAAGCCTGGAAAACATATTTGGGGGAGTAATTGAGGAAAACTTCCCCAGCCTTGTGAGAGACCTAGACATGCAAACAGAATAAGCACAAAGAACGCCTGGGAAATTCATTGCAAAAAGATCTTCACCTAGGCACACTGTCATCAGGTTATCCAAAGTTAAGATGAAGGAAAGAATCTTTAGAGCTATGAGACAGAAGCACCAGGTAACCTGTAAAGGAAAACCCATCAGAATAACAGCAGATTTCTCAGCAGAAACCCTACAAGCTAGACGGGATTGGGACCATATCTTCAGCCTCCTCAAACAAAACAATTATCATCCAAGAATTTTGTATCCAGTGACACTAAGCATTATATATGAAGGAAAGATACAGTCATATTCAGATAAACAAATGTTGAGAGAATTCACCATTACCAAACCACCACTACAAGAACTGCTAAAAGGAGCTCTAAATCTTGACACAAATCCTAGGAACATATCAAAACATAACTTCTTTAAAGCATTAATCACAGAGGACCTATAAAACAAAAATACAAGTTAAAAAGCAAAAACAGAACACAAAACCAAAGTACACAGGTAAAAAAAGAGCATGGTGAAAGCAAGGGTACCTCACATTTCAATACTAACATTGAATGTAAATGGCCTAAACGCACCTCCTAAAAGATACGGAACTGCAGAATGGAGAAGAACTCACCAACCAACTATCTGCTGCCCTCAGGGGACTCACCTAACACATAAGGACTCACATAAACTTAAAGGAGTAGAAAAAGGCATTTCATGCAAATGGACACCAAAAGCAAGCAGGGGTAGCTATTTTTGTATCAGACAAAACAAACTTTAAAGCAAAAGCAGTTAAAAGAGATAAACAGGGACAGTAATATAACGGTAAAAGGCCTTTTCCAACAGGAAAATATCACAATCCTAAACATATATGCACCTAACACTGGAGCTCCCAAATTTATAAAACAATTTCTAATAGACCTAAAAATGAGATAGACAGCAACACCATAATAGTGGGGACTTCAGTACTCCACAAACAGCACTAGACAGGTCAACAAGACAGAGAGTCAACAAAGAAACAATGGATACCTTGGAACAAATGGACTTGACACATATGTACAGAACATTTCATCCTACAACTGCGGAACACATATTCTCTTCAACAATGCATGGAACTTTCTCCAAGATAGAGCATATGATAGGCCATAAAATCAGCCTCAAAAAATTTAAGAAAATTGAAATTATAGCAAGCACTCTCTCAGACCACAGTGTGGAATAAAACTGGAAATCAACTCCAAAAGGAACTATAAAAACCATGCAAATACATGGAAATTAAATAACCTGCTCCTGAAGGAGCATTGGGTCAAAAGTGAAATCAAGATGGAAATTAAAAAATTCTTCAAACTGAACGACACTAGTGATATAACCTATCAAAATCTCTGGGATACAGAAAAGGCAGTGCTAAGAGGCAAGTTCATAGCCCTACCTGCCTACATCAAAAAGCCTGAAAGAGCACAGACAATTTAAGGTTACACCTGAAGGAACTAGAGAAACAAGAACAAACCAAACCCAAACTCAAACCCAACAGAAGAAAGAAAATAGCCAAGATAAGAGCAAAACTAAATGAAATTGAAACAAACAAACACACCAAAAAACTACAAATGATAAATGAAACAAAAAGCAGGTTCTTTGAAAAGATAAATAAAATGGACAGACCATTAGCAAGATAAACCAAGAAAAGCAGAAAGAAAATCCAAATAACCTCACTAAGAAATAAAACAGGAAGATATTACAACTGACACCACTGAAATACAAAAGATCATTCAAGGCTGCTTCGAACACCTTTAGGCACATAAACTAGAAAACCTAGCAGAGATGGATAAATTCCTGGAAATATACAACTCTTCTAGCTTAAATCAGGAAGAATTAGATACCCTAAACAGACCAGTAACAAGTAGCAAGATTGAAATGGTAATTACAAAATTACCAACAACAACAACAAAAATCCAGGACCAGAGAAGATTTACAGCAGAATTCTACCAGACATTCAAAGAAGAATTGGTACCAATCTTTTTGACACTATTCCACAAGATAGAGAAAGAAGAAACCCTCTGTAATTCATTCTATGAAGCCAGCATCAGCCTAATACCAAGACCAGGAAAGGACATAGCCAAAAAAGAAAACTACAGATCGATATCCTTGATGAACATAGATGCTAAAATCCTTAACAAAATACTAGCTAACTGAATCCAACAACACATCAAAAAGATAATCCACAATGATCAAATGGGTTTCATACCAGAGATGCAGGGATGGTTTAACATACATGAGTCAATAAATGTGATACACCACATAAACAGAATTAAAAACAAAAATTATCTCAATAGATGCAGAAAAAGCATTCAACATTATCCAGCATCGCTGTATGATTAAAACTCTCAGCAATATCGGTATACAAAGGACATACCTTAATGTAATAAAAATCATCTATGACAAATCCATGGCCAACATAATACTGAATGGGGAAAAGCTGAAAGCATTCCCTCTGAGAACTGGAACAAGACAAGAATGCTCACTCTCCTCACTCCTCTTCAACATAGTACTGGGAGTCCAAGCCAGAGCAATCAGACAAGAGAGAGAAATAAAGGGCATTCAAATCAGTAAAGAGGAAGTCAGACTGCCACTGTTTGCTGATGATATGATTGTTTACCTTTAAAATGCTAAGGACTCCTCCAGAAAGCTCCTAGAACTGATAAAAGAGTTCAGCAAAGTTTCTGGCTACAAGATTAATGTACACAAATCAGTAGCTCTTCTATACAGCAACAGTGACCAAGCAGAGAATCAAATCAAGAACTAAACCCCTTTACAATAGCTGCAAATAAATAAATAAATAAAATACTTAGGAATATACCTAACAAAGGAGTCAAAAGATCTCTACAAGGAAAACTACAAAACACTGCTGAAAGAAATCATAGGTGGCACAAACAAATGGAAACATATCCCATGCTCACGGATGGGTAGAATCAATATTGTGAAAATGACCATACTGCCAAAAGCAATCAACAAATTCAATGCAATCCCCCTCAGAACATCAGCATCATTCTTCACAGAATTAAAAAAAAATTCTAAAACTCATATGGAACCAAAAAAGAGCCTGTATAGTCAAAGCAAGACTAAGCAAAAATAACAAATCTGGAGGCATCACACTATCTGATTGCAAACTGTCCTATAAGGCCATAGTCACCAGAACAGCATGGTACTGGTATAAAAATGGCACACAGACCAATAGAACAGAATAGAGAACCCAGAAATAAACCCAAATACTGAATAGTCAACTGATCTTTGACAAAGCAAACAAAAACATAAAGTGGGGAAAGGACACTCTTTTCAACAAATGGTGCTGGAATAATTGGCTAGCCACATGTAGGAGAATGAAACTGGATCCTCATTTCTCACCTTATACAAAAATCAACACAAAATGGATTAAGGACTTAAACATAAGACCTGAAACTTTAAAAATTCTAGAAGATAACATTGGAAAAAGCCTTTTAGACATTGGCTTGGGCAAGGATTTCATGACCAAGAACCCAAAAGCAAATGGCATAAAAACAAAGATAAATAGCTGGGACCTAATTAAACTGAAGAGGTTTTACATGGAAAAAGGAACAGTCAGCAGAGTAAACAGACAACCCACAGAGTGGGAGAAAATATTCACAATCTATACATCTGACAAAGAGCTAATATCCAAAATGTACAATGAACTCAAATCAGTAAGAAAAAAAAAATCCCATTAAAAAGTAGGCTAAGAACACGAATAGACAATTCTCAAAAGAAGATATACAAATGGCCAACATGAAAAAATGCTCAGCATCACAAATGGTCAGGGAAATGCAAATCAAAACCACAATGTGATGCCACCTTACTCCTCCAAGAATGGCTATAATCAAAAAATCAAAAAGCAGTGGATGTTGGCATGGGTGCGGTGAACAGGGAACACTTCTACGCTGATGGTGGGAATGTAAACTAGTATAGCCACTATGGAAAACAGTGTGGAGATTCCTTAAAGAACTAAAAGTAGAACAACCATTTGATCCAGCAATCCCACTACTGGGTATCTACCCAGAGGAAAATAAGTCATTATTCAAAAAAGATACTTGCACATGCATGTTTATAGCAGCACAGTTCACAATTGTGAAATCATGGAACCAACCCAAATGCCCATCAATCAGTGAGTGGATAAAGAAACTGTGAGATATCTCTATATATTTATATCTCCATATATATCTCTATATCTATCTATCTATCTATCTATCTATCTATCTATCTATCTATCTATCTATCTATCTGATGGAATGCTACGCAGCCATAAAGAGGAATGAATTAACAGCATTTGCAGTGACCTGGATGAGATTGGAGTCTATTATACTAAGTGCTGTAACTCAGGAATGGAAAACCAAACATCGTATGTTCTCACTGATAGGTGGAAGCTAAGCTATGAGGAACCAAGGGCATAAGAATGATACAATGGACTTTGGGGACTAGGGAGGAAGAGTGGGACGGGGGCGTGGGATAAAAGACTACAAATATGGTGCAGTGTATACTGCTCCGGTGAGTCATTCACCAAAATCTCACAAATCACCACTAAAGAACTTACTCGTGTAACCCAATACCACCTGCACCCCAATAGCTTATGAAAAAATAAAATAAAATAAAAGATTACAGTGAGAGTTCTTAGGAATTTGGCCATATTGTGTTGTACTGACCTTTTTCCCTCTGTTCAAAATCTTATCTTTCCTACATTGACTACGAGTTTTGAAGCTTTTTCGTACAGACAGTGTCCCTTTCTTTTGTTAGTTATGGGAAAGGGAGATTATTTATTTAGGTTTATTATGCTATTTTAACATAGATTTTTCCTTATGTTTATATTTTATACTTCCATATATTGAGATATAGTGCTCAAGTTATGTGAAACCTCAAAAAGTACTCTAGCAATTACAGTGTCAAAATTGCACAAATTAGAAGATTTTCAGTTAGAGTCTTGTCTCGGTTACTTTTTAGCTGTGGGAAATTAAGTAAGTCTCTTTTCCTCTTTGGGTCTGATTCCCCACTAACAAAACACAAGTGATTGTAATGACAACAATAACTTCTTCATTGCATGGCTATGTGGGAGTATTAAAACATACATGAAAATGGCAGGTATACGAGAAACATTCAATATTTATAGGTGAATACTTTTCAACATATCCCTAGAACTGTACTAAAATATTGACATGTATGTTTGGAAGTGGTTAAAATTAAGTTTTAAATAATGTATTAAAAGGTGATTTAAAAAATGTTTATTATAAAAGAAGATGAACCTGTTGAATAAAATGAGATATAAAAATTAATCAAAATCTCAGGCTTCACTTTCACAGAATATTGAAAGCTGTGTCATATTTCATTACTAATGGCTTTGTTTTCTGTGGCATGTAGGCCCTCTGAATTTAGAAGCTACTTTTTGTTCTTTATGGCAAATTTCATCTTCTAGATTTGCCTTCTTTTTGTTTGCCTTACTTTCTTAAATAAATAATGCAAGGCAGCAGAATTAGTATCAGTGTGGAGGTCTCTGCTGACCTGGAAAGAAAGTCTGTTAGGTATATTTTCTGTAAGAAATACCAAGTTTGCAGTAGAGGGAAGTGAAAGTCAACAAGGTTTTGTCCAGTGTCACAATACTTGGCTGAAATATTCAAGAAAATACTTTTTATGCTTCTGTATATGCAGGCCTGAGTAGAAGTACCAAGAGCCGGTAGGCAGGACTTAGAATGGCCCAGGGCCGACCTACCAGCTCTGACCTGATCAAAAGCTGACTTGCTCAGGGTTTCTGGTTTACAGCCCCCAAACCATGAAAATTTATCATACTGCATTGCATTAGTCTTAATATATAAAAACATTGTAGTTTTACAAATAAGAATAAAAAATTACAATAATAGCTGCCATTTACTGAGTAGCTACAATTGAACTCTGCTGGGAAATTCACATATATTTCCTCATTCAATCCTAGCAACACCACTGCAAGGGGGGATATTAGCCCTCATAGTAGTGATAAGGAAAATGATCACAGAATGATCAAATACCTTGTCACTATCAAGTTTCTCAGCTCCTAAGCGTCACTTGGCTGTGACTGGCTAGCATGACCATGTGTCTTAGTCTCTCAGAATATAAAGTTCTTGTTTTAAACTCTTCTATATTGCTTCCCAGAAATCTTAATTAACAAAAGTTATTGTCTTCATTTTATGTTTCAACAGCTTTATTGAGCTATAACTTTCTTATCAAAAGTTTACCCATTTAAAGGGTACAATTCAAAGGTTTTTAAAACATTTACAGAGTTGGACAACCATCACCATCATCTAATTTCAGAATATTTTCATCACACTGGAAAGAAGCATTGGAATTCATTTATTTGATCACAAAATGGCTACATAGTCTTAACCTCAAAGCAATGAATTCTGCCAGACTAGTTGGCTACAATTAAAGTTCCTCCTGTGCAAATCTGAATTGCCTATTAAGTTATGGAACAAAGCAGAAAATTTAGAACAGGTGTTCCAAGCTGGAATCATTTGTAAAGGAGCAACTAGGGGGCTTGGTACTACCTGTGGCCCCTCTCCTCACTAACCCACACGTATCCTTCACCTTGGATTTGAGTCTATCTTGTCCAGTCTTCTCCAAGTTTCTGCCCAAGAGCTGCATAAGCCTTCTGCTGCTCTAAGACTCTTAGAAGGAAACAAATGTCATGTTTACTTGCCAATCCTGTAGCAGGGCTCTGAGCTAGCTGGGTGCCTGCTGCCAGCTCAGTCCTACAGGCTTGGGCACCAGGTCCTGCCTTCTGAATGTGCTTAGTAACACAAATCTGAGGATCCATAAGGTCCTTTTATTAACACAGCAAAGAAATGTGACTTGGATATACCTGTGAAGTCAAGTCCAGGCACATAGACGAGACTGTATGCTCAACATTTGGCAGAATTTATCTCATTAAATCCCCACAACAGCCCAGTTGTTTAAATTCCTTTGTTATATTTGATAGATGAGAAAACTGTGAAGTGGTGACAGAACTGGTATGAATTCCCAGGTCTGATACTACCAGCAGTACTCTTAATCAGTTCAATGTGGTGCAAAATTGAGTCTTCCCTGTATATATTTTTTTATTCTCTTTTTATTCTATTGTCTAATATAGAGAAAGTGGCCACATTTTGAGTATTACTTACAATATTGACACAAAGTATGAAGACATTAATTTTAGAATACCTCATATTAATTTAATAAAAATAAATGTTTTAACACACTTTGTAATACGATGATTCCATGAGGTAGATATAAAATTGACAACAAAGGACCAAGTAAAGCTGTGACTTTCCTTAGATATTTAAACCTAATTTATTATCTATATTAGTCAAATTAAGCATCTACATATTTCAATACAATGTATATAATGTTCTTTGTGGAGATCATAAAACCTTTAGTAACTGCTTTTAAGCATTTAATTTTTATTTAATTGAAATCACTATGCAATTAAATGTCTTTTCTACGTTGTTAAATACCTTTTCCTAGTTGTAGAATATGATGCTCTTTCATAAAAATTTATACAGAGTTTCTAAATCTCTCTGCTGTGTGCAGACACCAATGTGCATTTGTATATGTGTACATATATGAAGTTTGACATTTAAAAGGTTTATAAATGCTTGTGGATGATCACCTCTTATCATTTTAGTTATGCTATTTTTCTCCCAAGTGTTTACATGGAGAATTTTAGGTATTCCACTAATTTACTTTTTCATCAAAATTAACAATAAGTAGTACTTCAGTCATTTTGATTGCATAAGTGTCCAAACTGCTGTTCTTATGTAGTTTTATTTTGTGGAAGGAGATAATCTTTGTGGAATGTCTTGCTCATGTCCCTACCTTCAATCTTAAAATTTGAGATTGTGTATAATAAAAGAAAGTATTATCATTTAAAAATGTAACTTTCACAGAATGAATAAAAAAATCACAAACCAAATGTCTCTGTCTTTAGGAAACATACCTAACATGTTAGAATTCTTATAGACTCAGAGTAAAACGGTGGAAAAAGATATTTCATGAAAATTGAACCAAAAGCAAGCAGGAGTAGCTATTCCTATATCAGATAAAATAGACTTTAAAGCAACAACAGTAAAAAAAGACATAGAAGGTTATTATATAAAGATAAAGGGATCAATTCAACAAGAAGATGTAACAATCTTAAATATACATATGCACCTAGCTCTGGAGCTCCCAGATTTATAAAGCAATAACACTAGACCTAAAAAAAAGAGACAGACAACAACATAATAATAATGGGGACTTCAACACTGCACTGATAGCAGTAGACAGATGACAAAGGCAGGAAGCCAACTAATACTGGACTTAAACTGCACTCTAAACAAATAGATCTAACAGATATTTACAGAACATTCTACCCAAGAACTGCAGAATGAATATACATTTCTCTCATCATCACATGGAACATTCTTTGAAATGGACCATATGGTAGGTCACAAAACAAGTTTTAGTAAATTAAAAAAATCAAAATTATATCAAGTATCTTCTCAGGTTACAGCAGAATAAAACTAGATATCAATTCTGAAAGGAACCCTCAAAACTACACAAATACATGGAAATTAAACAATCTGCTCCTGAACAATTTTTGGATTAACAATGAAATCAAGATGGAAATTAAATCATTTTTCAAAATCAATGATAATAGTAATAAAAGTTAGCAAAACCTCTGGGATACAGCAAAAACAGTGCTAAGAGGAAAGTTTATAGCACTAAATGTCAACATCAAAAAGTCTGAAAGATCACAAATTGACAACCTAATGTCGCAATTCAAGGAACTAGGGAAACAAGAAGAAGTGAAACCCAAAGTGAACAGAAAAAACAAAAAAAAACAAAGATAAGAAGAGAACTAAATGAAATTGAAAGCAAAAAAAATTACAAAAGATCAATTTAACAAAAAGCTGGGTCTTTGAAAAGATAAACAAAATTGATAGAACATTAGCTAATTAACCCAGAAAGTTTCAAATAAGCTCATTAGAAATGAAAATGGAGACATTACAACTGACACTACAGAAATACAAAAGACCATTCAAGACTCCTATAAATACCTCTGTGCACACAAACTAGAAAATCTATAGGAAATGGGTAAATTCCTGGAAACATAACCCCACCAATGGCCCAGGTTGAATCCGGAAGAAACCGAGGTCCTGAACAGACCAATAACAAGCAACGAGATTAAATCAGTAATAAAAACCTGCCAAAAACAACAACAAAAAGCCCAGGACCAGACAGATTCACAGACAAAACCTACTAGACATTAAAAGAAGAGTTGGTATCGATTCCACTGAAACAATCCCAAAAGATTGAGAAGGACAGAATCCTCCATAGCTCATTCTATAAAGCCAATATCACCCTGATACCAAATTCAGGAAAGTACGTAACAACAACAACAACAACAAAAACCTACAAGCCAGTAACTCTCATGAATACAGATGCAAAAATCCTCAACAAAATACTAGCAAACCATATCTAACAGCACATAAAAAAATTTCACCATGATCAAGTAGGTTTCAGTCCAGGGATGCAAGGATGCCTCAATATACACAACGAACATGATTTATCACATATACAAAATTAAAAACAAAAACCATATGATTATCTCAATAGATGCAGGAAAACCATTTGATAAAATCTAGCATTCCTTTATTAAAGAAAACCCTAAACAAACCAAGCATAGAAGGAACATACCTCAAAACGACAAGAGCCATTTAAGACAAATCAATAGCCAACATCCTACTGAACAGGGAAGTTGAAAGCATTCCCCCTAAGAACTGGAACAAGACAAGGATGCTCACTTCCATCATTTCTATTCAACATATTACTAGAAGTCTTAGCCAGAGCGATCAGGCATGAGAAAGAAATAAATGACATCCAAATTGGAAAAGAGTCAAATTATCTCTGCTGATATGATCTTATACCTAGAAAACCCTAAAGACTCCTTCAAAAGATTCCTAGATCTGACAAATGAATTCAGTAAAGTCTCAGGTTACAAAATGAAATGTACACAAGTCAGTAGCATTGCTATACACCAACAATGACCAAGCTGAGAATCAAATCAAGAACATAATCCCTTTTACAATAGCTATAAAAATAAATCCACCTAGGAATATACTTAAACAAGGAGGTGAAAGATCTCTATAAGGAGGACTAAAAAACACGGCTGAAAGAAATCATAGATGACACAAAAAATAGAAATACATCCTATACTCATGAATAGGAAGAATCAATATTGTGAAAATGACCATACTGCCCAAAGCAATCTATAGATTCAATTCAATTCTTATCAAGATACCAATATCGTTTTTTACAGAATTGTAAAAAAAAAAATCCTAAAATTCATATGGAACCAAAAAAAGCTGGATAGCCAAAGCAATCCTAAGCAAAAATAAATAAATAAATAAATAAATAAATAAATAAAAATAAAATTAAAAAAATCTGATTTCAAGTTATACTTCAAGGCTATAGTAACAAAAACAGCATGGTACTGGTATAAACTGAGATATCAATGGAATAGAATAGAGAATCCAGAAATAAAGACAAATACTTGCAATCAACTGATCTTTGACAAAGCTTCCTATTCAATAAATCATTCTGGGAAAACTGGTTAGCCACATGTAGAAGAATGAAACTAGATCCATATCTTTTACTGTAAAAAAATTAACTCATCTGGGCATGGTGGCTCACGCCTGTAATCCCAGCACTTTGGGAGGCCAAGGTGGGGGGATCACCTGACATCAGGAGTTCAAGACCAGCCTGACCAACATGGAGAAATCCCATCTCTACTAAAAATACAAAATTAGCCGGGCGTGGTGGTGCATGCCTGTAGTCCCAGCTACTCGGGAAGCTAAGGCAGGAGAATCGCTTGAACCCGGGAAGCGGAGGTTGCAGTGAGCCGAGATCACACCATTGCACTCCAGCCTGGGCAACAAGAGTGAAACTCTGTCTCAAAAAAAAAAAAACAAAAAAAACCCAAAAATAACTCAAAATGGATTAAAGATCTAAATCTAAGACCTGAAATCATAAAGATTCTACATGAAAACCTAGGAAAAGCTCTTTTGGACATTTGCCTATGCAAAGAATTTATGATTAAGACTCCAAAAGCAAATACAACTAAAACAAAAATAAATAAATGGGACTTAATTAAACCAAAAAGCTTCTGCAGAGCCAAAAAAAAAAAAAAATCAATCATCAGCGTAAACTGTCAATAACCATCAATTTACAGAATGGGAGAAAATATTTGTAAATTATGCATCAAATAACTAATATCCAATATCTACAAGGAACTAAAACAAATTAGAAAAAAAAATTCCCACTAAAAAGTGGGCAAGTGACATTAATAATAGACATATCTCAAAAGGAGATATACAAATTGCAAACAAACATATGAAAAAATGTTCAGAATCAATAATCATCAGGAAAATGCAAATTAAAATCACAATGAGATACCAGCTTACCTTAGCCAGAATGATGATTAATAAGTTTTTCCTCTCATTGAATGAGCCTGGAAATGAAATGAAAGGATGTATTTATAAGTGTATATTTTGATAGGTAGCTACTTGCAAGCAATTCTGTCCAGATGGTAATAACACATTGAGAAGAAAGTATGAATATTTTCCTCTTGTCTTTACTATTAAAATTAAATACCTTTGTTTTCCTTCTACTCATGAAGTTTGTTTTCACTGCCATATAGACCACCATTACCATTAACAAAGAAGCTCCTATGTTTATCTTGTATTTTAGAAACTTTCCTGAAACTATCACAGTTCCTTTATAACTTCTGGAAAACTGATGGCTTGCAGAGATCGTATTAGGAAAATCCTCAGAACTAGATGTGGCTTGAGCTAGAGTGCTAGCAATATTAATGGGAAAAAGTCAATACCTTGGTGATATATTTTGGAAAAGTCTTGGTAGAACTTGACTAACTGAAATGTGCAAGTGTGGAAAAGGAAAAATAAAAAACAGCACAAATTGTCTTGTGTGAGCAACTGTATAGATGGTGACACTTTTTCCTGAGACAGGAAACATGAGAGAGTTTTTGGAGTGTAAAATTAGATATTGTATATAGAATCTAATTCTACTTTGCTCCAATATGGAATGATAGAAACTAGATTTACCTTCCCTGTGAAACAACTGAAAAAAAAAAGTCAAACTGTATGAAACAATGGCTTTCAAAACATTGACCATTAGGCAATGAAAGACAATGATACCGAAGAGAGGAAATAAATGAGGTGAGTCCTGTGCTTGCCACAGCTTACTGTCTGGAGAGTTTCCAGGTTTCTGCACAAGGAGGGAGAACTCAGGAAGAACTTGACATTCTCCTAAATTGGAGAGTCAGAGCTATGAATCTGGAAAAGCTAAGGATGCCAGAGATCATGGCAGAGAACATGAGGAGGGAACTGTGAGAAACTCTGAAGATCTGTAGAGAAACCCACGGAGGATTATCTCCAAACACATGGGTGCAAACACTCTTAGCAAAATTTTGGCAAATAGAATTCAACAATATTTAAAAAGGATAATATATGATGACAAATGGATTTTTATCCCAGGAACATAATATTGTTTTTACATGGACAAATCAATAAATGTAATTCATCATGTTATCAGGCTATAAATGAGGGAAAAAACATACGATCATCTCAATAAATGCAGAAAGAACATTGGACATTCAACATATATTGCTGATAAAATCTCTCAATAAACTAGTTATAGGAGGAAGTTTCCTCAATTTTATGAAGGGCATCTAAGTATCTAATAGCATAGTAAATAGCAAAAGACTGAATGCATTCTCCCTAAGATTAAGAACAAGGCCACTAGTGATGAATATTTGGAAACTGAAATTTAGAAAATCGACATCTAGACTAGCATAAGAATATGAGCTACTTAGGGACATATCTAAGAAAAGACATTCAAAACCAGCATACTAAAAAATCGTGAAATGTTTTTGAGACTAATTAAAGAAGACCTAAATAAATGGTAGAATATTCTGTTTTCATAACTTAGAATACTCAATATGATTAAAATGTTGGTTACCTCCATATGTATTCTCTATAGATTAAATGTAATCCGAGTCAAAATTCCAATGGTTTTTTGTGGATGTTGAAAAACTGATTCTGGAATTTATATGTGAATTTAAAAGACAGAATAGCCTAAAAAAACAAAACTAAAACAAACTTAGTAAAACACCCCAATAATATGAAGGACCTACACTGCCTGACTTTGAGACTTATAAAGCTATGCATTCAAGATCATGTCATATTGGTGTCAAGATAGACAACAGATTAGAACAGAATTGAGTCCAGAAGTAAGTCCACACATATATGTTCACTTGGTTTGGACAAAAATGCAAAATCAATTCAATAGGAGAAAGATGATCTTTTCAGTAAATGATGCTGGAAGATTTGGGTATCCATATGCAAAACAAAACTTTTTTTTTTTTTCAAGGATAGCTAACAACTTTGAAAAGGCATCCCTATGGTTTTGTATTGTCTTGGGGTGTGTGTGTGTGTGTGTGTGTGTGTGTGTGTGTGTGTGTGTTTAAGCACCAAGATTGGGGGGAAATATATCATAAGGAAAGTGAAGAGAAATTTTAAAATAAATACAGGCCAAATTTATAACTTTGCTTAAAACAGGTTCTTCTGCATAGAAATCTCAGTAATTGTATCCAGGCATCCAGGCTCATTAACAAGACTGAGACACACCTGTTGGAGATCAACATTCAGGGAAAGGCATGAGGATAAGATGTTTTAAACTATTTCCGTTAAGTGTATGGTTACTCCTCTTTTTAAATTATACTGAAGTTCTGGTATACATGTGCAGATGACGGGTTGATGAGTGCAGCAAACCACCATGGCACATGTATACCTATATAACAAACCTGCATGTTCTGGACATGTATCCCAAACAAACCGTGTTATATTATTTGCATCATATAGACTTAATTTTAAAACATACAATTATTAAACATTTAGAGGAAAACAGGATAGATATTTGTGTTAGGCAAAGTTTTCTTAGGCATAACACCAAAGGCATGATCAATAAAAGTAAAGTTTTATAAGTTGGACTTAATTAGAATTAAGAACTTTTTTACTTCAAAAGAGACATTTACGCGAATAAAAAGAGAAGCTATAGCCTCGGGGAAAATAATGGCAAATCACATATTTGAAGAAGGGTTTGTATCTACAATATATAAAGATTTCTCAAAACACAGAAATAATGGGAACAGAAACCCCAATCAGAATGAGTACACCTTTTATACTACAAACAAACACTTCACCAAAGAACATACACAGATGGCAGGAAAGCATATGAATACATAGTATATATAGTCATCATTAGTCATTAGTGAATTACAAATAAAAAACACAATGAAATGCCACTACACACCTATTACAATGTTTTAAAAGTATGATTATGCCAAGTGTTTTCAAGGACGTGAAACAACTAGAACACTCATGTACCGCTAGTGGGAGTATAAAATGGCACAACCAGTGTGGAAAACATTTTGGCAATTTTTTAAAACTTTTAGACATAGACCTCAGTGCTTTCATCCTAGTACTTGGCCAAAATGAACACAGACACGTGTTCATTGAAAGCCATAGTCGTAGCATCCCCAAATTGGAAAAACCTAGTGTACATCAACATGTGAGCACTTAAACATATTGTGATATATTCATAAAATGGAATACTACTCAGCAATAAAAAGTAAATTATTGTTATATTAAACACCATGCACAAATTTTAAGATAATTATGCTAGAACCAGACAGAAAAAACAAACATATTTTACGATTCCATTTGTATAACATCCTACACAATGCAAACTCATGTATAGACAGAAAGCAGATCAGAGGTTCTTGGGAATGGGGAGGTATTAGGGGAGAAAGTACAAAGGGGCAAGAGGAAACTTTCGGAAGTGAGGTATTTTGCTCATTATTGTTGTCATGATGATGGTTTTTTGGATGTATACTCATGTCAGAATTAATCAAACTATATTTTCAGTATGTGCATGTTAATCGTATTTCAATTATACTCAAATAAAGATGTCTTTGAAAAGCTTAGCACCTAGTTCATGTTCTATGAATAGTAGTAATCTGTCAATATAAATCATTTCTAATTTCATATATGTAACATTTCAAATGCATTTTTGTGCAGTACAAAAGTAAACTTCAAAATGTGTACTTGTACAAAGAACCTCAAAGTTACTAAAGTAAGTTAATAGGTGAAGTACACTGTATAATAAAAATGAACACTGTTTAGTTATCACTAATATCTACATTGAAAAATTTTGATAACCAATCTGTTAAAGTAAGCTTCATAATTATATATATTACATAATATTTCTGTTAATTTTTATTTGATAAAATATAGTATAAAATGTATAAATCTTAATTATACAGTTCAATGAGTTTTTACAAACTGAATACACCTGTGAAATCAGTACCCACATAAAGATGTTACCATACTTCTTCCCTGTTGTTACCTCCTAGATAACCACTAGTATGACTTCTGTTGGGTAGATTCATTTTGTATTTTCCAAATCTTATATAAATGTGATCATATAGTAAGGCTCATAGATTGATTTTGTGTCTATCTTCTTTCTACTCTACATTACGTTAGTAAAATTCAACCATGTATCAGAAGTTATTTTCTGTTTATGAATAATAGTACACTGAAAATTTATTTATCTATTGTTATGGGTGGCATTGTGAACTCAAACAGATATGTTGAAGTCCTAAACTCCATTTCCTCAAAATGTCACCTTATTTGGAAATAGAATTATTGGAAACTTAATTAGTTTAGATTAGGTCATTAGAGTAGATCCTAATCTAATATAACTGGTATACTTATAAGAGGAGGAAGAAAAGATTCAGAGAGAAATAGAAACAAGGAGAAGATTGCCCTGTAATGACAGAGGTAGAGCTTGGAGTGATGCATTTTCCAAGTCAAGGAACAATAGAGATTGCTGGAAAAATACCAGAATGGAGAATAGGCAAGAAAGGATTCTCTCCTAAAGGATTCAGAAGGGGTGTGGCATTGCTGACACCTTGATTTCAAATTTAGGCCTCCAGAACTGTGAGACAATACAGTTGTTTTAAATCACTTGAGATACTTTGTTATGAAAGCACCTGGGAACTAATACATCCTTTTAATAAAAGTGATAGGCAAACATATAGGTTCCAGTATGGGGCTCACAAAAAATTTTTCTGTAAAATTTTCATATTGCCATACATACATATGAGATAATGCAGGTTTGGTTTCAGACCATCACAATAAAATAAATATCTCAATAAAGTGAGTCAAACAATTTTTTGGTTTTCCAGTATACAAAAGTTATGTTTACTCCTTACTGTAGCCTATTAAGTATGCAATAGGATAATGTAGGAGTTCAGTCAGGGTGGTGGGAGAAATTGTAAAATTATAGGAAAAATGCAAACCTTCTTGGAAGGCCAGAAGGGTTTGCAAAAGCCTCAGGATAGGGTTATGGCTGAAAGCAGCCTAATCCTCCTACCTTGAGTTCATAGCTTAGAGTAGGTACAAAGGAATGTAAGGGAGTTTATCTAAAGAGCTTGTTTATTCATGTGGTCCTAAGACTGACCTTCGATCATTCCTAGGACTGCTCTTCCCCGGGGAGGGTGACCAGATTAATTACCCATAGGTGTGTTGACTCAAAGCCTTTGTCATTAACTCTGTGATGAATAAATGCCGGCAGGGCTAGCTAGTCAGGGAGAGGCTGCCACAACTCTTTCTGTGAGTAGCCTGGCTCCCTGGCCTGCTCTTTCATTGAATATTGGTGTCTGACTATGTTATTCATCTGTCGTGCAGCCTGGGTCTGCAGGTCAGACCCCGGCAGGATTATGTGTAAAAAAATGTGCATACCTTAAATTGCTAAAAAGGTCCATGATTATCCGAGTCTTCAGTGAGTCATAATCTCTTCGGCATCCAGGGTTTTTCCTTAATGTTGATGGCTGCTGACTGATTGGTGTGATTGTTGATAAAGGTTGGGGTGTCTGGGGCAATTTCTTAAAAAAGACAACAGTATAGTTTGCTGCATCAATTGACTCTTCCTTTTATGAAATATTTTCTGTAGCATGCAGTGCTGTTTTATAGCATTTTACCCACAGTAGAACTTCTTTCAAAATTGAAATCAGTCCTCTCAAACCTTCCGGGTGCTTTATTAATTACATTTACACAATATTCTAAATTCTTTGTTGCCATTTCAACAAACTTCACGGCATCTTCATCAGGAGTAGATTCTGTCTCAAGAAATCACTTTCTTTGCTCATCCATATGAGCAAACTCCTCATCTATTGAAGTGTGATCATGAGATTGCAACAATATAACCACATTTTCAGACTCCACTTCTAATTCTAGTTCTCTTTCTAATTCTACCACATCTGCAGTTACTCCACTGAAATCTTGAACCCCTCAAAGTCATCCATAAGGGCAGGAATCAACTTCTTTCAAACTCCTGTTCATGTTGATATTTTGGTCTCCTCCCATGAGTCATGACTGTTCTAAATGGCATCAAGAATGGTGAATCCTTTCCAAAAGGCTTTCAATTTACTTTGGCAAGCTCTATCAGAGGAATCATTACTTTTTGTCAGCTATAGACTTATGAAATGTATTTATTAAATAATGACTTGAAAATTGAAATTACTTATTGATCTATAGGCCAAAGAAAGGATGTTTTGTTAGCATCTTTGAAAACATTGATCCCCTTGTACCTCATCATCAAAACTTTTAGGTGAACAGGTGGATTATCAATGAGCAGTTATATTTTGAAAGAAATCTTTTTTTTTTTCTGAGCAACAAGTTTCAACAGTGGGCTTAAAATATTCAGTAAACCATGTTGAAAACAGATGTGCTGTTACCCAGGCTTTGTTTTTTCACTTATAGAGCAAAGGCAGAGTCGATTTAGCATAATTCTGAAGGGTCCTAAGATATATCTTGTGTGTGTGTGTGTGTATGTATGTTCTATGGAGTTTATTAGGGAGAATTGGCTCACACAATTCAATTACAATGCAAAGTCCCACAACAGGCTGTCTGTAAGAAGCTGGGGAAAGAGAGAAGTTGGTAGCATGGCTCAGTTCAAGTCCCAAAACCTCAAAATCAGGAAAGTTGACAGTAGAGCTCTCAGTCAGAGGCTGAAAACCTGAGAGCCCCCCAGGAGGCCACTGGTGCAAGTCCTAGAATCTAAAGGCCAAAGAACCTGGAGTCTGATGTCCAAGGGCAGGAGGAGAGGAGAAAAGTGTCTGGCACAGGAAGGGGGGTCGGGGCGGGGAGAGAGAGAGAGAGAGAGAGAGAGCAAGAGGACTCAGCAAACTGCTTATCCACCTTCTCCCACCTTCTTTGTGCCTTCTTTGGATGGTGCCCATGCACATGGAGGGTGAGTCTTCCTCTCCCAGTCTACTGACTCAAATGTCAATCTCCTCTGGCAACACCCTCACAGACAAAGCCAGAAACAATACTTCACCAGCTATCTAGGCATCCCTCAATCCAGTCAAGCTGACACCCAGTATTAACCATCACAGCCCTTAACAACAGAGTTAGCTTGTCTTTGAAACTTTGAAGCCGAGCGTTGATGTCTCCTCTCTAGCTATGAAAGTCCTAGATCGGATCTTCTTCAATAGATGGATATTTTGTTTACATTGAAAGTCTGTTTTTGTAGTCTCCTTGATCAATTTTCTTAGCTAGATCTTCTTAATCACTTGCTGAAGCTTCTCCATCAGAACTTTCTGCTTCTCTTTGCATTTTTATTTTATGGAGATGGCTTCTTTCATTAAACCTCATGAACCAATCTCTGCCAGTTTCCAACTTTTCTTCTCCAGCTTCCTATCCTCTCAGCCTTCATCAAATTGCAGAGTTACAGCCTTGCTCTGGATGAGGCTTTGGCTTAAGAGAATGTTGTGGCTGACTTCATCTTCTACTCAGACTACTAATCCTTTCTCTATCTCAGCAGTGAGGCTGTTTTGCTTTATCATTGCTGTGTTCACTGGAGTAGCACTTTTAATTTCCTTCAAGAATTTTTCCTTTGCATTCACAACTTGGCTGTTTAGCACAAGAGGCCTAACTTCTTTTGGCCTATGTCACTAGGCCAAAACATGGCGTTTTGACATGCCTTTCTCACTAAACTTAATCATTTCTAGGTTTTGATTTAAAATGAGGATGTGATTTAAAGTCATCTGTGTGACTCCTTTTTTTCACTTTAACACTTAGAAGCAATTGTAGGGTTGTTATTTGGCCTAATTTCAATATTGTTGTGTCTCAGGAAATAGGCCTGAAGAGAGAAAGAGAGAGGGAGAAACGGCCAAGTGGTAAAGCAGTCAGAACACATACAACATTTGTTAAGTTTGCTGTCTTATATGGGTGTGGTCCATGGCACCCCAAATCAGTTACAATATTGACATCAAAGATCAGTGATCACAGATCACTGTAACAGCTATAATAATAATTAAAAGTGTTTCAAATACTGTGAGAATTACCAATATGTGACACAGAGAAAAGAAGTGAGAATATCTTGTTGGGAAAATGGCACCAAAAGATACTTGATGCCAGGCTGTCATAAACTTTCAATTTGTAAAAAATGCGGTATCTGAAAGTGCAATAAGTAAAGCATGATAAACATGGTAAGCCTGTATTTTTTATATATATACATATATATGGATATACATTTGTGTTGTGCATATACCTATGATATGAGTCAGGTTATAGATATGTCAAGTTTTAGAAGACAATGTATAAGAATTTTCCAAAATGCTTTACAATTTTCATTCTAACTTATAGTTTATAAAACTTTCAATCACTCCATATTTTTGTTATCTCTTGCAACTTTCACATATTTTTAAAAATGCATTTTGTTGGGTGCATGGTTGTATCTCATGATGATTTTTAAATTTGTATTTTCTTGATGACTAATAATATTAAAGATATCAACATGATTATTGGTCCTTTCAGTATATTTTTGTGAAGTGGTTGTTAAAGTCATTGCTCATTGTTCTTGTTGATTTGTAGTTGTTCTCTCTATGTTCTAAATATGTGGTCTTTGCCAGATATATGTATTGCAAACATTTGTGATCCCTATATGCGTTGCCTTTTCACTGTCTTGATGGTATGTTTTGATTAATACATGTTCTTAATTTTAATGAGGCCTAATTTATATAAATGTTTTCTAGAAGCCTTTGTGTCATTTAAATCTGTTTGCTTACATTAACATCATTAATGTTATCTCTTATGTTATTAAGAATATCATTAAGATATTCTCCTCTAGAATTTTTATTTTATATTTAGGACCATAATCACTCTGGAATTGATTTTTGTATATAGTGTGAGATGGGGATAAAGATAGTTTTTTCCCATCCTTTCTTCCACTAAATTGTTGTAATTCACATGACTGTATATATGGGCCTGTATCTCTCAGTCTATTTATCCTTTCACTAATATTATTAATTACTACATAATGTCTTGCTAGCTGCTAGAAAAAGTCTTCTATTTCTGTTTGATCTCGAAATTCTTCTTGCTCATTAAGGTCCTTTGTATTTCTTTAAAAATTTTGTAATCAATTTGTAAATTTTCTCAATAATTTGCACTGAAACTTTTAATGAGACTGGATTGAGCATCAAGATTGCTTGGGGAAACTTGACATCTTTGTAGCATTAAGCTTCCTAATTCATGACATTCTAAAGCCTTCCATCTATTTATATTCTCTTTAATTGCTCTCTGAGGTATTTTTATACCAAAAAATAATTCAATTTAATTCAATTTCAACCTCCTATATATTTTAATTAACTTTTCTTTTATATTCTTGACATCTTTATGTATTAACTAATACAGCCTCCTTGAATACTTGGAAATGCTTTCTGTTTTTAATTTCCAGAGTATTTTATATAACATTGGTCTTTTTTTTAAACACTAGTGAAATGAATCAGTAATGTTATATAGATCTATAGTTAGATGTTTGTGTAAAATTTCTAAAGTACGGATTAAATTTCATTGTATGATATAGGGCTAATTAGATTTTCTATTTCTTCTTGTGTCAGATTTGATAAGTTACATGTTTTAAGAAATTTGTTTGATCCCAAGTATCATACTTTTTGACATGAAGTTATTCATAATATATTTGTATTATCATTTAATGTCTATAGAATCTGTAGTAATGTGTCTTCATTCTTAATATTGATAATTTTTATTTTGTCTCTTTGTGTTCATCAGTTTGCTAAGAATTTATTACTTTTATTCATTTTCAGCAGCCAACCTTTGCATTTCTTAATTTTCTCCATTGTATGCATTTTTGGCTTTATTAATTTCTGCTTTTTTAAACAATGTTTTCTTGCTTCTTCAGATAAAATTAGGTAATGCTTTTCAGTCTTGATTTTTTAAAAGATTTAACATTATAATTTCCTTCTAAGCATTATATTCTATGAGCTAAAATATGTCATATTTTCAAAATATTGTCTAGTTAAATTTCTTTTTTGACCTGTGATATTTATCTTTTATTCACTTTAAGTTGTTTCATTATTCTCTTGATATTTATTTCTTGATCAATCCTATTGTGGTCAGAAAATATACTTTGTATGATTTCAATCCTTTTACATTTGGTGATTATTGCTTTATGGACCAGGATATGGTCAATTTTGGTAAATTTTCTACATGAACTTTAAAATAACATGAACTCTACATGTTTAGATACAATACTTTGCATATTTTGCTTATGTAAATTTGGTTATTTTATGGTTCATAGCTTCTCTGTCTTAACTATACACGTATACACATATACACACATATATGCATACACACATCACACACATACAGAAATACACACTAATGTGTGTGTAAACTTTTCTGCTTGTTCTGTCAATTAACATGGAGGACTGTTGAAACACTCAACATTCAACCAGGATTGTACATTTTTTATTTCACCTTTTAATCTTTGTTTTTGTGAGGTGTACATTTTCAATTTGTCCTCATTTCTATGAAAGAGCATTTTGGAGGTCTTTACAGACAACTCAAGATGTAGTCAATTCCTCTTGTCAGTGAATTTTGAATTATAATCTTTGTCTTCTAAGAATGGTGAAATTATAGAAATCGCTGCTTATTTTTATAGTCTTTTAGCAGCTGCATTCTGCTTGGTCTTGGCATTTCATACTGCATATACACAGTTTAGGAACTGGCAAATATATTGAGTGATAATTGCTTGAAGAATGTTGGGCTCATTTCTCTGAGGCTGTCATTTTTTAAGGAACTTGGGATTTCAGTTCTCCAAATCCTTGATGCCTTGATTCCTCTACAATTTGTTCAAACCACAGTTTTTTAGTTAACCTGGCTTTTGGAGTTGTTTTCAGTCAAAGGATAAATCTGATACCACTACTGGGCCATAGTCACTGTACCTTGTTTATTTCAACATGACTGTAAGCCTTCTTGAGGGTGGATGGAATCCTGTCTGAAAAAAATCCTCATAAACCTATGAAGCTATTAAAAATATTAGGTATTTCATCAATGAATAGAAGGGAATATAATTATTTTGCTTTTCTTCTCAATCACTAAAACCCTAGTGCAGCAAGCAGGATAACACAGTGGATTAAATTCTGTTTTATAGTGGGAAATAGTTGGACACTTAATCTAAGTTTTATGTTACAAAGCAACTAAGTCATGTTATATAACTTTACAAAAAGGATGATAACATTTTGCAATGTTTGCATGAACATTAAATGACACAACACATGCTGTGTGCTCTAAAATATTCAGTTGATTTCTTTGCATCTTCACCCTGCTTAGTAACAAATATTTTAATTACAATTGCTAGGTCAGCACTAATTTTTTCCAAATGCGAACACAAAGAATAACATTTTTAGGTATTTGTACAAAGTTTCAGTTTTACAGATTTAGTGACAGCAGTGACTCAAATGACAGGGAAGCTGGTACACAGAACTTTTCAATGCTTCTTCAATTTTACTGGTGTGCTCCAGGGAATCGGGCATCAACCTGAAAGCACAACCCAGCAGAAAAGAAGTCTTTTTGCCTCAGAGTTAGCAAAGAATTTAGCCTTGTGAGAAATAGAACTAAAGTTCAAAGACTAACTTAGGCCCGTGCACAGTGTCATTTTCTCTCCTTGAATCAAACCACTTTATGTCGAAAAGGAGAAATGCTCAGGAGAGCTGCCCCCACATAGCTGAGTTCAGCTTCTTTTGATCCAGCAAGAAGACACTACAACCTCCAAAGGACTAAGACTGGATGGAGAGTCCCAAAGACCTGAGTACAGGTCACGGCTGTCATCTAAATAGACACAGTTCCTGCCATCAGCCTATGCACCACATAGGTGTTGTATCTGGAAGGTGAAGGCTTGCTATTCACCTTATCTCTGGAATCACAATTTTGTTCCCTTCGTATAATTTATCATTAACTTCTCTATATTTATACTTTTGAAAATATACTTCCCCTTGAGCTAGTAAAGCAGAGCTTTAAAAATGGTTTTGTTATTGGGAAAATAATCTTAGGAATTATGTAAATATAGTGCTTGAAAAGAGTTAAAATCATGTATGTGAGAAGTGAAGTATTATAGAGGCATTTATATCTCTCCCTTTGTGGATTATAGTTAAAATTGAGTCAGGAATAGAAAAAATGTAAATAAGCCTATTTTATACTAAGTATGGAGATAAAATGTTCAATAGCACAGTCAAGATCCTCTCAATTTAGTTTAGTGCAGGGAGTATTAGAGTTTAATTGAAATGTTGATATTAAAATTTTCCCAAATAAAAAAGAAATGGTATTAGAGAAAATGATGAGAAAAACATCTATTGCCTGGGAAATATCATTTACTCTTCATGATCCTCGATAGCAGATTAATGTCTCTCTAAGTTGAATTTAATTTTCTTCTAGTCATAAATCTAAATGATCCAAACAACCTGAGATACTCACAGCAGACTTTAAAATAATGTGGTCAATTTTGTTGGTGCCTCATCTGTGCTTCTCAAAGAAGCATTGGGGGTGGGGTTGCAGCCTGGTTTTATTCTTGTCACCTTTTGTAGCTTCTAAAATGTAAATTTTATTTTCTAGTGTTCGTGGCACTATGTACCTTGTGACAAGGGGAGCCATGAATAGAAGGCTTCCATTTATTATTTGTCTCCGTACAAGAAAAACTATATTTTTTTCACTGACTCTGGAATATTTTCAATTTATCAAAAGATTCAACAAGCAGTCAATCTTGAAAGTAAACATCTGATAAGGATTAAAATGCCACAGGAAAAAAATTAAAATGCATCATCAAAGAAAGGATTCCAGTTGGACCTTACTTCCTGGAGTAGAATCCACATGAGCTATGAAGTACTTAATGCAATAGCTTTTGGCTGCAAAGTATTTTATCTCTACAGAAAGGTAAAGAAATAATTTAGTGGAAATACCAGAACTCATTATAAACTTTTGCTAAATCATACCACCTTGACAATTTACCTTAGTATTTCTTTTACATTTTAAAGCAGATAACATTACAGATACAGTTTAAAAGCTTTATGTACTCATTCCTGAACCCTTTTCCCATTTCTCTCCCTCTTCTGAAATAATTGTCCTAAATGTGTTTTTAAAAATTTCTGTTTAAGCGTATATGTATCTACAAAGATACATATATGTGCGCATATATTTATACGTAATATAAATGCATGTGCACATGTATGTATATGTGTGTCAGCAACATATATATGATGTGTACTTTCAAACTTCATAAAAGTGATTCATGTTGTACATTTTTTAACTTCTAAATCAGTCATTTAGCTGCTACATAGGGTCCCCTAGTGTAAATAGATCACAGTTTATTTATCCATTCTTTTGATGTCAATTTTTTAAGTTCATTTCAATCTTTTTACTAATGCTGCAGTAAACATTCTTGTGGATGACTCCTGGAATATACAGGAATGTTCTGGAATAGAGAAACATGTGAAAGTTTCTCTAGGACATGAACATGTGCCTAGGAGTCTGGAAATGAAGGAAATATATACCTTCAACTTTACTTTTTATTAGTAGCTGTACCAATTTACATTCCCATCAGCGGCAAATTAAAGTTCCAGTTTCTCTACATTTTTGCTGACACTCGATATTGTACAGATTACACACTGTAGTATATAAATTGAAGAGGTCATAAAATTAAATAAAAACAACTCCAGAAATGTTACAAATTGCTACATTGATCTCATAGTCCCTAAGAATAAACTTTATGAAATTAAAAAAAGTTAACAAAATTAGCAAATATATTTTGCTTACATAAATATTAGTCCTATCTAGAAAACCCAAAACAAACATAATTAAAAACTTCCTTTCTCTCTCTCTCTCTCTCTATTTTGGTGAAACATACAAGGGACTACATATCTTTCTAAATCCTGCATAGATTACTTTTAAGGTAAAAATAATCATAAGGATATTCTCCAAGATATCCTGCAAAGGCTACCCTGTGGCAATGAGCCAGTGCCTACTCTGTAGTGCTAGTTTAAAGGGGATAGCTCCTTACAGTCTCACCTTAACTGTTTTCTAAGCAAAAATTCTCCACAAGGCTCTCACACACTTGCTCTTATGTACTAATTCCCCAAGCAGGTGGAATGATTGTTCTTTCCTGAATGCATGTTGTTTGGATCCATATCGCACAATTCCAATTAAGACTAATCCCAAAACACATTGCAACTACAAGAACCACATTGCTGAAAGATTGTTGTTTCTTAATACATATATTTGGGCAGAGAAATGGTATAATAACTATATTCGAGGTTAAAAAATGGTTTATTACCAAATTGGATTAATTTTATCTCTTTTTGTCTTCATAAAGAGGCAAAGTCCTCTGATTTCTTTTTCTTCCAATACTTTTCTATTGGTGGCAGAAATAGAATAAAAGCTATTAGGACTGATATTAGAATAAAGGATATTAGGACTGATGATATCTAGTTGGATAGTCAAAACACCTGGCTAAAGCCAAGAATCATGAAATGTAGGTACAGTGTCTCTTTAAATATCTTATTTTGGTTTAAGACATATAACTGCACATTTATTTACAATATTTTTAAGTAAAGATCTTTTCTTAGAGGACAAATTTGTAGACTTCTGTTTATTCTTTGTAGCACAAGCCATACACAGAATTTAATCTATGATTTCCAATTTAGTACTCTAGAGTGGAACATGATTAAAAAAATAGCAGATATATCTTTTAGGTTTTTGTTACTTTTCTTTTGTCACTCATATTTTATCAATGTGCATACTATTTAATTAAAGATCACAACTGTCATAAGAAGTGTGTTTGCTAACACAGTAAGTTTGTGAATTATCACAACTAACTCATGTAGAACGCTGAATTATATCTGTGGGCCAGAGGTGCCAACCGTACCAGTGGGGAGCTGACAAGCTGAGAACATTTCACATGTAGCAAAATGGGCAATATTAATTACTATTCATGTTGGTAAAGTATAAATTTTTAAGAGAAAATATTTTTCTATCATTACAGTCACAGCAAGCAAGGCAATGTGGGAATCAGTTTCTTTGATTTTAATTAATCATTTCTGAGGAAAATAGAGGATAGTCTAAGGTATCAGAAAAACTTCTAAAAAGTCAAATCAATATTGGCTCAAGATGGTTTTGTGATTCACAGAACAGAAACACAACTCAGTATTTAGAGGCTCTAGTCACAGACCTACTGGGCTCCGGGACCAGGAAGCAAGCAGAGGAGGCTGGGAACCAACACTGTGTGGTAGCAATGACTAGGCTGGCTCACACAGCACCAGGAGTTAGTTTAAAGACATCAAACTGAGGCAAGATACAGTCATGATCAGTAATTAGAAAAGTTTTGAAGGCTACCTTTGCAGCTAGTATTGAGTGGCTGACTAGAGAAAAGGAGGGAAGAGAAAAGGAGGTAATCAGAACCCAGGCCAAAGTGCCCAGTGACAGAGACTGTATTTGTGGTGATCTCAAGAGACAAAGGCCCTAAGCATTCATTGTAATACTTGTGTCTGAAGTACATACCTGTGAACTGTTTAGAGACAACTATAAAACCACAGACTCAGAAGAGAGAAACAAATACACATATAAAAAAACCCAAATCACAACAACAATAGCAACATAAAACTTCCCAAGAAATTCCCTATACATGTGGGCTGAAAATTAAGATTCCAAAGTGCAAGAGGAAATCAATTCCATGAAAGAGAGTCCCAAATTCAACACGTATGTTTCCTTCTTAAATTCAGAATGGTCAGCCACTATTACTTTGTATTAGTTTGTTTTCAGGCTGCTGATAAAGACTTACCCAAGACTGGGCAATTTACAAAAGAAAGAGGTTTATTGGACTTACAGTTCCACACTGCTGGGGAGGCATCACAATCATGGTGGAAGGCAAGGAGAAACAAGTCACATCTTACATGGATGGCAGCAGGCAAAAAGAGAGCTTGTACAGGGACACTCCTGTTTTTAAAACCATTAGATCTTGTGAGATTTATTCACTATCACGAGAATAGCATGGGAAAGACCTGTCCACATGATTCAATTACCTTCCACCAGGTCCCTCCCAAAACATGTGGGAATTCATGATGAGATCTGGGTGGGGACACAGCCAAACCATATCGTTCCTCCCCTGGCCCCTCCCAAATCTCATGTCCTCAAATTTCAAAACTAATTATGCCTTCCCTACATTTCCCCAAAGTCTTAACTCATTTCAGTATTAACTCAAAAATCCACGGTCCAAAGTCTCATCAGAGACAAGGCAAGTCCCTTTTGCCTATGCACCTGTAAAATCAAAATCAAGTTAGTTACTTCCTAGATACAATGGGGGTGTAGGCATTGGGTAACTACAGCCATTCCAAAGGGAGAAATTGGCCAAAACAAAGGGGCTACAGGCTGCATGCAAGTGCAAAATTCAACAGGGCAGTCATACCTTAAAGCTCCAAAATGATCTCCTTTGACTCCACGTCTCACATCCAGGTCACACTGATGTAACACGTGGGTTCCTATGGTCCTGGGAAGCTCCACCTCTGTGGCTTTGCAGGGTACAGCCTCTCTCCCCATTGCTTTCATGGGCTGTTGTTGAGCATCTGTGGCTTTTCCAGCCACATGGTGCAAGCTGTCGGTGGAGCTACCATTCTGGGGTCTGGAGGACAGGGGCCTTATTCTAACAGCTCCACTAGGCAGTGCCCCAGTAGGGACTCTGTGTAGGGGATCTGACCCCACATTTTTTCTTCCACACTGGCCTACCAGAGGTTCTTCATGAGGACCCCACCCCTACAGCGAACTTCTGCCTGGGTATTCAGACATTTCCATACATATTCCGAAATCTAGGGGCAGGTTCCCAAACCTCAATTCTTGACTTCTGTGTACTCGCAGGCTCAACACCATGTGGAAGCTGCCAAGGCTTGGGGCTTGCACCCTCTGAAGCCACGGACCCAGCTGGAGTGGCTGGGACACAGGGCACCATGTCCCTAGGCTGCACACAGCACCCTGGCCCATGAAACCACTTTTTACTTCTAGTCCTCTGGGCATGTGATGGTAGGAGCTGCCATGAAGACCACTAACATGGGCTGGAGACATTTCCCCCATTGTCTTGGAGATTAATATTCAGTTCCTCGTAACTTATGCAAATTTCTGCAGCTGGCTTGAATTTCTCCTCAGAAAATGAGATTGATTTTCTATTGCATTGTCAGGCTGCAATTTTTCTGAACTTTTATGCTGTTTCCTTTATAAAACTGAATGCCTTTAACAGCACCCAAGTCACCTCTTGAAAGCTTTGCTGCTTATAAATTTCCTCTGCCAGATACCCTAAATCATCTCTCTCAAGTGCAAAGTTCCATAAATATCTAAGGCAAGAGCAAAATGCTACCAATCTCTTTGCTAAAACATAGCAAGACTTACCTTTGCTCCAGTTCCCAACAAGTTCTTCATTTCCATCTGAGACCACCTCAGCCTGGACCTTATTGTACATATTACTATCAGCATTTTGGGCAAAGCCATCCAACAAGTCTCTAGGAAGTTCCAAACTTTCCCATATTTTCCTGTCTTCTTCTGAGCCCTCCAAACTCTTCCAACCCCTACCTGTTACTCAGTTCCAAAGTCATTTCCACATTTTTGAGTATCTTTTCAGCAGTGCCCCACTCTACTGGTACTAATTTACTGTGTTAGTTTGTTTTCATGCTGCTGATAAAGACATACCCGAGACTGGGCAATTTACAAAAGAAAGAGGTTTAGTGGACTTACAGTTCCACATGGTTTGGGAGGCCTCACAATCATGATGGAAGGCAAGGAGGAGCAAGTCACATCTTACGTGGATGGCAGCAGGCAAAAAGAGAGCTTGTGCAGGGAAACTCCCGTTTTTAAAACCATCAGATCTCATGAGACTTATTCACTATCAAGAGAACAGTACAGGAAAGACCTGCCCCATGATTCAACTACCTCCCACTGGGTCCCTCCCACAACATGTGGGAATTCAAGATGAGATCTGTGTGGGGACTCAGCCAAACTGCATCATACCTCAAACACTACCTTTCTGTCATTACCTATATCTTCTGCTTCACAAATTTTCTGTTATATGTCAGTCTATCCCTTATGTTTCTTCTCTTATCTTTCACTTTTTTTTTTTTTTTTTTTTTACCTATTTATATTCCTTCATAGTGGTCTGGGTTAATTCCTCAGTACAGTCTTTCAATTCTCTTATTTTCTCTGTGTCTTTGCCTAAACTGGCATGCATCTCATAATTTAATTTTAATGTTGATATTTTCATTTCCAAAATTAATAATCAATACTTTAAAACAATCTTTATCTGGCTTTGATTTATATTTGTATTTGTATGCTTTTTTAAAAATAAATTTTGTTCTTATTTTATGGATATTTTTTCTTCTTTTATCACTTTGAGGACTTCCAAAATGATTTAAAAATGTTTTTCCAGAGTAAATTTTAACTTTTTGGCCTGTATTCAGGGGGAAATTATCCTAGCTAGCTATGTATCATTCAAGAGTGAGAAATAAATAAGACACTCTCAGAAATACAAACCTTAAAGTTTATAATTAAGAGATTCTTGCTAAAACATTGCTAAAAGATATTCTGTAGCAAGAAGGAAATGAATGCAAAAAGAGAAAAGTCATGCAGTAAGTAACCATGAGCAAAAATAGCAGTAAATGCTATTGGAAAGGCTTCTAAGTTAAGAAAAAGTACAATTAACTTTAAGTCTTAGAAGATGATTGCAAAGGGGTTGGAAGGTTGCTAAAGGATGTCAATTTCCTGTTATTTGAGTAGAGAAAAGATGTATTGAATAATTTAAGACTTTGTTGGGACTATATAAAGTCAATGTTAATATTAAACATTGAAGAGTAAACACTAAAAAATGTTTTTTAGAGAGTATGTGTGGCAAAGTTACATGTATGTGAAATAGAGCAATCTAAGGAAGACTTAACCATCCAACAGAGAGTAGGATACAAAAAGAGAAAAAGAATAAAAAGAATGGTAAACAAAAGTATAAAAAGATTGGACAAATAAGGATTCACACTTATCTGTAATCATAAGATATGTTAATGTAATAAATGATTACATATAAACTACTAGTTATTGTATAAATAATACATCCATTTAAGAATTATATAAGTAAAATTCAGACAAGCATAGCTTATAAAAATGCTTAGGCTGGGCACAGTGTCTCATACCTGAAATCCCAGCACTTTGGGAGGCCGACGCAGGCAGATCGCCAGAGGTCAGGAGTTCCAGACCAGCCTGGCCAACATGGTGAAACCCCGTCACTACTAAAAATACAAAAATTAGCTGGGCATGCTGGTGCGTAACTGTAATCCTGGCTACTTGGGAGGCTGAGGCACGAGAATCACTTGAACCCGGGTTGCAGTGAGTTGAGATTGCACCACTGCACTCCAGCCTGGGTGACAGAGTGAGACCCTGTCTCAAAAAAAAATGCTTAAAGTAGTACAGAAAAGTTGAAAATAAATAAATAAATAAATATAATACACTAACCAACATGCTGTTGGTATAGCAATATTAACATCAAACAAACATTTTAAGGAAAAAACCTTAGGGTTGGAGAGAAATTTTGCAAAATGAGAAAAGGAAAAACAAAAGATATTACAATACTGAACTTGCATGGACACATTTTTCTTTTGAAATTTAGATAGCAAAAGTAAAAAATTTAAAAGTATAATCTCTATGACATTTTAAAGATCTGTCCAAGAAACTAAATGTATTAAACATGTAATATTAGTGAGCATTTAGGCTACTTGAATGAAACAGATACAATTGGTTAATTTGATGTTATAGATCTAAAAAATAAAGATCATGTATTCTTTTTAAGCAAAAACAGAAAACGTAACAAAAATTGACCATATCACAATGTGAGAGATCATATAAGTGCAAGTTACTATATTTACAGATGCAACAATATGGTTGTAGTTTAGATAAAAGTAAAGTATTTGATCAAATTCAAAACATGTTAAACATAAATTCCTTTAGCACTCGCTGTGTGATGGGCATTTTTCTAGGCACTGAGGATGCTAAATAAGTGAAGCAAAATCTCTGCCCTTATATACACTACAGTATAATGTATTTTTCTTCTACATAGAAAAATAAAGGAATAAAGAACTGAGGATGTGTGCCTTTGCATAAATGTGTGCACTATTTGAGATATTTTAGATGGTATGGTCAAGGACTGTCTTTTTGAAGAGATAACAATTGTGCTGATACCTGAATGGGGGGAGAAATAATTCCTGAGAAAATCTGGGGGAGGAGGGTTTCAGGCAGAGAGAACACCAAGAACAAAGGCTGTAAACTTAAAACTATTTGACTTGATCAAGGAACAACAAAGCAAGCATTGTATATGGGGCAGATTGAGAGAAGCAGAGAGAGGTAGGTGATGAGGTCAGATCACGTAGAGCCTCAAAAGTCATAATGAACATTTAGATTAAAATTTGCATCTGGTGGAAAGCTGTTGGATAAATTTGAGAGGAATGACATCAAATAATATACATTATTAAAACATTACTCTGCTTGCTGTCAAAATGGATTCTCATGCAAAGAGAGCAGGAAAGAGGTTATTGTAGTTGAACTGAGAGATGGTAGTGGCTGTCTAAGTCAGCTGGGGTGAAAGTGACTATGCTATGGTTTTAAAGGTAGGGCTCATTGAATTTGCCAGTTAGTTGGATGTGACAAATATAGGAAAGAGAAGAGTCTGGAATAACCCCTAGGTTTGGACCTGAGTCTCTGTGTAAATGCTGGTGTCATTTATTGGGACAAGGAAGTTTAGGAGAGGAGCAGAGTTGGGGAAGGAGAGCAGACTCTGTTTTAGGCACATTAAGTTTGAGATGACTGGGAACAGCTCCAGTCTACAGCTCCCAGCGTGAGCAATGCAGAAGACGGGTGATTTCTGCATTTCCAACTGAGGTACCAGGTTCATCTCACTGGGGCTTGTCAGACAGTGGGTACAGGACAGTGGGCGCAGTGCACCGAGCATGAGCTGAAGCAGGGCAAGGCATTGCCTCACCTGGGAAGTGCAAGGGGTCAGGGAATTCCCTTTCATAGCCAAGCAAAGCTGTGACAGACGGCACCTGGAAAATCAGGTCACTCCCACCCTAATACTGTGCTTTTCCAATGGTCTCAGCAAATAGGCACACCAGGAGATTATATCCAATGCCTTGCTCGGTGGGTCCCACACCCATGGAGCCTCGCTCATTGCTAGCACCACAGTCTGAGATCTAACTGCAAGGTGGCAGGGAGGCTGAGGGAGGGGCGGCCGCCATTACTGAGGCTTGAGTAGGCAAACAAAGCTGCCAGGAAGCTCGAACTGGGTGGAGCCCACTGCAGCTCAAGGAGGCCTTCCTGCCTCTGTAGACTCCACCTCTGGGGGCAGGGCATAGCCAAACAAAAGGCAGCAGAAACCTCTGCAGACTTAAATGTCCCTGTCTGACAGATTTGAAGAGAGTAGTGGTTCTCCCAGCAAGGAGCTTGAGATCTAAGAAAGGACAGACTGCCTCCTCAAGTGGGTCCCTGACCCCTGAGTAGCCTATCTGGGAGTCATCCCCTAGTAGGGGCAGACTGACACCTCACATGGCTGGGTACTCCTCTGAGACGAAACCTCCAGAGGAACAATCAGACAGCAACATTTGCTGTTCAACAACATTCACTGTTCTGCAGCCTCCGCTGCTGATACCCAGGAAAACGGTCTGGAGTGGACTTCCAGCAAACTCCAACAGACCTGCAGCTGAGGGTCCTGACTGTTAAAAGGAAAACTAACAGACAGAAAGGACATCCACCACAAAACCCCACCTGAACGTCACCATCATCAAAGACCAAACGTAGGTAAAACCACAAAGATGGGAAAAAAAACAGAACAGAAAAACTGAAAATTCTAAAAATCAGAGTGCCTCTCCTCCTCCAAAGGAACGCAGCTCCTCACCAGCAACGGAACAAAGCTGGATAGAGAATGACTTTGACGAGTTGAGAGAAGAAGGCTTCAGACAATCAAACTTCTCCAAGCTAAAGGAGGAAGTTCAAACCCATCAGAAAGAAGTTAAAAACCTTGAAAAAAGATTGGACGAATGGCTAACTAGAATAACCAATGCAGAGAAGTCCTTAAAGGATCTGATGGAGCTGAAAACCATGGCACGAGAACTACATGATGAATGCACAAGCTTCAGTAGCCGATTCGATCAACTGGAAGAAAGGGTATCAGTGACTGAAGATCAAATGAATGAAATGAAGTGAGAAGAGAAGCTTAGAGAAAAAAGAATAAAAAGGAATGAACAAAGCCTCCAAGAAATATGGGACTATGTGAAAAGACCAAATCTATGTCTGATCGGTGTACCAGAAAGTGACAGGGAGAACGGAACCAGGTTGGAAAACACTCCACAGGATATTATCCAGGAGAACTTTCCCAACCTAGCAAGGCAAGCCAACATTCAAATTCAGGAAATACAGAGAATGCCACAAAGATACTCCTTGAGACGAGCAACTCCAAGACACATAATTGTCCGATTCACCAAAGTTGAAATGAAGGAAAAAATGTTAAGGGCAGCCAGAGAGAAAGGTCTGGTTACCCACAAAGGGAAGCCCATCAGACTAACAGCTGATCTCTCAGCAGAAATTCTACAAGCCAGGAGAGAGTGGGGACCAATATTCAACATTCTCAAAGAAAAGAATTTTCAACCCAGAATTTCATATCCAGCCAAACTAAGCTTCATAAGTGAAGGGGAAATAAAATCCTTTACAGACAAGCAAATGCTGAGAGATTTTGTCACCACCAGGCCTGCCCTAAAAGAGCTCCTGAAGGAAGCACTAAACATGGAAAGGAACAACCGGTACCAGCCACTGCAAAAACATGCCAAATTGTAAAGACTATCGATGCTAGGAAGAAACTGCAGCTAACTAGCAAAATAACCAGCTAACATCATAATGACAGGATCAAATTCACACATAACAATATTAACCTTAAATGTAAATAGGCTAAATCCTCCAATTAAAAGACAGACTGGCAAACTGGACAAAGAGTCAAGACCCATCAGTGTGCTGTATTCAGGAAACCCATCTCACATGCAGAGACACACATAGCTCAAAATAAAGGGATAGAGGAAGATCTACCAAGCAAATGGAAAACAAAAAAAGGCAGGGGTTGCAATCCTAGTCTCTGATAAAACAGACTTTAAACCAACAAAGATCAAAAGAGACAAAGAAGGCCATTACATAATGGTAAAGGGATCAATTCAACAAGAAGAACTAACTATCCTAAATATATATGCACCCAATACAGGAGCACCTAGATTCATAAAGCAAGTCCTTAGAGACCTACAAAGAGACTTAGACTCCCACACAATAATAATGGGAGACGTTAACACCCCACTGTCAACATTAGGCAGATCAAAGAGACAGATATCCAGGAATTTAATTCAGTTCTGCACCAAGCAGACCTAATAGACATCTACAGAACTCTCCACCCTAAATCAACAGAACATACATTCTTCTCAGCACCACATCACACCTATTCCAAAACTGACCACACAGTTGGAAGTAAAGCACTCCTCAGCAAATGTAAAAGAACAGAAATTATAACAAACTGTCTCTCAGACCACAGTGCAATCAAACTAGAACTTAGGATTAAGAAACTCACTCAAAACCGCTCAACTACATGGAAACTGAACAACCTGCTCCTGAATGATTACTGGGTACATAACGAAATGAAGGGAGAAATAAAGATGTTCTTTGAAACCAATGAGAACAAAGACACAACATACCAGAATCTCTGGGACACATTCAAAGCAGTGTGTAGAGGGAAATTTATAGCACTAAATGCCCACAAGAGAAAGCAGGAAAGATCTAAAATTGACACCCTAACATCACAATTAAAAGAACTAGAGAAGCAAGAGCAAACACATCCAAAAGGTAGCAGAAGGCAAGAAATAACTAAGATCAGAGCAGATCTGAATGACATAGAGACACAGAAAACGCTTCAAAAAAATCAATGAATCCAGGAGCTTGTTTTTTTGAAAAGATCAACAAAATTGATAGACCACTAGCCAGACTAATAAAGAAGAAAAGAGAGAAGAATCAAATAGACACAATAAAAAATAATAAAGGGGATATCACCACCGATCCCACAGACATACAAACTACCATCAGAGAATACTATAAACACCTCTATGCAAATAAACTAGAAAATCTAGAAGAAAAGGATAAATTCCTCGACACATACACCCTCCCAAGACTAAACCTCCCAAAACTAAACTAATGAAGAAATTGAATCTCTTAATAGACCAATAACAGGCTCTGAAATTGAGGCAATAATTAATAGCTTACCAACCAAAAAAAGTCCAGGACCAGATGGATTCACAGCCGAATTCTACCAGAGGTACAAGGAGGAGCTGGTACCATTCCTTCTGAAACTATTCCAATCAATAGAAAAAGAGGGAATCCTCCCTAACTCATTTTATGAGGCCAGCATCATCCTGATACCAAAGCCTGGCAGAGACACAAGAAAAAAAGACAATTTTAGACCAATATCCCTGATTAACATCGATGCAAAAATCCTTAATAAAATACTTGCAAACCGAATCCAGCAGCACATCCTAAAGCTTATCCACCATGATCAAGTGGGCTTCATCCCCGGGATGCAAGGCTGGCTCAACATATGCAAATCAATAAATGTAATCCAGCATATAAACAGAACCAAAGACAAAAACCACATGATTATCTGAATAGATGCAGAAAAGGCCTTCGACAAAATTCAACAGCCCTTCATGCTAAAAACTCTCAATAAATTAGGTATTGATGGGACGTATCTCAAAATAATAAGAGCTATTTATGACAAACCCACAGCCATGTCATACTGAATGGGCAAAAACTGGAAGCATTCCCTTTGAAAACTGGCACAAGATAGGGATGCCCTCTCTCACCACTCCTATTCAACATAGTGTTGGAAGTTCTGGCCAGGGCAATCAGGCAGGATCAAGAAATAAAGGGTATTCAATTAGGAAAAGAAGAAGTCAAATTGTCCCTATTTGCAGATGACATGATTGTACATCTAGAAAACCCCATCGTCAGCCAAAAATCTCCTTAAGCTGATAAGCAACTTCAGCAAAGTCTCAGGATACAAAATCAATGTGCAAAAATCACAAGCATTCTTATACACAAATAACAGACAAACAGAGAGCCAAATCATGAGTGAACTCCCATTCACAATTGCTTCAAAGAGAATAAAATACCTAGGAATGCAACTTACAAGGGAAGTGAAGGACCTCTTCAAGGAGAACTACAAACCACTGCTCAATGAAATAAAAGAGGACACAAACAAATGGAAGAACATTCCATGCTCATGGATAGGAAGAATCAATATTGTGAAAATGGCCATACTGCCCAAGGTAATTTATAGATTCAATACCATCCCCATCAAGCTACCAATGACTTTCTTCACAGAATTGGAAAAAACTACTTTAAAGTTCATATGGAACCAAAAAAGAGCCCGCATTACCAAGTCAATCCTAAGCCAAAAGAACAAAGCTGGAGGCATCATACTACCTGACTTCCAACTATACTACAAGGCTACAGTAACCAAACAGCATGATACTGGTACCAAAACAGAGATATAGATCAATAGAACAGAACAGAGCCCTCAGAAATAATACCACACATCTACAACTATCTGATCTTTGACAAACCTGACAAAAACAAGAAATGGGGAAAGGATTCCGTATTTAACAAATGGTGCTGGGAAAACTGGCTAGCCATATGTAGAAAGCTGAAACTGGATCCCTTCCTTACGCCTTATACAAAAATTAATTCAAGGTGGATTAAAGACTTAAATGTTAGACCTAAAACCATAAAAAACCTAGAAGAAAACCTAGGCAAGACCATGCAGGACATAGGCATGGGCAAGGACTTCATGTCTAAAACACGAAAAGCAATGGCAATAAAAGCCAAAATTGACAAATGGGATCTAATTAAACTAAAGAGCTTCTGCACAGCAAAAGAAACCATCATCAGAGTGAACAGGCAACCTACAGAATAGGAGAAAATTTTTGCAATCTACTCATCTGACAAAGGGCTAATATCCAGAATCTACAAAGAACTTAAATTTAGAAGAAAAAAACCCCATCAACAAGTGGGCGAAGGATGTGAACAAACACTTCTCAAAACAAGGCATTTATGCAGCCAACAGACACATGAAAAAATGCTCATCATCACTGGCCATCAGAGAAATGCAAATCAAAACCACAATGAGATATCATCTCACACCAGTTAGAATGACGATCATCAAAACGTTAGGAAACAACAGGTGTTAGGGAGGATGTGGAGAAATAGGAACACTTTTACACTGTTGGTGGGACTGTAAACTAGTTCAACCATTGTGGTAGACAGTGTGGCGATTCCTCAGGGATCTAGAACTAGAAATACCATTTGTCCCAGCCATCCCATTACTGGGTATATACCCAAAGGATTATAAATCATGCAGCTATAAAGACACAAGCACATGTATGTTTACTGTGGCACTACTCACAATAGCAAAGACTTGGAACCAACCCAAATGTCCAACAATGATAGACTGGATTAAGAAAATGTGGCACATATACACCATGGAATACTATGCAGCCATAAAAAATGATGAGTTCATGTCCTGTGTAGGGACATGGATGAAGCTGGAAACCATCATTCTCGGCAAAGTATCGCAAGGACAAAAAAACCAAACACTGCATGTTCTCACTCTTAGGTGGGAATTGAACAATGAGAACACATGGACACAGGAAGGGGAACATCACACACTGTGGCCTGTTGTGTGGTGGGGGGAGGGGGGAGGGATAGCATTAGGAGATATACCTAATGCTAAATGACGAGTTAATGGGTGCAGCACACCAACATGGCACATGTATACACACGTAACAAACCTGCACGTTGTGCATATGTACCCTAGAACTTAAAGTATCATAAAAAAGTATATTTATATATGTATATATGTGTGTGTGTGTGTGTGTGTGTGTGTGTGTGTTTGAGATGACTATTAAATATCCAAGGAGAGGTGCTGAGTAGGAAATTTGTTATAAGTCCTAGAAAACAAAGATTATGTAGGGACTTCCCCTACCTTACAAAAGGCACCTGCCAATCAGCAAATATCATATACCCAGTCAAATAGCATCATTTCTATCTAAGTAGCAATAGTTAAAAGGCCTCATGTTACTATTTCTCTTTAGTATATTTATAAAGATAAGTTCTAACCAATGCTACTGCATATAAAATTTTAAATATGAGGTATAAGAATTGGAAAGAAAAAGATAAAAATATAGTCTTTTTTTTTTTTGAGATGAGGGCTCACTCTGTCACCCAGATTTGAGTGCTATGACATGATCTTGGGTCACTCCAACCCCTGCCTCTTAGGTTCAAGCAATTCTCCCACCTCAGCCTCCCAAGTAGCTGGGATCACAGATGTGTGCCACCATGCCCAGCTAATTTTTTGTATTTTTGGTAGAGAGGGTATTTCACCATGTTCCTCTGGCTGGTCTTATTTTAGACTCCTGGGCTCAGACAGTCCACCCTCCTCTGCTTCCCAAAGTGCTGGGATCACAGGCATAATCCACCATACCCAGCAAGTCATTTATACATGATATGTTTTTATACATGTAAAAATCCAAGGAAACTCTTAGAAAAACTATTAGTATTAATAATAATTTAGTACATTTTACTCAATAGCAATTCTATTGCTTTCCTATTGCTGCTATAGCAAATTACCAGAAATTTAGGGCCTCAAAACAACACAAATATATTATTTTATATTTCTGTAGGTCAGAAGTCTGAAATGGATCTCCATTTTCAAATCCAGCAGCGTAACACCTTCGAATATCTCTCTAACTTTCACTCTTCTACTATTCTCTTCTACTAAGAAAGACCCTTTTATTGCATTGGTCTACTGGGATATTTCAGGATAATCTCATCATCTCCAGGCCAGCTAATTAGTAGCTTAATTTGATGCACAGCCTTAATTCTCCTTTGCCTTAGAATCTAATATATTCGGAGATTCTGGAGAATTAAGATGCTGATGTTTTTGAGGGAGCATTATTTCATTGGTGACACCAATCATCAAAACTAAAATGATTATTATTTCTCTTATCAATAATCATAATTTAAAAATGTAACAGTAACAGACACTTTATAAGAAGAGTATGGCTTATTTGATATTGAGGAAGAAATCTAATAAATATTGTGCAGATAGTTACAAACCATTATTGAAGGACATGAAGGAAAGCCTGAATAAATAAAAAAATACCATATTCATGGTAGATAAGACATCATAAATGTATCAGTCTTCCTCAAATAAACCTATACATTTATTAAATTCTAAATAAGAAAATTGATTTCAAATACAATAAAAAGATTGAAGGATGGCCACGAAAATCATAAAAGAGGTGAGGCTTACCATACATCAACACTTGTTGTATCAGAATTAAACCAATATGGTTTTGGTACAGAAGAAAAAAGTACATTAATGGAACAAAGCAGGTAATAATAAAAATGACCTAAGAACATACAAGAACTTGGTGTATGGTAGAATTGGCAGTATGGATCGGGGAAATCTTTAGGCATAAGCTGAATATATCTCAAAACATACGACATTGAGTTAAAAAACAGAATGCTGACTAATACTTAAGAGGCCAAGCCTGTCATTTTGAAGACATTTATTTGTAGGTGCCAATATAGAGTGAGTCAAGATATATGAAATAGAATGAAACACACCAAATTGTTGCCATTGAGAAATGGCAGAGGGGAGAAGGGTGGGGTTGGGAAGGGCGTGGGAGGAAAAACACCAGAAAATTTAATTTTAAATGTTAATTTTTAAATCGTTCAATAAACAAAATATTTGAAGCAAAAATGGAAAATATGAAAATGTGTTTACTGTAGTTGAGTGGTAGTAAGAAGCCCCTATAGTTTTCTGTATTTTAAACTCTTTAATAGAGAAAGAGTATATCAAAAAATGCTTCTTATGCCTCAGAAATATATAATTTACTCTGCCAAAGGCCTTGGCAATATAGGTTTTGAAAGTACACTGTTCGCTAAACTTTAAAAAAATAACCATGGTAACCACTGCACCATGCTACAAAGGGCTCCATGGACCTATTGTATTTGTAAGAAAACATAGGGATTTGGAATTATAAATGGAGTGTGGTAACATGTGTGTCTTTCAAAAAAAATTAGCCTTCTCCTACTACTGTTAATTTTAAAATATTTTCTATTTTCAGGCCTAAAACTAATGGTATAAGGCAAAATGAGGTAGTAGTTGAAGGAATATCTGGAAACACTGTTGAAGCTTGTAGCCTATACACCCTTATCAAGTGTTGAAAAGCAGTAGGATATAATCTCTGGATTTTCAATATATTGCTCTATCACAGAAACTACTGCTGGATAATTCATGGAGACTGAGAAATAATGTATGTGTCCAAGAGAGGAAAAAGTAAAAAAGATGCTGGTGAGTTTTCTTACTTTTGAAGGCTTTTCTCACTTTTTTTTTTTTCTGTTCTTGAAATTCTATCCCTTCTTTCATTTCTTTCTCTAAACAGATAGACACTTTTGCTTATTTATTTCTTCTTTAATAAATATTTTTGTGTACCAGCCTGTCCCAAGTTCTGTGCTAGGGATTAAAGTAACCAAAAACTAAAACCACTAAACCTATCCTAAGTTATTTACTGTTTTCTCATGCTCGGGAATACATTGAAATCGTTACCATTTAATATCCACATGAAGATTTTAAATCACTAGGAAGGCTTCCTCTCAAGAAAAAGGAATCAACTAACTGAACAAACAAAATTCTGTATCATGTTAAAATGTATTTGTCATATAGTGCCCAGCTCCTTTCGTGGTAAGTGCTATATAAAATCTTGCATTTCCTTAACACACTTTATTTACTGTTCACATGTAATTACATATTCAGGGTCACTTTGCCTACCAGACACTGAGATACTCAAATACAGGGTCATGGCCTGGGTCTGATTATTCATTGCTATATAACCCCAGCACCTTACATAATTCTTGATGCATATTAGGTACCCAGTAAACATTTGCAGAATAAATGAATGAATATTAGTGTATATATATATAATATATATATATACACATATATATATATGTCTGAGGTGCCTGCATTACTCTGTTTCATACCTCCCCTGACAGTGCCAAGTAACTTATTTTTACAGAAAGGTTCAAGGTCGATCATTATGAAAGAGCATCCCTAAACTGACAATGTATAAAAAGAGATGCTCACACTTTAAATTTCCTTTTTTACTAATGCTTTTGGGGTTAATAACATTTTTGAATACATGATATTTTTACTTGCTCTTTAAAGTGAAGGGAATGTTAGTCTTTAAAAAAATAGGCATGGTGTATTTGCTAACAAATCTGTGCAACTATTTTACATATATTTACAATTTTATGTCTAGGTCAGCATGTGGCAAGAACAGTTTTACCACGAAAGAGGTTTGGGTGATCCAGTACCCCTTGGCTTCAAAGTGTTTACCGAAGCCACAGGCATCTGAGATTACACAGCCACTCTTCGATGGCCAGGATGTAGCAAAGAATGCTCTCAGACGGAATTACTTTGCCATTCTTCGTGGCGTGGGCACTATTGCTTTGTGTCAGCTGTGGATTTTCTAAATTTACTGCTGTATCTGTTTTTTTTTCTTCTTCTCGTCCTATCTTTCCAGATTATCAGTACATCCTATTGGCTTTAGAGGAAATTTTGAATATTTCAGCTATTTTACTCTTTCCACTAACACTCTGGCCAAGGGCACCATCTTCCCTCTATTGGGACTTACCCAGTAGACTTCCATTTGTTTTTCCAGTTTACACTCTTGCTGCTACTGTTATTTATTAAGAAGCCATGACTTCTCCATGCCCTACAAGGTTGTATTAGGCCATTCTTGCATTGCTATAAAGAAATACCCAAGATTGGGTAATTTATAAGAAAAGAGTTTTTATTGGCTCACAGTTAGGCAGGCTGTATTGGGAGCGTAGTGTCCACATCGGCTTCTGGGAGGCCTCAGGAAGATTTTACTGGTGGCAGAAGGTGAAGCGGGAGCTTGGTGAGGGGAGGTGCCATACATTTAAACAACCAGATCTCAAGAGAACTCACTCACTATGGCCAGGACAGCACCAAGCCATGAGGGATCCCTCCAACATGGCCCGGTGTTTTAACCTGCTGCCATTTGAAGCATCCAGGTTGTTTTAGAATTTTGCCAGTGCTTAATGACACTATTTTTGCCTATTGGAAAAACAGTTCCTATGTTAGGTAGCTTCTTAGGTCTTGAACCCTGATCTTTTACGTTTTTAACAAAGTCTCTGCTAATGCTTTTGATATTAGTAGACATTTCCAAGTTTTTTTGTAATTATTTGTCATTAGGAGAACTTCAGAGAGCTAAAACCTAACATAAAGGACTATGAAACACAAAGTGTACAAAGGGATGTTTGTAAAAGTAGTGAACAATGAAAACACATGAACACAGGAAGGGGAACAACAGACACTGAAGCCTGTTGGCAGGGGATGGGGGAGTGCAGGGGGCAAGGAGAAGGAGAGCATTAGGAAAAATAGTTAATGCATGCTAGGCTTAATACTTAGGTGATGGGATGATAGGTGCAGCAAACCACCATGGCACATGTTTACCTATGTAACAAACCTGCACATCTTTCGCATGTACCCTGTAACTTAAAATAAAAAAAAAAACCTCTCTATATATACCATGGAATACTATGCAGCCATCAAAAAGAACCAGCTCATATCCTCTGCAGGGACATGGATGGAACTGAAGGCTATTATCCTTAGCAAACTAATGCAGGAACAGAAAACTAAATACTGCATGTTCACACTTATATGTGGGTACTAAATGATGAGAACACATGGACACATAGAAAGGAACAACAATGAGGCTTATCATAAGGTGGAGGTTGGGAGGAGGGAGATCAGGAAAAATAACTAATGGGTACTAGGCTTAATACGTGGGTGTTTAAATAATCCGTACAACAAACCCTTATGACAAAAGTTTACCTATGTAACAAACCTGTACATGTACCCCTGAGCTTAAAATAAAAGTTCAAAAAAAAAAAGTGATGTCTCTGGAGCTAGATCTACATGGTTCAGATTCAGTCTGTCATACAGCCATACTGTCAAATTGTTTGCATTCTTTGTATCTAAGTTTCCTCATCTGCAAATTAGAGATAAGTTTCTACTTCTGTAGAATCATTGTAAAGATAAAACGAGTTGATCAGTGCAAGACATTTTTAACAGTGCCAGAAACATCATATTGCTGAACAATTGTTAGCTGTTATTTTTATTATAATGGCACAGTTATTATTATTATTATTGTTATTTTTTTTTTTTTTGAGACTGAGTCTTGCCCTTTCGCCCAGGCCTGACTGCAGTGGCGCGATCTCGGCTCACTTCAAGCTCCGCCTCCTGGGTTCACGCCATTCTCCTGCCTCAGCCTCCCGAGTAGCTGGGACTACAGGCGCCCGCCACCAGGCCCGGCTAATATTTTTTGTATTTTTAGTAGAGACGGGGCTTCACCGTGTTAGCCAGGATGGTCTCGATCTCCTGACCTCGTGATCCGCCCACCTCGGCCTCCCAAAGTGCTGGAATTACAAGCGTGAGCCACCGCGCCCGGCCAATGGCACGGTTATTATTAAAGGCCAGCATTTGTGACAAAAATGTCTTATTAACATTTACACTTGGCTTACTGTTCAAAGTCATGCAGCATATATATTTTGGAAAGAAAAACCTCAACTTTGATATATCATATTTGCTAATATTGGTCAACTTGTTTGCAAATTTCTCTTGAACAGAGAGAGAGAGAGAGACAGAGAGAGAGAGAAAGTAGTCAATGATTCATTTTAAGTAGTAATTTCACTTTGTTTTTCATCTTTGGGAGATAATCACCCACTCTGCTCCTGCAAGAAAACAACAACAAAACAACAACACTGGAAAACCACGAAACATAACTTGCTTTGCATAGAATTTGAATTTATTTTTCCATTCTATATTTTAAATTTATTGCAACAGCTTGTAATGCCTAACAAGGACATCTTTTGTAAAATTTCAATGAGTTAGGAAGTTTTTCTTTGTTGCTTTTAGTATGCAAATTGCCGAAATTAATGTCAGAAAATTAAAAACCTGCATCAAAACCAGAAAATAAAACCAACTGCAAGAAGAAAGTTGAATTGATAAATAAACTTTTTAGAAGTTAAGTGTATAGTAAAAACATTACATTAAAAATGAAACATTTGCTTTAAATTACATTGTTTTTGCATTTCTATGATGCCTCTCTAAAAGACTATTGGTACTTATTTAAAAATTTATTTCAATCTAACTTCCTGTATTTAACACTTAACAACAGTGAACGCTTTTTATAAGCAGTTTTTTTTAGCAGATATACTTTGCAAATTTCAAGGTAACATTTTTTCTAATTTACTTTAAATTTAATTTTCTTTTGCAATCGAGTCTCTCCTTCTGAATTATGGAAATCTTTCATATTTTAGCAAGGCAACCTGCTTACTAAGATTTAAATCAAAGCAACATTTGTGTAGGAGTTTTAATTCGATAGGTATCAGTTTTTAATGGAAACATCAGTGTAATATTAACATCAGTGGAAGTGTGGACATTGCTGATTTTATCAATGCTATAAACATTTTTTCCCTAAATGAAGATCTTTCCATTTTCCATCTATTCATACTATTTGAAATAAACATTTTTTTTTTTTTTTTTGAGATGGAGTCTTGCTCTGTCACACAGGCTGGAGTGCAGTGGAGCGATCTCTGCTCACCGCAAGCTCTGCCTCCCAGGTTGAGCCATTCTCCTGCCTCAGCCTCCCAAGTGGCTGGGACCACAGGCGCCCACCACCACACCCGGCTAATTTTTTGTGTTTTTAGTAGAGATGGGGTTTCACCGTGTTAGCCAGGATGGTCTCGATCTCCTGACCTTGTGAATGGGACAATGAACAAAACAAGTCTTTGCCAATGCATTGACAAATGAAACATTTTTAAACATTTCTTCTGAAAGAAATATCATTCGACATATGTGTGACTATAAGTCAAATGTCAATGCATTGGCAAAGACTTGTTTTATTCATTGTCCCATTATCTTCAGGGCACAGAGATGTACTGTAAATAGTGATGCTGTGGTCATAAATTCACTTCAAACAGTATCATTGGCTAACACTTTTTATTAAAAATGCTAATTGTACAGCCTGGCCAATATGATGAAACCCTGTCTCTACTAAAAATACAAAAATTAGCCAGACATGGTGGTGTATGCCTGTGGTCCCAGCTACTTGGGAGGCTGAGGCTAGAGAATCGCTTGAACCTGGGAAATGGAGGTTGCAGTGAGCCAAGATCGTGCCACTGCACTCCAGCCTGGGTGACAGAACAACACTCCACCTCAAGAAAAAAAAAAGCTAATTGTAAATATGTGTATTGAAACTATTGTACTACTCAACTATATAAGCGCTATTAATATTTTTCCTTTTTATTATTTTTAATTTTTTAAAAAAGCCGTCTCATGGAGCTTTACTCCACAGATGCTATTTCTTTTTTAAAAAATGTCTTACAAGTAAGTGATCTGAATAGCTACCTTTTAAAAATATTGCACAATACTCAGTCTATTCAATAGTTTGAATTACTATATTGAAAAGTTATTCAATCTACATCAGTCATAGTACTTGGCCATTGAGAAAGGAGCTTAACCACAAATCACACAACCTCTATCAAATTGCATGCCCCATATCCCAACTCATCAAGCTGTTTAGTGTCTGGTCTTTCTGATTAAGATCTAGTAGAAACTCAAGAATAGAACAGGCAAAATTTAATCCAAGCAGAGCATCCTAAATCAACCTAGTCCAGATCCAGGTCTCATTTACTTAACTTTCTTCTGTAATTTGGGCAGAGGAGGGTGGAACTGATGAAAGAGACTTGATTCATGTCTGGACTGAACTTACACTACTTATTGTTTTCTACTCCTTGACTACTTATACAGCAGAGGCAGCCCTAAAGTCTAATGTTCCCATAGGCAGTTGACATATTTGATGGCATTTGGCCTAAGACACAGCGTAAATAAAACCATGTTGACTTGTACTATATTAAAACCAAAGAGAGAGAGAAAAAAAATCAATGTTTCTCCAAATAGTAAAGGTTGAAACCCATGAAGGAAAAAACTAGTATTATCCAACATTGAGTAAAGGCAACACAAGCACCGTAAGTGTTTTAAAGTACTTTTATAGATATAGATGCAAATAAATAGTTTTAAAAATATGTAGCAAGAGATTAGACTGCTAATTCTATAAGCTACCTAGTTACCTCGATTTCAGAAGACAGCAGTTAGGTAATGTAGCGCTAGAGTTGATTTGGTGAGTGCATGATACAGTCGTGTTAGCAAACAAAGATCAATGTCAAAGTCATTGTAGAATCTCTGAGGAGTACACATGGATCAATATTTGTGTAAACCATAGACTTTCATCTTCTTGTAGGAGTCTTGTAAGAAAGTGAAGCCAGTTCTTCTGAGATGTTTTACCACTTTCCCAATGAACTGTAAATTATCACAGTCAAACAAAATACTAAAATGCTCCTTTTTTTTTTTTTCAACCTAAAGATCCTTGGAACATTAACTACCCTGCAAAATCATTAAACGAATAAAGCCCTCTTTGACTCTCTTAACAAAGTGGGCTTGAGTCAAGATCTGTGTGCCTCAGGGCATGTTGACTATGCTGATACTGTGTGTACAAAGTGGGGCCAACAAAGAGCCATGAGACTAGTCAGTCCCAGTCCCATCTCCAAGTGGTGATTGAGGACGTGGAACAAATTACCAAGTTCTTCTTCAGCCCAGGTAACCCCTAAATGAGATAGCTCCTATGTAGTCTTCACAAGCATAAAGCTCCCAGTCTCCTTAGATGTAATCAGTAAATAGATCAGTAAATGAACTCAAATCGGTGTTTGGCTTTCTGACTCGGGTGCCCTCCCCCCATATGCTGTGTTTCTGTCATGTGATAATGAATATGAGGGGGTGCCTGATGAAAGCTCCCTTACATTATAGACACCTGAATTTGGAATGAAGGCATTTATGTAAGCAGGGGCTCATTCTCTGCTTCATGCTGTACTGCAGTTTTTCATACTCATTGAATATCCACTGTGTCCATGCTTGAGCCCCTGTGCAAGCATTAAAGTAAGTTTAACTTCGAGGGGAAAAATATATCTCAGGAGACTCATTTCAAATACAGTGTTTGGATAACATTAAATAAGCCAAGCAAAAATAAGATGCTAATGAAATTAGTGTAGTCAGATTTTAAACAAATCCCCTTATAAAGTATTACTGAAACACCTAATATGGTTCTCATTATAGCATGTGGGAAAAATACAATTGTGTCTTGAAATAATCCTACTTTTTAAGAACATTTTTAAAAATTCTCTTTTTGCTACAGTCTTCTAAAATAAAAAGCTCATTGAGAGCACATTTTATTGTCCCATATAACTTAATTACTAAGATTAAGCTGATTCCTTTATTCTCACTCACTCTTGCAGTTCAAAGAAACTGTAACATCCAGCATAACTTTATTAAGCACCTCTAGTTTTATGTTAATAATATTAATAGTTCACATAATACACTTTAAAGAAATGCCCAAGGTGTTCTATACAAAACATTTAATATTTACAGCAATCATATGAAATAAAGTATTTTTCCCTCCTTTTTGCAGATAAGGAAACTGAAGTTCAGAGGGGTTAAGTGACTTCTCTAATTGCATACAATTGTAAAAGGCAGAGTAAGTTCTAACTTGAAAATAATTGCTCTGTAATTTTATTCAAATGCATTTTTGACCATTTTCCAGGCTTTGTGCAAAGTAAAGAAACTGCAGAACAAAATGCTATATAATATTTACCTTGGTAGCACTTACAACCAAGTGTGTGTGTTTGCAAGACAGTGTGTGCCCATGAGGGAGACATGGAAATATACAAGCAATTATAATAAAATGTGATAAAAGCTAAAAGTGATAAAGCCTCATTCAAAAGGTATTAAAAACGGGAGTACATACTATTTTGGGCAGGTGTCAGGAGAGCTCTCAGAGGTAAGGTAATTTTTTATTTAAGTTAGGAAGCAAAATTGGATTAGATATTAATCAAGCAGAGAAAAACAAAATGGGCATTTTAGGCAAAAATAAAAGATGTGAAGTGAAAGCAACTAAGAAGTATTATTGAGTACCCCTAATGTAATCGAAAAGTGAGTGAGACTATAAAACTAAAAACCATCAAGAGCCTCAGATGATTTCCATGTCATGGTAAGGAGTTTGGATTTTACTTTTGGTCAACAGGGAACCATTTAAAGTTGTGAAACTCATTCTAAACCTAAATTTCTTTCTCCCCAGTGAAGTGCAGCAAGCATTAGTCTTGATGCAAACATTGTATATTGAGCCAGAAAAAGACACTGAAAATATGCAAGTAAGTGAACTACTGGGGAGGGGATGAAGAGATTAAAAGGACACAACTCCTGCTCTGTTGGAGATTCCACCCCAACAGGAGACAGAAATGATAACCCATAACCTCAATATATGACATGTGATCAGAATGAGGTTGATATAAGTTTGCAAAGAGTGATGGTTAGATAATATTATTAGAGACATAATATATCTACCCACCCTCATACTACATGTCTTTTATTGAGACCCACTTGTATAAGAACAATGTACTATGGCATTTTTAGTGTCATCATCACACAAACCCATGGAAGCACTGTTAAGAACAGTTGTGGGTACGACATGTTTTTAAAATTTAGCACGCAGCTCTTGAAATCCTGTCCCCTAAGGCCATAGGAATTCTTCCGTCTCCAACCTCCTTCTTGTGACTGATAATACTTCTGGCCATCTTTTAAGAAGTTGTTAGAACCATGTAGAAGAAATATCAATAAGGCAGGTGCTCCTTTTATTTTGATTTTCATAAACAAGAAAGAATTTCCATAGCCTTGATGAAGATAATCTTAAGATGATAGGAGTCAATGGAGAAAAAAAGAAAAACAGGCATAATAAAGACATTAAATTATATATATGTGTGTATATATATACATTTATATACAGTATATATATACTGTATATATGTGTATATATATACATTTATATACAGTATATATATACTGTATATATGTGTATATATACTGTATATAAATGTATATATATAATATATATATAATTTCCCCTTAAGTATCTCTTATTGATGATCTATATCTATATCTATTTATATATCTATCCATATCTATATCTATATTTATCTATTGATACAGATAGATATAGATGTATATAGAGAGGAAAGAATATATCTGTGTATATCTATACCTATCTATGGATACAGATATATATAGAGATGAAAAGAATATATGATATATAAATATATAGAAAAATATATATCTGATGTGTGTGTGTATATGTGTGTGTGTATATATATATATATATATATATATATATATAATGATCTATATAGAGGAAAAAATATATCATATATGTGTATACATATCACCAGTAAGAGGGACCTAAAGGGAAAAGCATCTGAGACAGTGGAAGCTTTCTATGCTTTTGTAAAATTAGTCTTTTGAAAAAGTTCAGCTCTAATCATACAGGGGGAGTTAGTCCATGAAGGAAAGTATAAAAGCCAAAACAGAAAAGTCAAGAATAGGGTTGGTATGTAGCTTGAAAGCTGTATATATTCACATCAGCATGGTCATGGGAATGATTTTTATAGAATTTTTAAGGACTTCAAGAAGGATATACATTTATAGCTCTGTGTCCATTATTTTTGAGAACTATTTTTTAAAAAAAGAAAGGCTCAGATTACTATAAAGAGTAGAGGTGGAAAACAAAGCAGAGGGAAGATTACTATGATAATTATAAACTCTTCAGCTTCACTTCAACATTGACACTACATATAATTTTCAGTTACCTATTTTGATTCACCTGCAATTATGTGAGTTGTGTAACTCCTCACTTAAAAAACTGCATGCAAACAGAACAGTCAGGCTTACTCTTGACATTTGTTGATTTTTTTAAAAGTTGTACTTCAATTAAATTTAAGATTGTTCTAATAGTAAGTTTGATTATAAGTCAAATCTTCAATGAGCCTTTAAGTCAACATTTGTGACAATCCTATAGGTTTTTGTTTTACTTTGATTTTTAAAATTTTTCTGATTGACTAAATTTATACATTCACAGTGTACAATATGATGTTTTGATATATGTATACATTGTGGAATGGCTAAATAAAGCTAATTAACATATTTATTAGCTCACATACTTATCCCTTTTTGGTGGGGAAAACATTAAAAATCTACTTTTAGCAATTTTTTAGCTTTATAGTACATTGTTATTAACTACAATCACTATGCTGTACAATAGATCTCCTGAACTTATTCCTCCTCTTTAACCAAAATATTGTATTATTTGACCCACATCCTCCCAATCTCCCTTACTCTACTGCTCCTGGTAATCACCATTCTACTCCCTGCTTTTATAAGTTTAACTTTTCTAGATTTGACACATAAATGCCAAACAAATTTGGCATTTGTTTTTCTGTGAGTGGTTTATCTCATTGGGCATAATTTTTTCCAAACACATCTATATTGTCTCCAAGGACAGGACTTCCTTCTTTTTTAAAGCAAATTAATATTCTATTGTCTTTCTATATATTACATTAAAAATCTATTTGTTGATAGATAATTAGATTGGTGCTATATCTTAGCTATTGTGAATATGTCTGCAATTAACATGGGAGTGTAGAGGTTGCTTTGACATATTAATTTCATTTTCTTTGGTTATATAACCAGAAGTGGGATTGCTGGATTATGTTGTAGTTCTCTTTTTAAGTTTTTGAGGAATCTGCATACCATTTTCCATATTAATATATTAATATTTATATTCCATATATTAATTCATATAATTCCACATATTACTACCTACAGTCGACTGAACTTTGACAAAGGTGCCAAGAACCCAAGTACCTTAGTGTACTGCCTTTTTTTACAAAATCACACCATATCATGACCATATCTTATTATTCTAAACTATATTCCCAGGGTCTACAGTGTCATTACACAAGTATGAGATGAATTCTTTAGCAGTCTGAATTACATAGGATAATTTTTCAACAAAATAAGATTTTGTTTATATTCTTATGTTTGTCTTTTTCCTCAGTAACATGTGATTTGGACTTTCAATTACTTAGCCAATCAATATTTTATTGCCGCCATAACACTGGAACAGAGTACAGATGTATTAGAGCATTCTTTCCCATGGTCACAGGGGCCCAGTTCCAAACTAATACTAATCGGCTCCATTGCTATAATGCTGTAACTGATCTTTATGATAATTCAGCCAAAGTTGAATCCTATTCGGGTATAATTGTGTTGACTGACAAAGATGTCATGCTGATTTGAAATGATTTGAATATTCAATGGTCATAATCAGTACCACTGAAGGCCCGCAAGAGCCTCTTACACCTCATGATTCCCAATGTGATTCATCAGACAATGTTGGTACTGAGTGAATGTCGGCATTTCCTCTATGTGTTAAATATCTGGGTGTTGGGAGTTAAGATGGCCACTAAGTTCCCAGGGTCATGTAGTACTGAAGGAAAATTCAAGATAAGCCCTCTGGCAAAGAAGAGAATAGATCATCAAAAAGAGAACAAGTTTTGAGATCTATACATAAGAAAAGCTAAATGCCTCAGGGTCATCATAAATCACAGAATACCATGGAAATACTATGTTACTAGTTATTATCTAAATTATAGGACATGGAGATGTATAAGGTCAGATAACTATACATTTTTCTTCTCTGTGAAAGGATTTCAGTATATTTTTGCTGTCTCATTGTCATGTAAATGTTTGGAAGAATGTGCAAAGTGCTCCTGGAGACTCTTGAACAATACCATTTTGTGAGTCTGGTTGTTGTTGGTTGTGAGCCCTCATATTTTAGCCTCTTGCTAATTTTTATTCCAGAGAAGCTTTAGCATGTATCCTTTAGATCTACAATAGGTCAAGGCATAATTATTGTAGTTGCTTTGTTCTTGTGTTTGTTCCATGTATTAGTCCGTTTTCATACTGTTATAGAGAAGATACTACCTGATACTTGGTAGTTTATGGATGAAAGAGGTTTAATTGACTTATAGTTCTGCATGGCTGTGGAGGTCTCAGAAAACTTACAATCATGGCAGGTGAAGGAAAAGTAAGCACCTTCTTCACAAAATGGCAGGGGAGAGAGAGAGTGAGCAAAGGGGAACTGCCACACTTTAAAACCATCGGATCTCATGAGAACTCACTCACTGTCATGAGAACAGCATGGGGGAAACTGCTTCATGATCCGATCACCTCCAATCAGGTCCCTCCCTCCACAAGTAGGGATTACAATTCAAGATGAGATTTGGGTGAGGACACAAATCCTAACCATATCATTCCATTCTATCATTACGTTTTCTATATGTGATTTATTGAACCCAACATATCTAAAACAGTTAAATAAAAATAACATGTCTAAAATAATAGATATCTGTATTCTTATATATCTACTGAAAAGAATTTCTGAAGATATTAGGCTGGTCTGTGTGTTAATTTGATTTTTGTCAGGAGCTAAGCTCAAATTGGGATGAGGTATGCAAATGCTTTATTAGGAAAAAATGCTTACAAAAGATAAAGGGAGGAGGAGGAGGACTAAATTAAAGAGATTTATTATATAACATGGTGACTATAGTTAATTATAATGTATTGCATTCTTAAAACTGCTAAGAGTGTAGATTTTAAGTGTTCTCACCACACAAAAAGATAAGCATGTGAGGTAATGAATGTCAATTAGCTTCATTTAGCCATTCCACAATGTAATGTTTCAAAATATATTGTATGTACATGACAAATATACAGAATTTTTATTTGAAAGAAGTCACATTATACACCTTACACATAAATACAATGGCTAATTTGAAGCGAAAAAAAGTAAAGGGGGGTGGATAGAGTGGGAGCACGAAGAGAAAAACCCACACCTTCATGCTGATCTGACACATGTGAACATGGAGAAGTAAGAGAAGAAGATCGGGTAGGAAGGCTGGTAAGGCTCTTCTAAGAAAGTTTCAAGCAAGATCATGAGGAGCACTTGAGCCCAAGTCTCCCAGTTGGGTAGTCCCGTTTTATGGCAGGAATATGCCCACATAAATACCCCTGATGTGCTCAGTCACTAGTTGAGAGCAGCCCAGGAGAAGTGTGACCTCGGTACAAATGTGGTGGTAGATACAGAGGGGCCATAGTTGGGGCTCTCAGAAAACTGTCCTTGCAGCTTGAGATCTGAGCAGTGAATTTTCATGGCCATCGCATCCTGGAAGGCAGTGAGGTATGGAGGGAAGTCATGGGATTTGGATTTATATCCTAGCTCTGCCACTTAGGGGCTCCTGGACCTCAGCTTTGGTTAATCTATCCATAGAATGGAGAAGCTAGAGCATATCCTATTCATTTTAGTAGTTGAACACATCACAGAGAAAGGGAGGGGGAAAGAAGAGAGAGAGAGACTGAGTTTCCAAAATATAGACAGACACAGATATCGATACATTTAGGAGAATTAGAAGAACTTAATGATAATGACTGATTGCTAATTTTACGTATCAACTTGGCTAGATTAAGGAATACCTTGGAACTGGTAAAACGTCACTTCTGGGTGTGCCTGTGAGGGTGTTTCCAGAGGAGACTGGTGTGTGAGTTAGTGGACTGACTGAGGAAGATTTACCCTCAGCACAGGCAGGTACCATCCAGTTGGCGAAAAAGGCAGAGGGAAGGCAATTACTTCTCTCTCTCTCTGTCTTGCATCTGGGCCACATTTCTCCTGCCTTTGGGCATCACAACCCCAGGCTTTCTGGCCTTTGGACTCCAAGACTCACACTAGTGGCTCCCTAGGTTCCCAGGCCTTTAGCCTCGGGCTGAGAATCGTATCATCAGCATCCTTGGCTCTGAGGCTTTCAAACTTGGACTGAGCCATGCTACCAGCATCCCAGGGTCTCCAGCTTGCAGATTGCCTGGGACGCCTCATCTTCTGTAATGAGCCAACTTCCCTAGCAAATTCCCTCTCATCTATCTATATATCCTATTGGTTCTCTGTCTCCGGAGAACCCTGACTAATTCAGTGGTTAAGAGTCAGACCACGTGGGTTGGAATCTTGAATCTACCATGTGTGTTTCCAAGTTTCTTTGTGCTTTGTTTCCTTATGTCTTAACATGGAGATAATAGGATTGTTATGAGAACTGAATGAGTTTATACATGTGAAATGATGACAAGCATGGTTAGCACATAGTAAGTGCTATATATGTGCACTTTAATGCTATTATTGCTTTGAAAGATTATTGCTATAACCTTTAATTATTTTGACATCCCTTCCTCCTTTCAAGATCTTTTTCTATTTCTGTGAGGATTTTCTTTTCATCGATTTATCTGAATTTTTCTCTATAAGGGGAAGGTTCCCTGAGCAAGTGGTCAGCTGTAATTCAGAAATTGGGCGTATTTTATAGGAGTCATTCCCTTTGATCTGCCCTCTGTACTTTGGCTTCATCAGTTTTCTAACTCCAAGTATAGAAGATGATTTTCTCCTGTTGTTTCCCCAAGCTTGGCTCTTCAGGAAATTGCCTTAACTAGGGATGCAACAGGCAGGTAATATGAAACTTCAACAGAGGACCACGAAGACACTGAACTGGAGTGATTTTATACATCAAAGCTAAAGTCCAGGTTTTTTTCTCAAATGTTCATTCCTGTTTCACCTTAGTGTAAGCTAAATGTGACCTTCAGCTAGTTGGTGGGTTGGTGGGGAATGGAATTTAGATTAGGAAGAATTTATGATCAATGTGATAAGTAAAACAACAACAAAAACAATGCATTTTCTTTCTTCCTCCAAAGAATGACTTCAGAAGAGTTTTTTTTTTTTTTTTTTTATGTCAACTGTCTTGGCGTTTTCAACCCATCTTGTGGAAGTTCGCTATTATGCTCATCCTTGACGAAATGATTAGTTTGGTAAGATGACATGTCAAGCCTCAGAACTATATGGAACGTGGCATTCTGATCTGGAGGGTAATAGCTTGAAGCCACATCTCATTCTCCTTTTTTACTCAGCAGCTGCAAGAACTTGGAGTCTCTAAGACAGGATGATACCCTGGAGCACAGCTTGCAGACTTGAGTGACATCTAGTTCATAAATGGCTCAGCTGACATCTCAGGCAGGGAGTGCATGAACCAGGCTCAGAGGAAGCTGATGATCTGATGTCCAGATGTAAGGAGGAGAGGGAAGGGGGTTCAATGCAACAGAAGCAACAGATTGCAAAGGAGAACATGGTAAGAAAGAGAAATTAAACAGAAACACAGCAAGATGAGAAGGCAAGTTGGAGGGAGTATATCATTCATCTCTGGTGAGAGCCCCCAGAGCAGAAAGATGAATTAATGCTGTTCAAGCTGTTAGCCATCCCATCAGCTTTATTATATGGTAGAAAGCTACCTGTCACTTTCTGGGCTGCATGCAGTGGTAGGGACAATGCTGGCTGCTTTCTACCAATGCATTGCAAACACTTTCTAAGTTTTCTTTTTGAACAGTCTCTAATATTTGTTTCAATCGCAGGTAGATCCATCATATGCATTTAATTTAAAGAGTCATATCAAGCAGAATTCCTGTTCAATATAATGAGCTCATAAAACGAATGTTACTATTTATCAACTCTAATGGGTTTTTGTAAAGGTCTTATAGAAATAAAGAATAAAAATCCAGTGATGGTCTCACAATAAATATCCTATACTTTATTGCCTATTTATGGGGTAATCTTGCTTTCTCACAATATATAGCTCTCCAAAAAGATTTAAACTGTGGTCATGTGGTTTACTTGCCAGGAGATGGCAATAGTGATCTATGTCCATGTTATGCCTATAAAGCTCATTACACCAAAATTAAACTTTGTGCCAAAATGATTGGGATTTCCAATTCTGTTTTCCAAAGCAAAATTATTCATTTTAAGTTCTTGAATTATTAAGTTGTTTCTAACCATTCACAGCTTGATTTTTACCAAAATCGTTGTCATGACAGTTCTCTCAAGATCCAAAAATAATCATTTTGCTCTCCTGGAAGCAGTAACATAATTTTGAAAAAAAAATTTATGCATACAGTCATACATTTTACTGAAGACATTGACAATGAATTAAAGTGGGAATTTTATAAGATTATGATGGTTACCACTCAGACAAATATCACTGAATCTTTAAGGAATCATATCCATGTCCCTGGAATTTTTTGACTTTAGCATGACTGAGATCAAGAGATCAAGCCAATTTTTTTTTTTTTTTCTGTCAGAGTTCAGTGTGATGCTGTCACTGTTCAACCTGACTAAGGCTGAAAATGTGATTGAAACTTCACCGCCCTTTTCATTGAGGGTACATACATTTCCTTTAATTTGACCCTGAGTGCTGCAAAACCCAACATTTTCCCTGTTTCTGCTTTTAGGATGCTCACTCATAATTTTTTTTTTTCAGCAAGAGTTTCATGACTTACTATTTTTATCCTTTTATTATTAATATATCTTTAATTCTGGGTTAATAGTTTAGTTTTATTATATTGCACTTTTAATCCATGTTGAATCTGTTTTGGAAATAACATATGATTTAAGTCCACGAATGCAATGAAACAGTTGACTTACTCTCGTAATAATCAAATCCATTTGTTACTTGTGATGGCTTGTGGCACTATCCATAAATTGCCTAACAATTTTCTTAAAAACAAAATCATAATATGAAAGCCACCTTCATCTTTTATTGGTATATGCAAGATAACTCTGGTTGCTATTTCTCAGCGAGGGTATTTTTAAATACAATATCCACACCTAGGGTATTTTAAAATAGAATGTTTTTCAGTTTGTTGCCCATAATATTTTTTTCCAATTGCTATATTTTAATTATTTTATTCTAGCTTATGGTCTATTATTAATGAAGTTCTTGGTCTATTGCATGGTCTACTGCAGATGGCTTCCATATTGTTCTTGAAAATTTCATGTAAGGCACTTTTAGCCAGTTTGAGTAAAGAGAAACATTATTTAATAAATTATGTTGCTACAATGATTAAAGGTAATAGTATGTTATAAAAAATTAGAATTTATTAAAGTGATATCTACTATGACAGTGTTGGGTCCAAACTTAAAAAAATGTGGATTATTAAAATAAAAAGAACAGGTATGGAATATTAAAATTAAATCTCAATGGTAGGATATTAGTTCTGTTGTCGTACATAATTAAAACAGTTTTATCAATATTGTTTTCACACATACTTAATGTAATTGATACTTTATATCCATTTGATTGCAAGGGTATGCTAACAACTTTGTCACAATTGAGCATTAAAATTAATAATACGACTTTTGGGAGGGAGCTGGATTTAACATGCTCTTCTTTTTGTTTTTAATCTTTGGTTAGACTTATGTCATAACTGAAAGCTCAGGCAAATGTTCATGTGTGGTTTACATTAAATGAAATATGTAGCTGAGCCAGCACTGGGACTGCTTACCTCTCCTTACTCTTCTGGTTTTAGTCTGCATCACAGAGAAACTGATTCCTGCAGGCTGCATTTCCCAGGATCCCATGTCAACTGATTCAGCTAAAGGAAGGCACTTGTGTGAGTTCAAAACCTAGGAAGAGGGAAGAGGCTAGAATATTCCCTCATCTCTTTGGGCAGTGTCTCTGGCATTGGCTGAGTTTCCTTCTGCCAGGCATCCCTGGCTGTTGGGCTCTGGGGGCTTCTCAGGACCTCCAGCTCTCAGTGTCTTAGGGGCTTTTTGCTGTTGCTTATATCTGGGCTGCCTCACTGTCCCTGGTTTGGCTTCTTAGTCTATCACGCCTGTAACCAATTTCTTGCATTAAAAATTCTCTGTTGCAAAAACTTGAAATGGTTTCTGTTTTTCTGGCAGAAGAACTGTTTCTGTTTATCTTTACTAAAATGTAAAATTCAGTGCAAAATATCCTTGGCATAGAACTCTTCTGCATTAGTGTAATTACAGTAAATTTATTATTTTACATATTTTTCAAATCAGTTCAAATTTTTCAGTTTTTATCTTGAGTCCTGAATGTGATTCATGACTTCTATGTCTTTAAATAATACAGTGTTGTACTAGAACCAGAGAGGCATAGGTAAGAGAGAACATAGCAAGAGAGAGGAGGAAGAAAAAGAGTAAGAAGGACTGAAAGGGTGCCATATTTTAAAATAATTAATTATAGAATTTAATAGATTTTTAGAGTATCTCCTCTTTTTGAAAATGTTTTATACAGAATACTAGTTGAACTATGTTTTAACGTTACACGAGAAAAAATAATGTGCCATAGTCAACCAGTTTTGGAGAACAAAAAGTTTACCAAAATAAAGTAGCTTTTTTTTTTTTTTTTCTGAGGAGAAGTTTCACTCTTGTCGCCCAGACTGGAGTAGTGCAATGGCGTGATCTCGGCTCACTGCAACCTCCGCCTGCCGGGTTCAAGCAGTTCTCCTGTCTCAGCCTCCGGAGTAGCTGGGATTACAGGTATGTGCCACCATGCCTGGCTAATTTTGTATTTTTAGTAGAGATGGGGTTTCTCCATGTTGGTCAGGCTGGCTTTGAACTCCCAACCTCAGGTGATCCACCTGCCCTGGCCTCCCAAAGTGCTGGGATTACAGGTGTGAGCCACTGCACCAGGCCAAAGTAGCTTTTCAAAAGTAGCACTGCCTGTTAAAGAATTTAATTTGCTGATGAGCCTACTGTATCTCCAGAAAGATTTCAGCCTCTCAATTCATATAGATCATTGATTTTAAGATTCATTTATTTATTCATTCATTCAAGAAATATTTATTGACTACCTAGTATATGTTAGACACTGTTAAAGGGACTAGGGATGCAGGAGTAAAGAGAGTAAAAAAACATCTCTGCCTAATTTCTAGTGGGAAAGAATAGACAACAAGCAAATATGTAAACTATAGAGTAAGTCAAATAATGATAAGTGCTACAAAAATAATAAAGCAGGGAAGGGGGATAGGGAATGCTGGGGTCAAGGTTGAGCCTCACTTTTATATAAGGTGGTCCATGAAGGCTCTTTTGAGCACAAGGATCAGGTCAGGTGGCTATGAGGCTGGAGTGTGTGTGGGATTTTTGAGGAACAGAGGCAGCGCCAGTGTTCAGGAGGTCTCTTAACTGACAGTGTTAAGAGACATCATCAGTTTAAAAACAGCTCTGGGAGCAAACATATAGAAGAAAAACAAAGCCAAAAAGGCCTCTGCTATATTCAATGTATACATGTTTTTAAACTGACAATAGTGTACATGTGTCATTGCATGCCACATTTTTTTTTGTTGGTTTGAGGCTACGTTTCTTTTTTTGTTCCACACACGGCACCTAAAGTTCTTCTGAATCACTTAACAGCTGGTAGTTGTAACGTAAGACACCATGACAACATGCTTTTTTAAATTATTATTATTTTTGCTTGTGCTTGAGCCCTCCTTAGAAGTGGCAATTAGATTCACAATGAGGAATTCTTGGATTTTGCTCTACATTTGATATTTAGGTACATGTTTAGTTTCATTTTCCTCTTTAATTTAATTACATATTGCTGGAAGTTAAATAGCTTCCCTTCAAAGGCAGCTAGAAACTTTCGATATCTAACCTTACAGATACCCTTCAGAACTCATGAAATCAGTCACACCAGTTCTTCCTAGCTTTGAAATGTCTATGATCAGTTCAGAAATGTTTGGTTACCTTTGACCAGTCAATGACTGTTATTTCACAACCTATTCTTACTTGGCAGCTGAAAAATTTATTTTGATATTGATTGGGAGATGCATTCCCTTTAGAGAAACATGACAATATGAATGAAAAAATGTATTTGATCTCAGAATCCATTTTGCATGAAGCAGCTCAGAGGACCAGGACCAGTGTTTTATGGAACATACTGGGAGAAACACTGATCAAGTAAAGACTCCGAATTGAACAAAAAAAATTTCCATAAATATTATGTTGGTTCAAAATTGTGGTTTTGCTGTTTTAACACCTGAATATGTCGTTTAAGTATAAGACGTAAACAATGTAGATATGCATAAGACAAGGCATAAAAGTCCCCCATTGCTGCTAGTCCAACTCTGACTTCTTTTCCCAGGCAGCCTCTGTGGACAGTGTGTGTTCCTTGGAACCTCCTTTCTCTGTATTTATATGTATATATGTGTATGTACATGTTATACATACATAGCTGTATGTATATAAGCAGTGTATGTTTAAAAATATAAATGTAAAATATTAATATAACTAATATAAAATACAAATTAACGACGTAAATACATTGCTTTTTATTTGTTTTATTTATGATACATATATTTCAGAAATCTTTCCATGTTATTGCATATGGGTGTATCTGAATTTCTGGTCTGCCATCATATGGCTATATGGCAAATTATTTAATCTTTCCTCCACTAAACAGTACATTTGGGGAGGGGGTTTGCTATTACAAGCAATGTTCTGAGAATATCTTGTAATTATAAATATTTCCATAAATGTAGAAGTAAGTTGTATTTAAAAATAATAGATACCAAGAAGCAGAATTGTTGCTTAAAGTACATGAACTTTTTTTTTTTTTTTTTTTTTTTTTGAGATGGAGTCTCGCTGTGTCTCCCAGGCTAAAGTGTAATGGTGCGATCTCAGCTCACTGCAACCTCCGACTCCCAGGTTCAAGTGACTCTCCTGCCTTAGCCTCCCAAGTAGCTCACATTACAGGCACCTGCCACCACGCCCGGCTAATTTTTGTAGTTTTAGTAGAGACAGGGTTTCATCATGTTGGTCAGGCTGGTCTTTAACTCCTGACCTCAAGCAATCCACCCGCCTTGGCGTCCCAAAATGCTGGGATTACAGGCGTGAGCCACCACTCCTGGCAATGCATTTTCGAATGTAGTAAAAACTGCTAGACTGTCTCCAGTTAGACCCCATGGATCACATTCACTCTAACAATGCATGTCAAGGCCAGTTCTTCTGAATCCTTCCCAGCATTCATTCTTTAGTCTTTAATTTTTTTTTTAATCAGGGGGAAAAATCTCTTTTTTTTGACATTTCTTTAATTGCTTGATACATTTAGTAGCTTTTCATTTCTTATTCTGTGAGTGTCTTGTTTATATTTCTTTACCCTTTTTCCTACTAGGCAATTTTTTTTTCCTTTTCAAGTTAATTTATAGAAGTTCTTTTTCATAGAAATCAACCTTTTGAGTAAGATACATATATTTTCACCCAAACTGTCACTTGTTTTTAACTTCATTAATTATTTCTTTCTAACGGAAGATTTTAATTTTATAAGGTAAATTAATTATCATTTTCCTTTCCTGTTTTATGGTTTTGTGTCTGACTTATCTCTTTAATCCACAATGAGATTAATTTTTATTCATTATGTGTAATAGATTGTGTTAGGGAACACGGCTGCTGAAGCAATTAGATTAAATATATATATATATATCCAACGGAATAGAAGTGCTTCACTCAAGAAATACCCCGGGCGGTTCAGGCCAATGGTGACTAGGGGTGGAAGGTGGGCTGCTTGGCTTCAGAGTGCTTTGGGGGTCCAGGCAGCTCTAGCTCTGCCATTTGCCATTTGAGGTTTGCAAAGCTTGCCAGAGGGTCGTTTTTTACTGCAGTTCACGTGAGAGAAAAGATGAGGGGGAAGCATGCGTGTGAGTTTTTCTGGGTTGTGTCTGGAAGTGGTACGCACTACCTCTCATGCAGCACTCCCTAAAATCAGCCACAGGTCACATGGCATTCCCCAGAAGAAATGGATTTAGAAACAGCTGGCACCCTCCACCTCTGACTGTGGATTTATTTTGCTTCTGTAAATGGCTATCTCATCTTCCTGTGATCATGCATTAAGTAGGCCAGCTTTTGATTGGGAATATCACCTTTACCATAAGTTACATTGACATACACAAGATCTGCTAGGAACTCTCCTTCTGTCAACTGATTTGTTTATTCTGGCGTGAATTCCATGGGGTGATACTTCATGTACTTTGTGATAGTCACACACCTTATTGACTTTTTCCAAATGTTTTTGACTATTTAAAAGCATGCTCTTTTCTATATAATGTTTTGAATTGTCAGGATTCATTAAAACTCCTCATGTTTTGATTGAGAAGGCTTTGAATTCATAGACTAATTTGGGGAAAATAAACTTACTAAAACTCACCATCTAGGAACATGGAATGCTTCCCATTTTTAGATTTTATTTTGTGTCTTTCACTAAAATTTTATGATTTTTTGTTTATAGGGCTTTCTTGTTGGGTTTATTACTAGATATTGTGTGGCTTTTTATGCTATTGTATATGAAATTCTTTATTCCATTTTTATTATTTCTGAGTAAACCATTGATTCATGTTTATTTAATATCCAGCAACTTATGAAACAGCTACATTGATTCTAACAATTTTTCAGTGGATTCTTTTTTATTATTTATGTAGACAGTTAAGTCATTAATAAATGCTGAACAGTTTTGTATTTTCTACTTTTTCCCATTTTATTTAATTGGATAGGTCTTGCATCAGATGTATTTTGTAGTTGTAGTGTGCCTCCTCATCTTGCCTTGTATTTAGTTGACTGGCTCTATTGACTGTCCATGAAGAATTAATTCTTTCAAAGTGTTTCTGAAAGAGATCCTTTCTTAGGTTGAGAAATTCCTATCTAGTACCTTTTTTTTTGGTTTGTTTTTCATCAGGAAAAAGTGTTGAATTTTAAACAAAATTTTTTCAGCATCTGTTGAGATAATAGATACCCCATAATAGGTACTTCCTTCTTTATTTGAAGTAAAACTCACATGCTAATATATTGGTAGGTATAATTCAAAAATATTTCTTTTAGAGTTCTATGCTTTTTTTTTTCTGAGTTCTCTTTTTCTGGTTTTAATATCAAGGGGAGTCTTTAGTATAAAGGTGAGTCAAAGTATGAATTTGGAAGTTTTTCTGTTGTTTTCTATGCTCCAGAAAAATTTAAATAAGTTGAAACTTTAAGGTTTAGTAGAACTTCCCCATAAAGCTGTCTGGGCCAGGAGCCTAAAATTTTATAGCAAGGTAAATATTTAATTAATTTGCAATTCAATTTCTATTTATATTGATCTATTTAGTTTTTCTGCCTGTTTTTGACTCAACACATTTCTAGGAAATTAAACTTAATATTTACATATTTCAGTATGATGTTTACTAAGTATTCTTTTGAAACATGTTGAAACTTCTTCATATCTGTAGTCCCTTTCTCACTTGTAATGTTACCTGTGTGTCATCCTTTTGGGGAAGAATATTATTTAGAATTTCCCTAAGTTTTTCAGCTTTACTGATATTTTTAAGAATCAGCATTTGGTTTTATTCATCAATGTACTAGTCTTCTCTCCTTTTCCTCTCGTGTGTGTGTGTGTGTATATATATATATATATAATATATATCTATATCTATATCTATATCTATATATCTTTTTTAAAAAGATCTTTAAAATATCTTTTTTTAAAAAAAGTTTGAAATGTATTTTTTTAAATTGGTATATATTGGATATAAAGTTCTCCACACATCAATTGTGATTAAATTTAAATTATTCTACTCACCTATATTCTTACTTATTTTGGACAATTTAATTTTCTAATTTCTGATAGACCTTTGTTTAAATAGCTGACTATGACTGTAGAATTTCTTTTCTCTTTGCCCCTTCATGAGTTTCCTTTTTAATATATTTACAAGCTGGTTCATTAGATGCTTGATGATTCATGACTATTGAATTTTCTTGGTTGACTGTATATTTTACCAGTATGAAATATAATTTTAATACTATTTTGAATATATATTTATTAATAATTAATATTAATAGAGTTAAATGTTTTACTTCTGCTATTTTTAAAATATATATTTATATATAGTTGCACATTTTGGTTACAATCATTCTGTGTCCATTTATTTTATCATATCCCTGATTGACAGCTTAGGAATGAAAATTTTATGAAAATTTTCTGAAAACTGAAAATGTTTTTTAACTCAAAATTTCCCTGCCTATTTGAGGGGTCATTTAGTCAATTATATTTACTGTTACTGTGTTTGGTCTTATTCCATGTCTCTCTTATGTTTACTGTGCTTTTTTGTTGTTGGTGTTTCATCCCTTTCTTGTCTTTTGTTGGACTTACCATGTTTTCTTTTCTTCTTTTTTTTTATTCCTTATAGTGGAAATTTATTACTCAGATAATAGATGTAGGTCCAAAACTTTAACCTCCTTAGGTTCAGAACTGTTTTATTTCCTACGCCTGATCTTTTTCAAAATATTTGCCCCAGAGCATTGCACTTTTTAAAATTATGTTTTATCTTTCTATGGTATGTTAGCAAATACATTGGTTAGATAGTGGTCTTATTCCTCCCCCATGATTTTTAGTAAGCTACAGACTTCATCAGAATTGGCACATTTCTTGTTAGAGCAATAGCATTCTTTGGTCAAAGAAAAGTAATAATGAAAAAGGAGAAGGAATGATCATTTTTTCAGCCATTTCTTATTGTACAGCTGAATAAGATATTATTCTGAACTAAAGGACCTCACATATATTCTAGTGGAGTAGACCAACAATTCAATAGAAAATAGTAGCCGAGAGATGTTAAATATGTTTAAAGCAATGGGTTGCTATTCAAATATGGGAAGAATAGCAACATGGTATCCTTGAGAAGCTTGATAAAAATAGAGAATGCCAGGTCCACCCCAGGCTCCATGAATTAGAATCTTCCTAGGTGATTCTCATGCACACTAAAGTTAGAGAAGCACAGCTATAACGAATCATGTTTTACCCTCTTCCTAACACTGAAGAAGATTGGAAAACAATTGCAGCCATCTCTCAGAGTGTACAGTACTTTAGAATATAGTGTTAGTCATTCCTGGCTTAATAATTTTATTACATTTTAATATTTTCTCTATTTTTATCATCTTCTGTAACTATATCTATAAAGTTAATTACCTAGCTACCTTTGGTGCAAGATAGAGAGTAAATTTCTCAAAGAAATAGTTCTTGGTGATCAAATACTATCCAGTCACAGTGGATCCACAACCAGTTTTTCTCTAGATATTATTTATTTTTTAACTTTTGGGGGTGGGAGTGACGGGATTAATTGAAGTGCCACCTTTCCAATGTCTTGCAAACTACATGATTTTACATATAAAATCTAGAGCACTTATAGTCCTCTCAGGAAAGATACCAACTTCGGAACCTACCACAGTTACTCTTCAAAAACTGTTTTCTGAAAGTGTGTTTTTTTTTTCTCCAGAACTAAGAGTATTTTTAATACAGTGCTGAAGAGCCAGCTGAACTGGCTTTGTAGATCATCCTCAGGTGAGAGCATGTTTTCAAAATTATCAAAATAACAAACATATTATTAAACATACTGTGTTTTGCCACTCTCAATCACAGATGCACAGTTTTAAAATATTGAGTGAAACTGTATGTGGTTTACTCAAAATTATATGAAATGAATTTTCACATGCTTTCTAAATCTATTCCACCCTTCTAGATCCACTAAAGACCGTATCTCATCCTGACGCTTTCCCTGATCGTTATAACATTTCTGAATATCCATAGGGAAAAAAATCTGGTTAATTTATTATCTTGAATGCATAATTATTTAACTCTACATTTCCTTTTTGTGCCTTGTTTACAGAATTTGATTAGAAACTCTTTGAGTATAGGGGTGTATTATTTTGCATTCTTGTGCCTTGTACTTAAAATATTTTAAGAGTATCTGTTTTAACATTTTTTTTTCACTAATTAAATACTGCTATTCATAGCCAGTGTAATGGTGACTGCCTGTAGTCCAGCTACTTGTTAGGATGAACAAGGAAAATCACCTGAGCCCGGGACGTCAAGGCTGCAGTGAGCCTTGTTCTCAACATGGCACTCCCGCCTGGGCGAAAGAGTGAGACCCTGTCTCAAAAAAACAAACAAATGAACAAACAAACAAAAACTGCTATTCAAACTTTTCCATCAAAGTACTTCTAAAAAAAAAAAGGGATATGAAAGATTATTTCTGAGGATTTGGGGACATAAACTGAAGCAGGGGCTAACCTTTGAAGTTTATTTCAAGAGGTTTGTAGTTGTATTCTGTCGTGAAAATGTGTGAACATTTCGCATTTACATCACAATATGTCCTTTTGTGTTAAAATAAAATACATGTTCTAAGAAAATAAAATATGTTGGAGCCACGGCTTAGCCTTTTTCATAGTCTTGCAATAAATACCAGAAATTGAGTATAGTTTTAGAATATGAAAAAAACAGGAAGTTTAGCCACTATTCCTGAGGATTCCAGGCCTCCTATCATCTTGCCTCAGCTCACAAAATTTCTACCTTTTACCAAAACACTTCTGGCTATAGTTAACTCTATTAATTTCCTAAGTCTGCCAAAACAAAGTACCACAAACTAGGCGGCTTAGAAATTTATTGTCTTACAGTTTTGGAGATTAGACATCCCAAATCGAGTTGCCGGCAGGGCCAAACTCCTTCCCAAACCTGTAGGATAAGGATGCGAATTTGCCCCTTCCAGCAGTGGCCTCAGAAATTCTTTAACTTATGAGAACATAATTCCAATTTCTGTTTCCATCTTCACATTGTCTTCCCTAGATGTATGTTTGTCTTTGTGTTCATATTCCCCCCCACCCCCTACTTTTTTTTGAGATGGAGTCTCACTTTGTCCCCCAGGCTGGAGTGCAGTGGCCCAGTCTGAGCTCACTGCAAGCTCCGCCTCCCGGTTCAAGGGATTCTCCTGCCTCAGCCTCCTGAGTAGCTGGGACTACAGGCACCCGCCACCACGCCCGGCTAATTTTTTGTATTTTTAGTAGAGACGGGGTTTCACCATGTTAGCCAGGATGGTCTCGATCTCCTGACCTCGTGATCCACCCGCCTCGGCCTCCCAAAATGCTGGGATTTCAGGCATGAGCCACTGTGCCCAGCCCATATTTCCCCTTTTTATAAGAACATCAGTCGTATTGGGTTTGAGCTCAACTTAGTGACTCCATTTTAACTTCATTACTCCTATAAAGACTCTATTTCCAAATAAGGCCACATTCAGAGGAACTAGGGGCTGGATATCAACATATCTTTTTTTTCGGGGAAATAAACTGTAATACCAACTGAATCACTCTCTTTTCCTAGTATATCTCATATTTTTGTCCCTTTAAGTAGAGCTGCCAAATTTAATAAATAGAAATATAGTAGCTTCAGTTAAATTCGAATTTCAGATAAAGAACAAATAACTTTTAGTATAGGTATGTCCTAAATAATTGATGGTACATTCTTATACCACGTTTTTTGTGGTTGTTGTTTATTTGAAGTTCAAATTTATCTAAAATTTTATTTTGTAAACTTACTTTCAGGCCTTCGCCTTCCTTGTGAAATCAGCCTAATTTTAAACTTATATCTTTTCTCAGGAAACTGACAATCAGGCCTCCTGGATGACACCAGGGAGCTGAGACTTTATGGATGGGATCACTGCACCCAATGAGACACACCTGCTGCCTGTCGAACCAACTCCTCTTCCTAGCTCCTCCATAATTCCTTTTTTTCCTGCACGTGATTACAGTGAGATGCTAGATCCCTCATTCAGCTACCTGCTGCCTATTGACTAACTCCTCTTCCTTGCCCCCCGCCCCGCTTCTTCTTCCAAGCTATTAGGCGAATGTAAAAGTAATTGCGGTTGTTGCATTGTTGAAATTTGCCATTTGATATTGGGATACATTCTTAAATAAATGTGGTTATGTCATATATAATTTTAACGGGCATTTCTCACTTTATGTTTTTTTGCTAATGACATTACTTGCTATTTATTTTATATTTATTTTAGACTATGGAAATGATGTTAGACAAAAAGCAAATTCTAGTAATTTTCTTATTCGAGTTTAAAAGCAGTGAAGACAACTTGCAACATCAACAATGCATTTGGCCCAGGAACTGCTAACAAACACACCCAGCAGTGGGGGTTCAAAAAGTTTTACAAAGGAGACAAGAGCCTTAAAGATGAGGAGCGTAGTGGCCGGCCATTGGAAGTTGACAATGAGCAATTGAGAGCAATCGTCGAAACTGATCCTCTTACAACCACACAAAAAGTTGGGGAAGAACTCAACGTTGACTGTTCTATGGTCATTCGGCATTTGAAGCAAATTGGAAAGGTGAAAAAGCTCAGTAAGTGGGTGCCTCATGAGCTGAGCGAAAATTAAAAAAAAAATTGTCACTTTGAAGTGTTGTCTTCTCTTATTCTATACAACAACAAACCACTTGTTGACTGCATTGTGATATGCAATGAAACGTGGATTTTATACAACAACTGGCAATGGTCAGCTCAGTGGCTGAATCAAGAAGAGGCTCCAAAGCACTTCCCAAAGCCAAACTTGCACCAAAGAAAGGTCATGGTCACTGCTTGGTGGTCTGCTGCCAGTCTGATCCCTACAGCTTTCAGAATCCCGGCAAAACCATTACATCTGAGAAGTATGCTCAGCAAATGGATGAAATGCACCGAAAACTGCAACGCCTGCAGCCGGCATTGGTCAACAGAAGGGTCCAGTTCTTCTCTATGACAAGGTCTGACTGCACATCACATAACCAATGCTTCAAAAATTGAACAAATTGGGCTACGAAGTTTTGCGTAATCCACTATATTCACCTGACCTCTTGACAACCGACTACCACTTCTTCAAGCATTTTCACAACTTTTTGCAGGGAAAATGTTTCCACAACCAGTAGGATGCAGAAAATGCTTTCCAAGAGTTTATCAAATGAACAGCCAAATACAAAGGGCCCCCTGGCCCAACCTCTGACTGGCCTGTGCACGGGGAGGAGTGCATACTGGGGTGAAGCTCAGGAAGTTTGCGTTATTTGCAGGGGGGAGGAGCCTGGCCACTCCTGTTCCAGGTGGTACCTGGGATTCAATCTGTGAGGTGGGAAACCATCTAGCAGGGCTCTCGCTTTGCTGAGAGTTCCTGTTTCCTTTTTTCTCTTTTTTGCCCAATATATTCCATTTTCCTCATCCTTCAAAGTGTCTGTCAGTCTAGTATTTCATGGCCATGTGACAACAACGTGGCTTTTAGCTGAACTAAGGAGAAAGTTCAACAACATCCTGAAGCACAGCTTTTTATGCTACAGAAATAAACAAACTTATTTCTCATTGGCAAAAAGGTGTTGATTGTAATGGTTCCTGTTTTGATTAATAAAGATGTGCTTGAGCCTAGTTATAATGATTTAAAATTCACAATCTGAAACTGCAATCGCTGTGCACCAACCTAATACATAAACCCCTGACTTTAGTCAGGAGAGCGGGGACGATTTGAGGTTGGGCTAATGTCTCTGGCTCACATTACCCATAATATAATAAAGCCTTCTTCACCAGCAATATTCAGTGTCTCAGTGATTGGCTTTCTGTGAGTGGGGGAACAATGGGATCTAGACTGAACTCCTGGTGTTTGGTAGCACTTAGTTTGGTTAAATTATTTTTTTAAAACCCCCAGTCTGATTTTTTCTTCAAGGATTGACTTAAATACCACCTACTCCAAGAAGCTTTCCCTGACCTCTCTGTCTAAAATTGAATTCTCTTTCTTCCTAACTTCAGCAGAAATTAAACTTCACATGTGACACTGAAAAGGTTCAACCTTGTATTAAAATTATTTATATATGTATCTCATCTACCCTATTAAGTAGAAATTATTTGAGGGCAGAAGGTTTTTATGATTGTTTTCTATCCTACTTAGCATCTAGCTTAGCTCCTTAGAACAGTAGTAAGCATTCAGAAAAACTTGTTCTTATTTGATTTGGCTTGCTGAAGAAAAACAATAGCACCATTTAATAATCAGAAGAGATAGAAATGCATGCAAAAAATGTCTACCCTACAGTGGAACGCAGCGTCTTTAACAAAATGCTTCCTGTTTCTTAAAGTGCTCCCTCCTCAGCAAACTGCTGGTTTGACCTACACTAAAACTTCATCATCAGGCATAGGCTCCCCATTTCCCTGATTTATTATAAAGGATTAAAGTGCTCACTGGTATTTACTTTTGATGATTTATGCCTAGATTGTATGTATAGTCAGTGTGGAAGAAATATTGAAGGGTGTATTCACACCAGCATTTTTCAGAAACAGCCTGGCTGAGTGTGGATTGGCAGTGCATAATAAAAAGAAGCAGGAGAGCCAGTCTCATTTTCAATTGCAATAATCCCACTCTGTACTGGTTGCAAGATAGAGATGCTCTTTATCCATTTTTTTATTTATTTAGCCAACCAATAAGTCATTATTCTCTGAGTTAGTCAAAAAACATGTTTATGTGGGCACAAACTGGGTAGTGCCTTCAAGGCCTTTCTGATAATTGATATCGTTACAACTAAAATCCAGTGGAATTCCTTTATAATATTCGTGCCAATGGACAGACCTAGTATCCTTCTTAAATAGTAGTCAAAAATCTCAACATTAACATGCTTTTTTTTCTAATTATTAACTGTGGGTATGTCCAATATTAATAGGTATATGCCATCCTTCACAATTGAAAAAAAGAAAAAAAAAGGAAAGCAGTTTCTGTGCAAGAACAAGTTTGGAAAATACCAGGTTAAAGAGCTTCTTAGATCTTTTAATATATCAATGTGTTTCTGTAATCACAGGTTTGATCTTTGTGTGCTTTACTTATCAAAATTCTTTGGAAACAAATAATATATATTAGATTTTTATTGTGCAGACATATTTTGAGAATGAAGGCTGTATCTTTATATGCAAGTCTATATGATAATTTATGCTTTAACAGTTTTTCTCATTGTAATCAACATCTTCTGTCAGCGTAGCAAACATTTTTTTCTTTAAAAAAATGATGGGTAAGATGTGATAATTAATGTTAATAGGGTGTGTCAGTCAGTTCTGTGATGGAAGCAGAACTGCTATCAGCATTGCAGAATAAGGAATTTATTGTAGGAATACCAGTTCCCACAATTGTAGGAGTCACTGAGGAATGGGGATCTGAAAGGAGTTACAGGACCATAGAAAAGTCAGTAACAGGCCATTTTTTTTTTTTTTTTTGACAGAGTCTTACTCTGTCACCCAGGGTGGAGTGCAGTGGCGTGATCTTGGCTCACTGTAACCTCCGCCTCCCAGGGTCAAGCGATTCTCCTGCCTCAGTTTCCCGAGTAGCTGGGACTACAGGCGCCCACCACCATGCTGGGCTAATTTTTGTATTTTTAGTAGAGACAAGTTTCACTATGTTGGCCAGGGTGGTCTTGAACCCCCGACCTCGTGATCAGGGCCTTGGCCTCCCAAAGTGCTAGCAGGCCTTCTAAACCCAGAAACAGCCAGTTGCTGGAGTAGGACAGGAAGTGCTCCTGAAGAGTTCTCTGGAAAGCTATTTTGTTTGTGTGTCTGGGGTCACGGTTGGTCAGCAAAACTAGCAGATGGGAAGGAGAAATAGACCTGGAGTGAAAGAGAATCTTTCACTGGCCCCTTTGCACCTGTCATCCACATAAGTGATTGCAGTGACTTTCAAAGTGTAACAGTGACTGCTTTGCTTCTGACATCCAAATCTCACACATACTTCTCTTTTGGTCCACTCTAACAAGAAAATACATAGGAAAGGGGATTGTAGGAAATTTAATTCCAATGTAGGTAAACTGACAGAATAAAACTGTGACAATGAGATTTGGAATATATTCCTAAATTTCTATCAGAAAAATATACTTTGTACCTGATGTCCTAGTTCTAGTCTCAGCTCTGCCACTGCTGTTATGTGACCTTGGGCTAGTGATTTAACACCTTTGGATTCAATTTCCTTTTTTGCTAAAGAAGAGAGGCCGCAGAGTCTCCTGGTTTTAAGATTTAAAGAGAATTGTGGCATTCTCAGCCCACTCTTGTGAATACAATACATTAACATAGATTTTGTAAAAGCATAATAAAGATCATATCAGAGTGTAATAAAAACAAGATACAAGTCTGGAAAAATTTATTAGTTCCTGCCAGTACTAGAATAGGAACTGTCTAAGGAGACATTGATTAAGTTCTGTAACTATGAAAGCAAATTTAAAACAGAAAAATAATTTCCATCTCATTCCAATCTGGAGTTGTTGTTTTTTTAAAAAATTTACCTCTCAATGTCATTTCTCCCAAAATTATATCTTGTACTTTTTTTCTAAGAGGTTTTAAATGATTGTTTTTTTGCATTGAATTTCTTCCGTGTGTTACAAGACATAAAATTTGCTTCATTGGTTAAGTTAATTTTTATGTGAATTTAAGTAATTAATAAAGAAAATAGTTCTGATAACATTGAAAGGAAATTGCTTTTTCTGTAATTAAAGAGCATGTGTATATAACATAATTACTTTTGTCAAACATTTATGGGGCACCCACTCTTTGCCAGTCACTCTGCTAACACTGACAATACAGGTCAAGGAAATACAAGCAGCTGGCAAGCCCAACGCACAAAAATGCACACAGATAATTTCAGTATGAGAAGCTGGCTTCTATGATAGATTTAGTCATGCAATCTTATGAGAGGAGAGAAGAAAGCCAGGAAAGATGTCTTTGAAGAAATGGCGTCTGAAGTGAGGTGACCATTTCCTCTTAGTTGTTTGTTACAGTTTAATGAAAGTATTTTCCCTGATGAAGGGAAAATAATACAAAAGAGGACCGTAGTGACAGGAACATCAAAGAAGAAGAGGCTAGAGAAATATGGCTTATTATTGGAATGTGTGACAGGCCTTGGGATGAGCACTTCACTTAATCCCAGTAAAAATCCCATGAATTAAAACTACTATTAAGTTATTTTGTTAATGTCAAGATACAAAGGAGGGGTAGGTAAGAATCCAAGCTGGGGTGATAGGAAGAGGCTGAGGCAGAGAGTGCCTTTCTCTAGTGGATACGCTTGGGCTTGATTTCTAAAGGAGGAGATTAAAAAAAAAGGATTTGGCACAAGTTTGGCATAATCAGATTTGTGCTTTTCAAACCTTCTGACAGATACTTGGAGAATGAGTTGAAATGGGTTTGCGCTGGCAAGGTGGGAACCAATTAAAAAGTAATAGTAATAAGCCAAGCCTACCTTAGGAGAGTGATGGAAGAAGTGGAGATGAGGGATACATTTAAAAAATATTTAGAAAGCATTTTACTATATGGCATGATTAAAAACATACAGCTGTGGGAAAATCAAATTTAGTAATCCATTTCATCATTAAAGTAATTATGACTGGGCACGGTGGCTCATGCCTGTAATCCCAGCACTTTGTGAGGCTGAGGCAGGAAGATCCCTTGAAGGCTAGGAGTTCAAGGCTGCAGTGAGCTATGATTTCACCATTGTACTCCAGTCTGGACAATGCAAGACCCTGTCTCTAAAATAAATAAGTAGATGAATAATTATGAATCTGTATACCTTGTAATATATAAATTATGACTAAAATCAAACTGTAGTTTCAATCTATTTTTAGAGCTTGATTGATCAATTTCTGTGCCATCAAACTTCAACGTAGTTGAGCAGACACAGTTCATATCACAGACACTCTCAAGTAGCAGACCTTATATCTTCGTTCCTTCTTCATTATTAAAAGAACTATCATGGGGTAGCAATCCACACAGCTGAAAATATAACATTTTATTCTCCAGCATTTCTTGTGGTTAAAGGTGGCTCTGTGACATCATTTTGTTTAATGAAATGTAAGTAGGAGTCTACTGGAATTTCTGGGAAGTTTTTTTTTAATCATGACAAATACACCACATTCATTTTCCTTCCTGCAATCCAACTGCAATGACCATACACGCAATTGCCATTTGTGATCACATACCATGAATGGTAAAGTAGGAAGATTGAGGAAGCATGGTTGTTTGAACATCTGCACCAGATCTCAATTGCCAAACTTAGGCCTCTTGTTATTTGAGAAAATAAATCCCGTTCTTGGTTAACCACTGGTTTGTGGTTTTTATTATATATAGCTGAATGTATCCTGGCTATTTGTTGCAATTGTATTACCTTCCCCAAAAGACAATCTCAAAAGTAGCAGATTTAGGAGGAGATAGTACAATAACTTATCTTCTATGTTTATCCAGCCAACCCATCCTGACGTTCTCCAAGCAACTGAATATTCTGGGGGAGAGAGTAGTACTGTGTAAACAATACAAACATTTGTTCCTTTCAGTGAGTGAAATATTTCAGTAACTTTTCTCACTGACACATTATAAGAAGAAGATACAAAAAGCTTTTGGTGCACTTTGTGAAATTATGTTTAATGGGAAGAAAAAACCAAAGTAAGGTGGAAGTCTGAAAGAAAAGTTCAAGAAGGGCCTAAAACATACGCTAGGCAAGACTGAATTCTACCACCTAGTCAGAATGATGTCAACAGAAGTGCCAATAGGAAGAGTAGAGAACAAGATCAAGCTAGCTCATTCTTTTCTTGAGCTAGAAAGAACACACTTGAAGACAGTGGTTGAAAAGCAATTATCTTACACAATTTTCTTAAAAGACCTTGAGGCACGGACTTTCCTTGGAGATCATTTTCAATTTCTTACTCCATTTTTTAAGCTGCGTTTTAAAGTAGACCCCAAAGGTCACAGAACAAGAAAACATTACCAATGGCTTACATACAAAGTAGAACACACTTTTTGTTATAGATTAAAATTTGCTGTCTCTCAGTAGTAAAAACATATGCAAATCTGTTAAAGAAAACATGATCAAGATAGACTTGATTTGAACTAAAACAAATAGAAACAAACAAAGATGTTTAAATAATACAGATAGATGGACTTTTTCAACAAATGATGAAGGAACAATCAGACACCTACATGTAAAAAAAAAGATTCTAGACATAGACTTAATACCTTTCATAAAAATTAATTTAAAATAGATCATAGATCTAAATGTAGAATATGAAATTATAAAACTTCTAGAAGATAACAGAGAATTATATATCGGTGATCATTGGTTTGGTGATGAGTTTTTAGGTACAACACCAGAGGCATGATCCATGAAATAAAATAATGATAAGGTGAACTTTATTATAACTAAAAACTTCTGCTCTGTAAAGACACTGTGAATAGAATGAATAGATAAGCCACATAGTGGGAAAAATATTTGAAGGAAACACTTGTCTAATAAAGGATTGTATCTAAAACATACAAAACACTCAAAACTCAACACTAAGAAAGAAAAACAATCCAATTAAAACATGGACAAAAAAATCTGAACAGACACCTCACCAAAGAATACATACAGATGGCAAATAAGTATATAAAAAGATGTTCAGTATCATATGTCATAAGAGAACTGCAAATTAAAACAATTGAGATACCAATACATACACGTTAGAGTTGATAAAATTCATACAACTCACAATACCAAATGCTGATGAGGATGTGAAACATTAGACACTCCCAATCATTGTAGGGAATGTAAAATGACACAGCCACATTGAATGACAATTTGACAGTTTCTTGCAAAGCTAAACGTAGTCTTACCATAGAATGATACAACCATTCCCCTAAGTATTTATCCCCCATTTCATTTGAAAATTCATACCCACACGAAAATTTTCACATGGATGTTTATGGTAGCTTTATTCATTACTGCCCAAACTAGAAGCAAGCAAGATGTCCTTCAGTAGTCGAACAGAAAAACAAACTGTGTTATACCCATATCATGGAGTATTACTCAGTGTTAGAAAATGAGTTATCCAGCCACAAAATTACACGAAGGAAATAAAAATGTACACTATTAAGTGAAAGAAGTCAATCTGAAAGCCTACATGCCATATGACTCCAGTGATACGACATTCTGCAAAAGGCAAAACTTTCGATACAGTAAAAACATCTGCAGTTGGCAGGAGTTTACAGGGGTTGGGAGGAAGACAGAGCACAGATTTGCAGAGTGGTAAAACTATTCTGTATATTATAACGGTAGATAGATGACATTATGCATTTGTCAAAACCCATAGAACTGTATAATACAGAGTGAACCTTAATATAAGCACTTTACTTGATAATAATGTGTCAATATTGGTTCTTTAATTGTAACATGTGTACCATATTAATGCGAGATGTTAATAATAGGGGAAAGGGTGTATGGGCTAGGAGAGTTTATGACAACTCTGTACCAGCAGCTTATTATTTTTTTTTGTAAACACAAAACTATTTTTAAAATAAGGAGTCCATTACCTTAGAAATCTTAATTTTAAAAGATTAGAGCAGTAATTTAATGTAAGTAGCATCAGCAGTTGTCAACAGGAAAGAAACTAATGTTGATCACCTTAAGGCCACATTCTTTCACTATGCTTACAAATTCTTAGAAAAAACCTTGAGAGTAAAAATGTATTATTCTAATTTTTACAAATAAAGGCACTAAGTCTTAGAATTTCTGCTAGTCACCTAAGGTCATATAGCTAGGAACTCTCAGAGCTTGCCCCAAATCCAATTCCTCTTGATGGTAAATTCCCAAGCTGTCCAAGTACACCACAGTTTGGTAGTTATAAATGTGGGTTCTTCAGTGAGCGAAACTTACTTCACATCCCAGTTCTGCCATTTTCCAGCTAGGTAACTCTAGGCAATTTACTGATCTTTGTAAACCTCAATCTTCCTAGTCCCAAAATAACTTAATAGTTCTACTTCATGGGATTATTATTGCAAATAAATAAAGCTACTAGCCCAAAGCCTGTAACACATTTAATGGTCACTAAAAAGTTATTTGCTATCATCATTATCAACATCATCATCTGTAACACTGGCAGTGGATGAATTAATGAACCTTGAGAGGAAAAATGTATTACTACAAGGAGCTGTCAAGTAGCTGTCATGTGGAAGAGTCCACAGTTACCAAAAGCAGATAATAAATTTTTACAAAAAGAACAGGTACACAGCTAGCCATAACTGGAGCAAGTCTAGGCTCACCCTACTCTTCATCTTTCTTCTTTCCCTCAGTATCATTATGTAGATGAAGTCAGAGAGAAAAAAATAACTTATGGATCTATAACTTTAAAGGAAAAGTCATAAAAGGACAGCAGCAACCAGCCTGAACAGCATTCCTCCAATGCAGGGGAGAAGGCAGGGACCTAGACAGCCATCCCCAGGCCTGGGCAACCATCCCTGGAACAGGGGCTGCCAGACCAGACCCCCGCATAGTCAGCATCTCAGCCATCCCCACTGTGCTCCCCAGACCCCTTCCCAGCTCGGGGGTAGGGGGGTGAATGTGGAACAAGAGAAGACTTTTTCCTGCTTGACCCTGGTGATAAGTAGGGTGGGAAGGATTCATTAAAATCATGTAAGAATTTTATCTTCTGGGCTTTTAAATCAGAAACCACCAGAGATGACTTCCCATCATGATGCTTCCCCAAATTACAGGTATGACTTGCAGTTTGAAGTTCTTAGAATACTTATGAAATAGACTTACATTCCAAATAAGTAGGAAAAGGACTTGAATGAATAAATGAATGAATGATAACTCCCTCACTCTCACTTCAATAAGGTTGCTTTTCCTGGTGTGCCTCTAGAAACAACTCACATTTACCCACCTCTCTGGGAGAGTCTGGGTATAAGTGACCTGAGCTTTGGAAGGATCAATGACCCACTGAATTTCTCCATGTCTGTGTGTCTTGTATAAGATCCTGTGAAATTGAACGCCTTCAAAAATTTAGTAGAAGGAAAGTTTCTCTCATGCGAGGAATTATTACATTTCCTTTAATCAATTAGTGAGAGTATGTGATCCATTATTTCTCTTTTTCTTTTGGCTACCAGGAAGGTCAGAGCTAAAGACAATACTCATTGCCTTCTGACCCTAGATTTTGGGTAGAATTATTTCTACCCCTTTTGCTTCCTTCTGATCTTTTTTTTTTTTTGCTTTTATCTTTTATTTTCTCATGAGTTTATTAAAAGCAATTTCAAATATATTTTGGAAGTATGGGAAGTATAAATTATAAATGAATAAAAATAAAAAGATAACCATCATTATGTATTTTAGGATTCACTTCATTTTTCTACTGAAATAAGGCCTTGGGCATGCGTTAGTAGTTAATATTAATGTGTAGAAATGAAGGCTTGCATTGTTGGTCTCCCTTTGTGTGATCTGTGAACAGCAGCTCTTTATTCAAACTATTTTAAGAGTTCAGCTCATATCATTAATGATTCAGGTGCACTAATCAAATCATAAACCCCAAATCCACATTGATTTCAATCTCTATTCAGGACACTAGGGAAAATAATCAGTGTTTGCTGAAGGAATGAGGAAAACTGAAGAGGAAATAAATGTTATTTTAAAAATCCCTTTGAAATATATTACATAGCAAGGAGTATTTGACAGCTATTTTAAAGGTAATTGACAGCTTTTCTTTAAAAAATTTCATATTCCTTATTACTGATGACAATTATGCCATAATATATTTAGAAATTTTGGTATAAAATTGTTTTAATTTAGTTGTTTTAAGAATATTACTTATCTTGGCCGGGCGTGGTGGCTCACGCTTGTAATCCCAGCACTTTGGGAGGCCGAGGCGGGTGGATCACGAGGTCAGGAGATCAAGACCACGGTGAAACCCCGTCTCTACTAAAAATACAAAAAAATTAGCCGGGCGTGGTGGCGGGCACCTGTAGTCCTAGCTACTCAGAGAGGCTGAAGCAGGAGAATAGCGTGAGCCCGGGAGGCGGAGCTTGCAGTGAGCCGAGATTGCGCCACTGTACTCCAGCCTGGGCGACAGAGCGAGACTCCATCTCAAAAAAAAAAAAAAAAAAAGAATATTACTTATCTTATTGGCGATTAGCAAGAATTAGAAGTACCTTAATTTCTTACAGAGCTCTTATGGAGTATGCCCCAGGTGTTTGTGACCAGATTTCAATGGCACTGCTAATTAATTTAACAAAACTTATAGGAACAGAGGATGGCTTAATAATGGTAACAGTCATAGTCACATTTTTAAAGAACTTAGAAGATGTCAGGCACTGTGCAAACAATGTTATATACATCGTTATATTAAATGCTCACACAAGAATGATTATTATCTCTGTTTTTCAGATGAGTAAAGGCTTAGAAATGCCACTCAGCCCAAAGTGACAGAGTTAACATTTAAATCTACAATTTTAATTATTATGTTCTACTGATTTGGAATTTATCCTAACGTCTTCATTTTCACCACTTCTTAAATGTAATTATTCTCGAAGTTTTGTCTATTTTACCTTTTAAATATTTATTAAATCCATTTTATAATCTTCATTGATATTCATCCTGGTTGAGATTATTTTTGTTTTATTCCAGAACTAATGCAAAAACCTTATGCAGGGATTTCTAGCATAGTGGAGTGAAGAGGCCACTGTATAATATTCTCAAAAAGTAGCTATAAAACTGCAGAAACTTTTCGAAAACAATCATTTCAGAGACCTGGAAATTGGCCAATGATTTAAGATAAATGAGAAGCTCTTAGAGAAAATCGACTAACCTTTAAATAAGGAGAGTGGAAATCCAAGGCATTCTTACCTGTGGCTGTATCCATTTAGATAATAAACAGCAAAATGGCAAATGTAAATCTAACATATCAATAATTATATAAAATGTGAATGGGCTAAGCACCTAACTCAAATGCAGACATTGACAGACTGAAAACAAAAAGAATAAGGTCCAACTACATGGTGTCCACAAGAGACACACTATAGATTCAAAAACCTAAGTTGAAATTAAAAGAATATGAAAAAAATACCATACAAACAATAATCATAGTTGATCTAGAATTACTATTTTAATGTCAGAAATAATTGGCTTTAAGACAAGAAATATTACTAGAAAAAAAGACAATTTATGATAATAAAGGTGTCAATTTTTTAGGAAGATATGGCAACTATACATATATACACATACCTAACAGCAGAACTTCTAAATATAAAAGGCAAAAACTAACAGAGTTAAAGAAGAAATAGACACCTGAATAATAATAGTTTGAGATTTTCCAACCCCGCTCTCAAAAATTGATACACAAACTAGGCAGAAAATTAGCAAGCATATAGAAGATGAACAATACTATCCACCACCTTGATCTTGCTGACATTTATAGAACATTAACCAACACCTAGATAAATACATATTCTTTTCAATTGCACATAGTAAGTTCTCCAGGTTAGAAAATATGTTACAAGTCTTATCACAGAAAAAAACCTGGAAATAATACCAATCCAGGAGCAATGTGCACCCCTAAAGTCTCCATTGTACCTTCCAAATACAACTTGTCACTAAAAGGTACCAGGCTACCTACAAGAAATGACTGATTTCAGCTTGGGCAGAAAATGTTCATGATCAGACAAGGGGCATTATGTTTTATCAGAAACCAAGAAATCTATCAAAGACAACTGGAGTAAAACCAAACAGATATAGGAGCCAGTATGATGGGACTCATATTGGCTGGAATCAAGAGAATATGGCATAAGAAAAATAATACTCAAAATGAATTAAAACACATTAATTATATAAAAGTTCATGAATTCAAAATTCATGAACACAACAAAAAATTCACTGGGACTACTGAGGGTTTTTGGAGCACTAACTCATCATTCTGAAAACTAATACCTGTTTGGTACTACAGAGTGCACAGAATTAGTAAGACGTTCTTTACAAAATAATTTCAACTATTAAATGCAGAAAGCATGATATAAAATCACCATCATCACATGGGTTTAGGCACTGATTATTAAAAGCTACTAAAACCAACAGTGGCTCACGCCTATAATCCCAGCAGTTTTGGAGGCCAAGGTGGATGGATGTCTTGAGAACAGGTGTTCGAGGCCAGCTGGGCTACATGGCAAAACCCCCTCTCTACAAAAAATACAAAGATTAGCCAGGTTTGGTGGTGTGCACCTGTAATCCCAGCTACTTGGGAGGCTGAGCCAAGAGAATCACTGGAACCCAGGAGATGGAGGTTGCAGTGAGTCGAGATTGCACCACTGCACTCCAGCCTGGGCAACAGAGTGAGACTTTGTCTCCAAAAAATAAAAAAAGCTACTAAAACCTTAAAATAACAGTTTGATGAGAGACTTAAAGGAAGACTGGGCTCACATCAACTGAACCCACTAATTAATTTCAACTTCACAAAGAGATCAATGAGACATTATGTACCTCCTGAAGTGATCTATTAGGAAGGACACAGCACAACCTATGAAGTATTCTGGCTAAAAGAATTGGTCTTAAATCTAATCAAACTTCTGGAATATATCTACTGGTTTACATGAAATACAGGAAATAGACTCCCATATTAAATGATATCACATGGATACGATCATCCAAGTCATGGGAATTTCTATGGAACAAACGTCCCACTTTCTTCAAAAAATAAATTACATTTTAAAAAATGGATGAGAAGAGAAACTGTTTTCTATTAAAAAAAAAAACTCATCAGGATCATAACACCCAAATGACACATGGGGAACTCGCTTAAAGTTAGATTCTAATTTAAAAACTCTAAAAGAATGTTTTTGACATGATCAGGGAAATAAGTATATGATCTGGAGAATAGACGTTGTTAAGGAATTCATGTAAATTTAGCTTGGTCTATAACATTATTTATCAGTGATAATACTGAAGTATGTACAGGTGAAATGCTACCATAACTGAGACTTGCTTTAAAAGAAACATGTAAGGCATAAATGAAAATGTTGACAATTGTTGAAGCTAGTTAGTTGGTATATGAGAGTAATTATGCTCTTCTCCGTACTGTTGATATGATTAGAAATATTAACAACAAAACATTTAAGAGAGGGGTTTTGTTTTGATAATCAATTTTCTTCAAAGGAAATCAAATTTTTCAAGGGAAAATATATATATATATATTTTTTATATATACTTTTTTTTTTTTGAAGTGGAGTTTTGCTCCTGTTGCCGAGGCTGGAGTGCAATGGCACGATCTCAGCTCACTGCAACCTCCACCTCCTGAGTGCAAGCAATTCTCCTGCCTCAGCCTCCCGAGTAGCTGGGATTACAGGTGCACACCACCACACCAAGCTAATTTTTTGTATTTGTAGTAGAGATGGGGTTTCACCATGTTGGTCAGGCTGGTCTTGAACTCTTGACTGCAGGTGATCTACCTGCCTTGGTCTCCCAAAGTGCTGGGATTACAGGCATGAGCCACTGTGCCAAGCCCGGTAAATAGATTTTAAGCAGGAATTATGTCTTGTAGTCCTAAAAGTTTCTGGTCTTTCAATGCTACCAAGACTGACTATGGCTGTCTGTCACTTAAGGAACCAGTAAATTAGGTTAATGGTCATTGTTACTACATCCTAAGCACTTTATATTTAGTACTTTATTTACTACTTAAAACAATCCTGGGAACTAGTGTGGCAGAGATGACTATTTTACAAGATCATTCACACTCCCCTTTCATAGTGCTGATTTGCATTTGGAAGCTTCAGAGTCTATGTTTTCAGCCACTTTTGGATTTAGGTGTGGTCATATGACTAGTTGTTGACATTAGTCATATGAATTTCAATAAGAGTGATGAGTATCTCTCTGTGCTAAGTGCAATGCTCCATATTTTCTCTTCTTTCCACCTACGTTCTCATCTGATGTTGGGATGACATCAGGACAGCCTTGAAGCCATGGAATGTGAAATCATGAGATACAATCAGCTTGAGTCTGAATCACTGCTGGAATGAAGTTACCTTAAAGATCATACCAACCAGGAATGTTTACATAAATTGAAATATATGAAGCAAGAAATCAACTTACTGTGTCAAGCCACTGAAATTTTGTGGTGAGTTGTTACAGCAGACTGCCTATCCTGATTAACGTGGTCGTGCCTTATCATCCCCATTTTAAAACAAGGAAATCAAGATGGAAAATGCTGGATAATTTGCATACAGAAAAACAATTGTAAATGAGAGCCAGAAGCTGAAACTTGGTCACCTAATCCTTAAGAATATGCTGTTAACAACCACGCTATGCTGAAATATCTGTTACTAAGACTTTCTGGCCTATAGCCCAACATCCTTATTACCTTACTACTTCTTACGTTTTATCTTAAATCCTGGCTTCAAATTCTTGATCGCTTTTCAAAATCTTTAGCTTTGAAACTAAGCCTAAGGCTTTCTCAAATCATATCCTTTTAAACTGACTTAAAAACAAACAAACAACAAAATGTCCTGACCTTTCCCCTCAAAATAAGTTGGCCATAAAAATTTCCTACTTCAAGAACTTGAGCTACTGGTCCAAGCAAAAATTATTTTCTCTGGAAAAGCTTGCCCCAAAACACACTGCAGTCAGTACCTATTCTACAAATACCTTCTTAAACTAGTTATTCTTACATTGTTGAGATCAGTAATTCCCAAAGATTGGTCCACGGTCAGCAGCATAAGCATCATCTGGGGACTTGTTAGAAAGGCAGATTCTCAGAGCACAACACAGACCTTCTGAATTAGAAATTCTGAGAGTTGAGCCCAACACAATCTCCGCTTTAACAAGCCCTCCAGGTGCTTGTGATACCTGTTAACTTGAAAACCATTAATTTATCTACCCACTTTAAAGCCCTGCTTGTAATGAACACAACCAAATGAAACAAAAAACACTGCTCTGCTTCTCTGTAATCATGTTGTATTTTTACATTGATCTTACAAAACCACTAAATGCCTTTATCCATATATGAACATTAGAGCTTGCCCAGACTGTGAATCTTAGAATAACTATTTCAACTTTCTCCTGCTTTCTTATCTAAACACCTTTTCATTTTCACAGTTTTCTTCCTATCAACCTTCTCCCTCCAGTGCTTTTTATGTTGTTGCTGTTGCTTCTCCCTAAATTCCCTTTGGCTTTGCTCTTTCTTTAGGCATGAAATTCAACCTCCATTTTGCTGTGTTGATTTCACTCTCACTCTCTGCCCTTGCACTCTTACTTTCATTTACTTCTCCATAAAGGCTGCACATTATAGGGTTACCTGCTTCCTAAGGACACATCTCAAAATATGGAAATCATGAAGTCATTCCCAGTTTTACCTACTGGCCATCTAGCTCACTGATATTCTTTGTTATATCTTCATAATGCCTAGTTTTTTTTTTTTTGAAAAAATGGTACCATACATGCATAGAGAGTGTACCTAATTCTAATCCTTATTTCAGAGCATGCTGTTGTCACTGGTCTATACAAAGTCCCTCTCATTTAATTACACATTTATTTGGTTTTCTCCTTATTACTTACCCTATTTTTCTCCCTTTCAAAAGCAACCACATCTGCTGGGTTTGTTATCATTGAATTATCATCTTTGTAAAATATGTAATTTTTATGTGTTTTTATGTGTATTTATGTTCATTTTACATAAATTGTATTGCTTAAAAAAAAACCCTCTTTAATCCCAGCATTTTGGGAGGCCAAGGTGGGCAGATCACGAGGCAAGGAGTTCAAAACTAGCCTGGCCAAGATGGTGAAACCTCATCTCTACTAAAGATACAAAAATTAGCCAGGCATGGTGGTGGGTACCTGTAATCCCAGCTACTTGAGAGGCTGAGGCAGGAAAATTGCTTGAACCCAGGAGGTGGAGGTTGCAGTGAGCAGAGATGGTGTCATTGCACTCCAGCCTGGGCGACAGAGTAAGACTCCCTCTCAAAACAAAACAAAACAAAACAAACAAAAACAAAAAACAAAAAAAACAAAACCCTCACCCTGTTTATTTTCACTTCACACTATTTTTCCTTGCTTCGTATGTTGCTGGGTAGAGATCTAGTTTGTGGTTTCTAGATATTGAACAGTGCTCCATGGTATACACCAGCATATTTTACTTAGTTTTCCTCCACTCAATGCCAATAGCAGGGCTACTTATCTTACTATGGAAATATCGTTTGCTTGCACAGAAAATAATGGCTCTTGGCAGAGTGCAGCAGGAGGCCCATCATGCTCATGGGCTAAACAAGACCTGGCTCTGTGGTACTTCTTGGTTTCCACCTGTGACTATGTCACAGCTCCAAACTGGAAAGATTTATTTCCTTTCTATTTTGATCTCTGTTTCTCACTAAACATGAGGTACTTCAATGTACTTTTTCCCTCTTTATCCTCAAATGAAGAGTGCAGTGGATCATTACTCATTGTACTTATTTAACAGAGTTCTCCAAATCTGTTTTCTCCTCCCAGTGGTGAATTGGCACTTTTTTGTTTGTTCAGTTAGATGTTGGCTTTCATTAAAAAAGTAACCCCAACACAATTTCTAACAGTAAATTCTTGCAAAATTAGAGACATTCTTGTGTATTTCCCAGGAAAGAGTTAAGAAATGGAATTCCATCCAAAAATAGATGTTGCACTTCATCAAAATAAAAAAAAACTTTTGTGTATTAAAGGACACTATCGACAGAGAGCAAAGGCAACCCACAGAGTGGGAGAAAATATTTGCAAGTCATATATCTGATTTTAAAAATTTCTTTAAAAACTCAAACTAAACAAAGAAATAATCAGTGATTTTAAAAATTGCATAAATTAGTATATAACTAGACATCGATTCTAGGTTTTCTGATGCTAAAGGAATAAATCTTAATTTCAATTATATGGACACCCCAGATGATTTTTTCAGGCATTTTCTTTCTGATTATTGTTCTACCACCCTACCTCAATGAATCTATTGAGTATTAAAATATTTGAGGAAAAATAAAATTTTGGGTTGTATGGCCAAATGGTAGACATCTTTATACAATAGTAAATTTAGGATGGTAGAGAAGCTTTTTCATTTTATCCTTTAGTAGAGTAGTTTCTAGCTACAATAGTTAATTATTGCTCTTTTCTCCTCTTTCTTCTTATCTTGCTATATTGGCAAATGTAACTTGGTTAACAGGGATACATGTGCCTGTTGTTTGCCAGCTTTTCAAAAGATCACCAAAAAATCAGCTGGTTAAGCAAAGCTAAGTGTGAATTGTACTGTACTGAGAGATGTTTGCCCCCCAACAGAGTCTTAGTAGTGCCTTAAAGAGGAATGCCTACAAAAATATTTATTAAGTTATGGGGTATGATATTTATTAAGTTAGGGTCTTTCTAGGTGGAAAATTGATCAGGAATAAGCAAGTTTTATGGCATAATAATTTAAAGTTGGCAAATACAGTGAGGTTAAATAAACCTCAAAATAAAGTGAGTCTTGATAAACCGTTGTTTGATATGCAAACTGTTTGCCAGGTGAACAACACATTGTCTTGAAAGAAGAGCTGTTTGCCCAGATAAGAAAACTATTTTTTTCGGACAAAATGTGTTATAGGAATTTTCTAAATCAGGTGTATGATTTATTGGTCAACAGCCTTATATTCCTAGGGCAGAATGTCATAGAAAAAACAGTTAAGTCATAGGTGACATTGGCAGCCTCACTTCTCTGTCATGTTACTCTAGGTGGATGTAGGTGGTCTCAATCCCCTGCTTCGCAGGAACATTCATAAGCTTGAGCTAAAGAAGAGATCTATTAATACATCATTGGTTAGGGTATTGTGATCATGTACCAACTTTCCAGCAGGGATGACTGCAGTCTCTAAAATAAGCATCGCATTTTCCTGTTCTTTTTGTTGGGTGACTATTTTTAGAATCATTTAATGGATCAGCAGTGAGACAATGACATTTAACTTCTAGAAATCACCAGTAAGGACTATATACACAAATACATAAAGTTTATTATCAGAGCTTGTAGTCACCTTCTAATCCAGAAGCCAAAACTGTCTACATTAAGTCAAGAGACCAAAATTGGTCCCCAATATGAAGAGTTCACAGAAATAGCTATATAAGTATAGTAATCAACGTTCTCCAAAGAAACAGAGCCAATAGGATGGATACATTATATAAAGAGATTTATTATCAAAAACTGGCTCATGCAATTAGGGAAACTGACAAGTCCCCAAATCCACAGGGTGTGTCTGCAAGCTGCAGACCCAAGAGAACAGATGATGTAGCTCCAGTCCAAGTTTGAAGGCCTGAGAACTGGGAGAGCTCCTGATGTAGTTCCAGCTAAAGGCTAGCAGACTTAAGATCCCGGAAGAGCCAATGTTTCAGTTTGAGTCTGAAGGCAAAAACAAAAGCTGATGTCCCCAGTTTGAAGGCAGTCAGGAAGGAGGAATTCCCTCTTTCGTGGGGAAGGGTCTGCCTTTTTGTTCTATTCCAACCTTCAATTGCTTGAATGAGGCCCACCCACATAAAGAAGGACAACATGCTTTACTCAGTCTACCAGATTTAATAATCTCATCCAAAAATATCTTCACAGAAACACTCAGAATAATGACTGGCAAATAACTGGGTACCCTGTAGCCTAGTTAATTGACATATAAAATCAACCACCACAGGAAATATAAATCAAATTACCTAATTTTATCACTTCCTCTCCCTTTTTTTTGGTCAGATATTTTTTCATAACAGTTAAGATACTATAGAAGCCTTTAGGGATACAAGTACAGAATTACTCTCCCAAGATTGCAAACATTCCTGTTTGAAAAACTAGTAATCATATCTAAAGAGGTCGATTTTTATTTACTTCCCATATAATTTTATGAAAATTGCAACAGAGGAATTACATATATTTTTTGACATTGTTTTATTTTTCTGCTATGCTTGGAATTACAGCATAGGGACTGGGTACATAATTTGAAGACCCAGTGCAAAATGAAAATGTGAGGCTCTTTGTTCAAAGATCTGGGGGGAAAAGTGAAGTTAAAGTTACTAACATATAAAGTTTAAAGGTATTTTATTATTTATGAAATGTAATTGAAGTAGCAACAACACACGAATGACAGCTCATGTTGAAGCTCAACATGAGTGCTAATGCCAGAATGTTGTGTTTCATTTATTTTATTTTATTATTTTATTTTTTGAGACAGAATCTCACTCTCTCATCCAGGCTGGAGTGCGGTGGCATCATCACAGCTCACTGGAGCCTTGACCTTCTGAGCTCAAGTGATCCTCCTGCCTCAGCCTCCCAAGTAGCTGGGACTACAGGTGTGCACCACCATGCCTGGATAATTTTTTTTTTTCTACTTTTTGTGGAGACGTGGTTCCACTATGTTACCCAGGCTCCTCTTAAACTCCTGGGCTCAAGTGATCCTTAAACCTCAGCCTCCCAAAATATTGGGATTACAGGTGTGAGCCATTTGCCCAGCCATGCTTTCTTTTAAAGTGAATTTAAGTTAAGAGGCAGTTACAACTTGGGGTTTGTGGCTGTCTAGAATGGAAATCAATTGGGTCATAAAGAGAGATAGGATTAAAGAGTACTGAAAAATACAAGAAAGGGGAAGAGGGTAAGTGAGATAAGGGCCACTAGGTTCAAGTTGTGATTTGGGGGATATAAAATAGGTAAGTTTGAATTTTTTACATTTTCATGTATCTTGGCCAAGGACTCTTTTTGAGAAATCGTTTTGGAATCAGAATTTATTTGGGGAATTTTTTCACACAAAGTAAAATCCATTCAATAAATATTTTTAATTTTTTGTTCCTTCTTTTTTGTTCAAAGGTGCCTCTCATAAGAACAATGGCATAATTGTGCCAAAGATAATTAAGAATTCTAGAGGATATTTAGAACTTTTAACAAACTTGTAAACTTTTGGGTGGTAAATAAGCTGTTTACTCAGGTGAACAGTCTGTTCTGATAGGGGAGATTTTGTCCACGTGAGCAAATTTTTGTCTAGACAAATCTGTTTTCAAGAATTTCTTGAAACAAAGAGAATAGGTATTTATTTTTTGTCTAATGATCTCATTTTTCTCACTTCTCTGCCCAAACAGGAGTTTGAATATAGAACTGAGTCAGACACACAGTATCTGTGAACTTGAGCAAGTATTTCAGAAGAAGCAAGAGAATATCAAGAAATTATAGTTTAATAAATGACTATTCCTCATCAATATTTATAATAATTGCATGTCCTCTTTAGTTTCTATGCATCAGTCAAGAGTATCTTAAATATATTTAACAAAATTATTAATTCTATAAAAGTTAACTTTGTGATTGATTGTAAATGGAATAAAAATAGAAAACAGGTGGGACAAAGAAATTGCCTGAATAGAGGAGTTGTAAAAACTTTAAAACATTGATTTGGATTGGAGCCAGAACAATAAGCAAGACATCAGACTGTAACTTATATTTCTTCAGGCCCAGAGCTCCAGGGAAAACTAATCGATAGTACTGTTCTAGGTGTCAGTCTGGCTTGCTCTTGTGGAATCTCCAGGGCTCCTAACATCTAACCCAGCAAGCTTTTACTGTTTGTGTGGAAGCCAAGTTCTCTTGGATATTATGCAATGTAATACTCTGCTCTTATAGATCCTGTTGGTGATGGCTGCTAATGAGGCTTTCTATTGCTTCTACCATTGATGTTCAACACAAGGACTAGCACAAGTGGTATGCTCTGATAGCTCTCAAAGCTATCAGGAGTGTCTTCTTATTGTCAGTGCCACTGTGGGTTGCAGTACTAATGTGCAAAGGTCTTTCATGTCTCTACTTTTATGTTCATCTTAGTCTCATGGTGCCTGAGCATTGTATTTATCAGTTAAAAACAGTTGTTTTAGCTTTTTTCTCTGTAGGTTTCAAATGTGCCTATGGTGATCCTGGCTAGAGCAAATCTAAGTGTGAACATAGTTTTTTCTTTGATAACTGCAGGCTTATTGTTGGTCCACATGTTACTGAAATGCCAAGGGTTTGGTCAAGGTCCTGCTGCTTGCTGCACAGAAAACCAATCACTGAGACAATGAGTATTGCCAGGGAAGCAGGCTTTAATCAGGTGCTGCAGCTACAGAGATGGGAAATCAGTCTCAAACCCATCTCCCTGACCAACTAAAATTAAGGGTTTATATAGCAGGAAAGAAATCTAACTAGATGCAGGAAAATAGGAATTAGGGAGGTGTAAGGAAGAGGAGTTGGTAATTAGGGAGTAGGTGATAGGGAATCATCATGGGTGAGGGGTCTGGTGTCTCATTTTCCAGATGCAGTGATACAGTTCTTTAATTCTATCTGGGAGGCCTGATGCTTGGTTTCTTGAGAAAGGAACTCAGATAAGAAAATTGTCACTTTCTCAAGTTTCAAGACTGAGAGGATCAACTGCTATGTTTATTCTAAATAAATCATAAACATCAGTTATTTGGGACAATTGGTTTCATATATTTGCTACTTCACTTTCCTATTTAAGAAGTGTTTTCCAGAGTCATCTTCAACCCATCAAGCAGACAGACACTTGGCACATGCTCCCACTTGTCTTCAACCATGCTATGAAATATCTAAATTCCAAGGAAGAAACAATAGCTTAAGTAGGGGTATAAGCGCTCAGGTAAGATTGGAGGATGCCTACCTGAAAGCAGGATGCCTGGAAAGGGGCTCAGTCATGAGATTTCAGGAGATGGACCTTGTGGGGAGAGATAAGAAGCATAGTGTCAATCAGGGGTTGCCAGTAAGAACAAAAGGGGATATGCTGTCAGCAAGCAGAGACATTCTGTCCTTGGAGACCAAGGTCTGTGGGAGAGAAAGAAAAACTGAGGCAGAGTGAGAGCATGTGGTAAGAAAAATGCACTTTCAGATATTAAAGTCTCCTAAAATATGACATCTAAAAGAACTGAGTAGCTGCATGACCTTGGACAGACAACATTGTTTCCTCATATTTATTTGTTTTCTAGTTTAAAATGAAAAAGTTTGAAGTAAGTATTCTCCAAGCTCCCTTTAGTTACAAATTTGAATTCTTGGGAGAGAAAACCAAATTAATCTGCTAAACTGGGTAAAGACAGAGCCTAACTACACCATGAATTTGATGTTCTTATAATTTATAATAGAAAGATTTTCTACTGCAATAAACTAGTTTTCTCTTTCTGGTACTCTATTTGGTAGACTAGGTATATAATCATTTGGATGATTCATAAATAAGTGGTATGCTAAGAATTAAGGGCTATGTTTTATTTTCAATAACTTAAGTCTTTTAAAGATTTAAATCCCTTTTATATCTTAAGTGATAGAGAAAGAAGAACACTGAATAAGGAGATGAGCTGCTATTTAGAGGTAGAGATGGCATTTCATTAAAGTAGTAGAAAGGTCGGGGATATTTAAGGTAAAAGTAGTTCAGATTTCTACTAGAGGCATTTTGTGGAAATGAGACATATACATTTTAGGTACTGAAAACTGCAGCCAAACATAATTTGTGTCTATATGCTAGAATTTCTGGCAACAAACACACTTTCTAGTTTCTGTGTAAAATAATGCTGGGGACAGGAAAAAAAAAACTTAAGTATTTGTTCCAGAAAATAATTTCTCATAGACGATGACTGTGAACCAACCTGAAAAAGCGTACACTTTGATCATCAAGCCTAGTTTTAAGACTCTAGCTTTGCTATATACATTTCCATACTTTTTTTTTGCCCAATTCCAATCACTCTCTGTCTTGAAATATCTGCCTTAAAAATCTCCTATCCCAGGCCCATTGGATGTATGCTCTAATTTCCATATTTTGAGACACTACTAAGATTGGCACAGTGATGGTCTCTCTGTAGTAAGTTTAACAAACTCAGCTTTGCTTGATCAACAGGTATCTCTGGTGCTATTTTGGGAGATATAGGTTCACATCATTAACTTTATTATAATTTATAAACTAAATGGTTAGTCTACATCGTAAACTTTATTATAGTGTTTATCTATAGGCATACTTTTTCTAAAAGTTCTGTGGTGTGAAATACTTAAATTCCTGACCTTGAAAATATCATTTTCATATGTAAAGCTAATTTTTTTTAAATGCTTCCAGCTGGGTTTATCACTCAAAAATAAGATTCTGTTATATGCCCTTAAGTTAAAAAAAATTACCCTGTCAAATCTTCCTGCTATGATTTAAATGTTCCCTCCATGTTGAGGTATGAATAAAAAAAAAATTAAAAAGTCATTCTTGGAAATTAACCAAAGGGTATAAATTTGGAAAGATTTTTGTTTGATTGCAGGAAGCTCTGTACTAGTGACAGTGAAGTTAGCACAAGATTTGTTTTCTAACAACCTTAATACTTCTTTTCTAAAAGAAAGCCCTGAAATTTAGGGGGTCAGTCTAGTCCTAAACCTGGATATAAAATGAACAAGATAGCAAAGGAATAACAACAAAAACAAAGTTTCCCCAGAATCCTATTTTGTTTTTCACAGAGCTTAGGAATATGGATTTGTTGTTGTTAATTCTGCTAACATTAGACTCCTTATCCCTAAACCTCTAAAAAGGGGATGGAGAGAGCTTGGGGTTCCTCTCTCATGATAGGCCTGCCTCTACACTCTGTGCTCTCAAGTGCAAAGAAATGGTTGAGTCAACTTCCTTGAAATGATAGACCAAGTTCTGGGGATGATAGAGGGAGTTAGTGCCTGAGACTGACATATATAACTGCTTCTCTAAACTTGTATTTTATTTTGGAAGCCACAGAAAGAAATAATAGAGAATGATCAAAGGCAAGTCTTCATCATGGAGAAGATAATTTTACCTCCTTGATTTTTGTGTTCCATTTATGTTCTTTGGAGATATTTAATATTTCTTTTTTCTTTATCCTAACTACATATTTTCCTTTCTAAATATTCTAGTTATCATTTATGTTCTTGCCATGTATGTATACAGAAAAGGCATATCAAGTCATGCCTTCACTAACTTGATCGATGACTGCACTGAGTTCTAAAATTATTTTAATTGGTACCTAATATTTTAAAATTAAAAATTTTTATAAAAACGTTTTGAGTTCTGGGCTCTGTTAAAAAATCACATGGGCCAGTCATGGTAGCTCATGCCTATAATCCCAGCACTTTGGGAGGCCAAGGCAGGAGGATCAGTTGAGCCCAGGAGATTGAGATCAGCCTGGATAACATAGTGAGATAGTGATACAAAACAAAACAACACCACCACCACCACCACCAACAAACAAACCAAAATTAGCCAGGCATGGTGGTGCACGCCTGTTGTCCCAGCTACTCAGGAGGTTGAGGCAGGAGGATGGCTTGTAGTGAGCCTTTATCACACCACTGCACTCAAGTGCAGGTAACAGAGTGAGACCCTGTCTCAAAAAAAAAAAAGAAGCTGAAAGTACTGGGCCTGTGTTCTCTTACTCGGCAATGATTGCCTGGGCTGAGTAAGAGTTGATTTCTTCAGACAGAGACTATATTGTCTAGTCCACCAATATTGCCACCACTTCCTATTTTCCTTTACATACTGTCAGACATATTCTTTGCATTTTCTGTCTATTGCAGTTATTTGAATGTATGTCCCTTTATATGGAGGAAGAAAAGGGCAGCATTCAATTAGTTCAGTAGTACCAAGATCCTACAAAGTCTAGGATTTTGGATTTTGGATTTACAGTTTTAAGCAGAAGGCAATTTCATGGAATCAGCATAATAGTCTCATGAAGTAGATAGTGTATCCTAATTTTATAGTTAAGAGAACTGACATTCAAAGGGTTGCAGAATCTTTTTCCAAGTTTAGTAAGCTGCTATGACTATAGCAGAAACATAGGTTCCAAATTCCAAAACAAATATGTTTTTACTGTTCTATCCTGACTAATATAATTCTCTGGAATAACATCAAACTAGTGATTAAATTATTAAAGTTGATAGTGAAAGGTAGTAAATCCTTCTGTGTGGTGTTATAGCTGATTACATTTCTTTTGGGTTGAATTAGGATGAGAGTAGGAAACCAGAGACCAGGAAGAACCTGCCTCTGTTTTCCTGGCATGCTGATGAGGGGGAAATGGAAGTGACTGGGAATCAGGCTGGACTTTATAACAAAATGATCAAATCCTATAAAATTTAGTGATAAAAACTGAATCCACAAGTCAATGTCCCATTTCTTCATTTACAATGATGAGCAGATCTGTAACAATGACTGAACACTGTGTTATGGTTTAAGATTAGGTGCACTGGTCCAAAGAGCATAAATGTGTTCAGGAAGTTGAACTATAGAACTGCAGGTTGCATAAGCAGCATAGACTTAGAATAAAGGGAAGCTTTACATAGACTTACTCTCTCCCTTCCTTTCTTTCTTCTGCCTTTCATAAACACATACTGAAGCTCTACTATTTTCCTGGCTTTCTGCTAGCACTGGGCATATAGTGGTAAACCAAATACGTAGGCCAATATAAACTATGATGGGGAAATTAGAAAACAAAATAAGGTGTTATGAGAATTTAATGATGTAATTTTACTTGGATTGGCATATTAGATGTCTCCCTTACAATGCAGAATTTAAGATGAATCTGGAAAAAACAGTTGTAGCTTGTCAGGTAAAACTTGGGTGGAGGAGCATTTCTCCTCATAGAAATAGTAGGCATCGCAGCAAGAAAGGACATAGTTCAGATGGAAATTTTAAAACGGCTATTGTGGCTGATATGAGTAAATCAGAAAGTGTCATGATGAAGATTGTCAGATAAACTATAGGCATTCAGTTAAATTTGAACTTCAGATAAACAATGGATTTTTTTTAGAAATAAGTATGGTACATATTGTTTATCTGAAATCCAAGCCATGATAGGAGACTGGAGAGAAAGAGAGCAGCCAGATGAGGCAGGAGCTTGGAGACTGCTTTAAGAACTTTTATTTCATTCTCAGTTCAAAGAAGATGAGTTTGAGCAAGTGAGGGATATGATCCACTTTATTCTTTAAAAACTTTATTCTGGGCCAGGTGCAGTGGCTCACGCCTGTAATCCCAGCACTTTGGGAGGCTGAGGTGGGCAGATCACCTGAGGTCAGGAGTTCGAGACCAGCCTGACCAACATGGTGAAACCCCGTCTCTCGTAAAAAAAAATACAAACGTTAGCCGGATGTGGTGGCGTGCCTGTAATCCTAGCTACTCTGGAGGCTGAGACAAGAGAATCACTTGAACCCGGGAGGCGGAGGTTGCAGTGAGCCGAGATCTCCAGCCTGGGCAACAGAGCAAGACTCCATTTCCAAAAACAAACAAACAAAAAAAAACACAAAATTTTATTCTGCTTTACCGTGCAGAGTATTTTAAGAGGGGCAAGAATGGAAGCAGAGAGATAGTAATGAGGTTGCTACAAGAGTTCAGTTTAGAATAGGTTGTGTCTTGTCCATCAGTGATGCAGAAATTGTGACAGAAGTGATGCAGAAAAGTGGTCTGAGTCTAGATATTTTGGGGAAATCCAAGAGGACTTGGATGAGTGCCGTTTGGGAGATAAAACTATTAAAGATAATTCAGGTAGAAAGATAGAGGAGGCATATACTAAAATGTAGATAAGCCAATTTTTGGAGAATGTTTAAGGGGGTAATTTAAAAAGTTTACATTTGTTCATGTTAAATTTGGGATGCTTGAGAGATGTTCAAGTATAGATGTCAAGTTGGCAGATGGATATGTAGGTTGGGGATTGAGGAAAGGACTATGAGCTAAAAATACAAATATGTTTTCAGTCAGGTTTTAAGAAAAGAAGTAACAGAATTGATTACTTTTCTGTTGGGCATGCTTTAAATCACTCTATTCTAGTTATTTTATTCTAAAAATGTAACTTTTATTTTGACGGACAATTGGAAAATGTTTTAAAATGCAAAATATTTAAATAAATATTTATTAGGGGGAGTTACTATTAAAGACATCTGCTATCTTTTTATTTCTCTTCCTTTGCATTTCGAAGGGTGATCTTCTAAACTTGCCTGCCTCTCTGGGAGTATTGCCACCTCTTCTGCCCTGCAGAATGGGCACTGACCGTGATGCCTGATAATTCTTTGAAGTAATGTGCAAGGCTCCTTGAAGAAGGCACAGTGGTTGGGAAATTTTAGATTTTTAGAAGTCTTTTGCAACATTTCAGGTCTAAGATAATTAGATAGTAAATGAGGGGGAAGAATTTGAGTGTAATTTCAGGCGTGGGATTGATAGAGTTTCAAAGCTGATTGAAGATGAGCTGTAAGAACAAAGGATGATATAACAATTCTTATTCCAGTGTTCTTTCTTTTACTCACTCTAGAGCTAAAATACAGAAGCATTTCCTCAACATTTCTGCCACTAACTCAAGCAAAGAGCCTGGATTGCAGTAATGGAATTTAGCACAGGTCAAATTTAACTATTTCTGAAAGTGCTACCTACAGTTGCTTGACCCAAAGTTATAAGGGAGGCAACAAGCCCAAATGTCTCCTCATCTGTCATATGAAGATAAGCAGCTGCCTCTGTTCATGGTTTTTTGGAAGGGTAGGAGATGTCCTATCCATAAAGATCCTTTAGTCTAGAAATAATCACGATCATGAGAATAAGAAATTAGGGAAGATTGCTCATTAGTGCAAAATGCAGTATTTTGTCCTTCTTTCTCTCTTTTTGTCTTTAAGATTAAAGTGCTGGCTTCTCACAAAGTTGTATTTATCTATACTATTAATAGTGGGAAAGGTTATAAAATGATTTACTTTATTACATCTTAAAATAATCAACTTTCTTGAGTACCTATTAGCTTTATTAAATAAAAATGTTTGTGTACATTATGAGTTATATATAATATTAATTCAAATTAGAAGGAATTCCAGCATTATTTTATTCATTTTTATTGAGCATATGTGAAGCATATTGTGTTAAAATCTCTTTAAATAATTTGTTATGTTTCAAAATCACTCTTTGATATAGGTGGGTGGCAAATTATATATGACACAATTTTTTCATGGTCATATTATGAATGAGATTTTTGTCCTTTCACACGGAAATAGTGCATCTTTTTGCAATGGGTTTAATAACAGAATTCCAAGTTATGCTAAAGAAAGCAAATTACTAAAAATGCAGATAGTCAACAAAATAATACTGTGTGCATCATGCATCAAAAGATGAGTAAATGAAAATTCAACTATATATAAAAATTTATCAATCAATTTCTTATGTGAATAATGTATATATTTTGGATAATGTAGGACTATGACAACAAGAATAAATTTTATTGGCTCTTTATTTTTTTCTACTTTTATTTCGGGTTCAGGGGTACATGTGCAGGTTTGTTACATGGTTAAATTGCATGTCACTGAGGCTTGGTATACAAAAGATCCTGTCACCAAGGTGAGCATAGTGAGCACAGTACCCAACAGGTAGCCTTCCAAGACAGAGCCATGCAAGAGGAAAGAGGAAAATAATTTGACCTTCAGTGACTTAAATCAAGATTAATAAAACCTGCATGGCAGCTATTTTTGGAGTATTGAGCAGTACTTAAAATATTCTGTTAAACTGTGTACTATAATGTCCACAAAATGAGCTAGCATTTGAGGAATATATGCAATAATTTCTTTTTTATCATTGCCTTAGTCAAGATTTTACTTCAGTTAATGAAGTTTTTACAAAGTTATCTTGAATTTTCCATGTATTTCATGTTGTACATGACATTTGGATAGAATGTATTTGATAACTACATTATTAGATGTATTTAATATATATTACATGTTAAATATATTGATATATATTACTTATTAAATATATAGATTAAATATATTTGATATACTATTAGATGAATATATTAAAATAAACATGAATCTCTTAATCACAAGGTTTTAGAGTCAGTTTAAAGTTTATACCTATTACCATTATATCATCAACCACTTGATTCACCTTACATATTTGACATACATCATTCATTTAAGGTCTTTTAAAGCCTCAAGAATGAGGTACCCAGATCAACCTTCAAGATTGTGCCACATTTACTTTAGATAAAACAGGTGCCACACTTTCTCTTATTTTGGGATTAAATAACTTGGCTAAATGTTTCTAGAATTCTCACGAATAATTGCCTTGTGTCTCAAATGCTTAGTTGGTTGATGGTGAAGTTAAGAAGCTACTGAGTGAAGTGACAAATGAAAAGATTCATTTTTTGATGCTTTGAAAGGCACTCATATGCACACATACTTATAATAACAATGATAACAGTAATAATAAGAATACTATTAATAATGACACAATGTAAAAGTTTTAAAAGTTTGTTATTATAATACAACTTTTCTTTAACCTCTACAATGTCCAAAATAATGTTACATATTTCCTTATAGATCCTCATTGTAATATGGGGATCTTGCCTTACCTTTAAATTTAGAATAATTAAACCTTTAAAGATACCCTTTTCAGATATTATTAAACTTAGCCAGAACTTTCTGAGTTCCCACCAATTTTGATGATTGGAAGGTGGATAATTGGTAAATCTGTTATGGGGCTTGGGATTCAGCATTTTATAAAATTCTACACGTTTTTGATGTATAGACGGGTTAAGCACATATATGTAGACTAAAAGCAACATAAAACCAGAGTTGATTTTATCAATTGTTGCTCAATTACTGAGTGTTAATTGAATTGACCATTTATGCTTGTATTTCAATTTAAAGAGAACAAATATGGCATGAAGGCTTGTAATTAACAAACTTCTGGTGCTGTTTTAGATTGCATTTGCAGTGTTCTGCAGCATATCTCTTTTTGGATATTGGCATCTATAATAATAATTATTATAATACCTTACATCTCAAGGATAATGATAAATCTGCCATTTACTGATAGCTTTCCAGACTCTGTGAGCTACTAATCCTCACAGCATCCCACTAGCTATGTATTATTATTACAATGTTATAGATTATGATGGGGTTGTGAGTGGATCCTGCTACTAAGTGGCAGAAGCCCGGAGAAAATCCATGTCTGTTTGTCTCTGTAGCCTGAGTTATTTTCTCTAGAGGATTAAGACTCTGCTTCTATATAAAATCTATTTTTTATAGTTTTGAAAAATCAGTTCTTAGACGTTTCCTAATTTATCTTCAGAACAACGACATGGGCTACAATGGCTAGCAAACCAGCATGAAAATTTTGTTTTGACATCCAAAGAGTTTAAATGCCTCTCTCAATTTTAAATATTCAGATCTCAGTTTAAATTCCAAGATTCTATCATCTTTATTTCCTTCTCCTGTAGACAAAGCACCTACTTTGTACAAGGGACTGGGGAAATACAAAGACATAAGATACTGCCCAGACCTAATAAAGAGGCTCCAGTATGCTATAGTTAGACCCATGCACTTCTAAGCATAACTAACAGTGCATGGAAATATTCAATATGCATAAAGACAAAAAAAAGCAACAAAGTTTAGATAAAAGACCTATGCGTGTGTTGTGTGTGCATGCTTGCTTGTGCATAATCAGAGAGGTGGAACTTGAGTTGAACCTGGAGGAAGAATAACATTTAGATGGATAAAAATGACTGGAGATTGCATATTAGGTATGGAAAAAGAAATGAGTGGTGTGTGGTTTTCAGAGCCCTGAATGGCAGGAATGACTTTATCTTTGGTAATTCTGCTTGGTAATCAAAAAATATCTTTTGATAGAGCCTCCTATGAGTCATTCTTTCCATGTGTAGAAAAATATTGGAGGTTTGAACAGTGATTTCAAAGCATCTGCCAAAATATACAAAATAACTGTTTACCTTTGTTTTTAATTATTTACTATGTAAATGTGATAAACTGCTTTCTATATCACCCCAGGTCAAAGCACTCAACATTTCAAAATGGTAAGCATTTCATCAGCATTGCAAATTTCCTTATGTTATACAAGTATTCTTTTCCTCCTGGTGATTAAATTCTGCTTTTGAAAATTTAAGCCCTTTTATTCATAATCCATCAGTAATCATTGGATGATGTTTCTCATTTTCTGGTGATGTAATTTTTTCTTTTAAAAAATATATGGAGTTAGGCTATTCTTGTCATAAATTATATTTTAACAAAGGTTAAAACTTATTTTGCTTTGTTCTTTTCACTCTTCCTCAGGCTTCTGATAATTATAAGCACACAAAAATAATGTTATTTATAGATAATTATCTCAACCATCAATAAATCTCCTTATGTAGACTCAATCCCTACCCCCAAAAAGATTTAAGAACTATTTTTGAAGGAGTGTTAATTTTATTTAGTATATATTATAGTAATAATATACATTTTAAAATTGAATAAGTTCACCTCTAATTATAGTATCTTCATTTTGTTTTGGCTTGTTTCATTTACTTCTGGTCAGCTATATCTGTGTATGTATATATGTACATATGCATATATATATATATGTATGTATGCATATATCTATCTATCCAACCATCCATCCACACACACAAAATCCCCCACACACAGTGAGAACACTTATGTCCATGCTGTTTAGATTACTGCTTTTGACCATTTCCATGTTTATCAGAAAAATGTGTTTTCCAAAGAATATCTACACTTTCTTCATAGCTGTCATTTTATTGTTTTGCTTTGCTAAATCATTCACCTGTTATTGGAGAAGACATAAACATACATAGGGTTTCTTAAATTATTTTTCCCGTTTTTCTTTCTCTTTTCCTTGTAACTTTCTCCTTGTCTTTCTTGATCTCTGGTGGATTTAGATATGGCAAAGAAAGGCTACAGCTTACTGAAAAAGGAATAATTAAGCAAGATACTTCGATTATGCCCAAGACCAAAACTTTCTGAGTTCTAATACAGCATTCAATAGCCCCAGTTGTGAAAATTTTTTAGTTCTCATTCCTTTAATTTCAGATCATGTAGCAGCAGAGAACACATGGCTCTTGAAAACAGTAGACTTGGGTCAATATTCTGTCTCTGCTATATACCAGTTATATTTGGTTTGTACTCATATCACTTCTCTGGGCCTCAATTTCCTCATCTGTAAATTGAAAGGGTTAGGTTTCAAAAAGCCATGAATGTACAATAGAGGCAAAGGAGAGAAGCAGAGAATTTCGAGTGTCACATTTCTCTAAAAGAAGCAAAGAATGAGGTTGATTTTATAGCCTTTTAAAATATGTGATACTGGCTGCATACTTAAGGGAAAACAAAAACTAGGCTTGTGAGGATTTGGAAATGTTAGCAGATGATTGCTACAGATTAAGAATCCGTAGAGAAGTCACATATAACCGTACACTCCATTAAAGCCTTAAATGGTGCGAGGAAGTCTGACTGAATAGATATCAACTAAGTGAGGATGAATGCAGTAGAACACGTTTATGGTTCTACATAATCGTATTTCTATATTGCATCTTGATAACTGGCTAAAGGGAATTCTTCTGATTTCTTTTCAATACTATTACATCTTCATTATGCTATTGTGAATTGAGAATCATATTTTTTCAAACACATGTCTACAAGTCTGTTGTGGGAGTCTTAAAAAATAACTGAAAAGGTGGCACTGAGGTTGATCAAAGAATAAATTAATACATTTAGTCATTACATTAAACTGGTTTGTCATAGGCTGACAAAAGATGTCTTGGTGAATACCCTCCTAACCCTTTCTTACCCATTAGAAAATTCTGTTTAAAGTGAATTATGTTAAAAATTAATGAACATGATGGGATTGTGGGAGCTTAAAAGAAACCTGGCTGATGATTTTGTTGTGGTTATTTGTTGCTATACAACTCATGTCAGGTTTTACATCCAGCACTATCAAAAATTCAGAAAATGAGAAACATGCTGGCAACTGATTTGGTGTAGAGATTGGGTATAAGAATTCGAGCCTATTACTTTACCTCTTCTAAACTCAGTCTGCTCAATTTAAGTATGGAAATGATGATGATGATGATAAAAAATAAACTAAATTCACAAAACTTTTCAGTGGCTCAAATGAAAAATGAAAATAAATATGTTTTATAAAGAATTATACATATGGGAAGACTTTTCACCACTACTGGTCAGCTTTCACAATACATGAGATGGTATAATCTTTAATAGGAATAATAATACATAAATCTTCTTTCCTTGAACAGATAATAAATAGCTCTCTTTGTTATAAACTCTAAATACAGTAAGTGGAATTTTTTGTGTGTAAAAGTATTGATTACCATTTAATTAACTGAAAATTTACTCTGTGTTATGCTTGTGCTAAGCACTTTTATTGCATTACCTCATTTAATACTGATGCTTCAGGAAAATAAGTTATTGACTATCACACAACCAGTAAATGGCAGGTTTAGAATTTGAACACCTACAGGTCTGTTTCCTCTGTTGCTCTCACGTTCTGCACACATGCTGCTCTTTTTGACTTGACCTCATCTTTATCCATCTGATGCTGAAAACTACCTATCCTGCTTTTCAAAAATATTAACTCTGGTTCAGTGAACTGACAGTCTAAAACAGAAGACAGATGAGTAAAGACTGAAATAAACTCACACACTAGGTACATATTAGGATGGCTTCATTTTAGGAGGTATACAAGAATAATTTTATATATGTCATACAGGTGAAGCTTTTAGCATATGTGTAAGGTAAGAAATATATATAAAGGAGGATACACTTGTGGCAAGAGGCTAAGTTATTGGTGTCATGAGCATAAGAGGCAAAAGCTCTTATTTTAGTCCCAGATAGCTGTGTGCCTTTGCATAAGTCATAAAGTTTTCTGTACTGCTTATTTTCTTCATTTGGAAAGTGGGAACATTGAAATATTTCCTATATTATAGTGATATTTTGAGATTTAAATAAATTCATCTGAGTATGATAGGTCGTAATACGAGTGTGAGAGATTTTAACATAATAGGGAATTTTAATTTTCATGTTAAAAAATTCTTGAAAACATTTTTTCATTCATTTTCAGGATTTGATTTTAGATACTATCCTTTTGTTTTGTGTTGGTAGTAAGTGCCCCAATTCAACTGGCATTTTTGTTTTTACATGTGCAAAGCATCTCCTATGGAAATAAAATTAAAATAATTGTTCAGTTCCATCCAGAACTGTCATGTTGCAGCCATTAGCAAGCTATAGTAAAATGTTTGTAAGATATCAATAATGGATTACGATATAAATATTTATGGAGTGCTGTGAGGTAGTTAGTTTCCATCAAGCTGGGACATGCAAAATTGAATGGATACTGACACTAAACAAGACTTTGATTAAGTGATTGTGGCATAATCCTTTTCCAATATTAAACAAATACCATCTTTAACATTGTTTGAGGTAAAGTGGGTTTTGGAATGTTGGTAGCAGCAAAAGTCTCTCTCATAAAATATATATTATTTTAATGGATCATGAATATAGCATAGCTTTGTAAATCTCTCTATTATTTTCTAAGTTTACACAGTGGGAAGAAAACATTTTAAAAATATGCCTATCTAGTAGTGCCTAGATATTTTGGAAAAAAAAATGTATTTGTGGTGGCTAATTTGAGATGTCAGATTGACTGGATTAAGGTACACCTAGACAACTGGTAAAGTATTGTTTCTGGATGTTTCTGTGAGGATGTTTTCCAGAGGAGATTGATGTGTGAGTCAGTGGACTGAATGGGGAAGATCTGACCTCAGTGTGGGTGGACAATTGACTGGGAGCCTGGATAGAACAGAGAGCAGGAGGAAAGCATTAGGTTGGTGCAAAAGTAATTGCGGTTTTTGCTATTAATTTCAATGGCAAGAACCACAATTACTTTTGCACCACCTAAGAAAATTTACTCTCTCTCTCCTGGAGCTACAGCACCCTTCTTCTCCTGTGCTTGGTCATCAGCACTCAAGGTTCTCTGGCTTTTGGACTCTGATACTTATACCAGTAGCTCCTTGGGATTTTGGGCCTTTAGCCTCAGACTGAGAGTTATGTCATTGGCTTCCCTGGTTCTGATGCTTTTGAACTTAGACTGAGCCATGCAACCAGCATCCCAAATCTCCAGCTTACAGATGTCCTATTGTGGGGTCTTCAGCCTCCATAATCACATGAGTCAACTCCCCAGATAAATCCCCTCTCATCTGTCTGTCTGTCTATCTATCTATCTATCTATCTATCTATCTATCTATCTATCTATCATCTATCATCTATCTATCTAATCTATCATCTATCCTACTGGTTCTATCTCTCGGGAATATTCTAATATAACTCTTAGCATTTTTGTCCCCAAATATAAATGATTATCATATTAAGGCATTCAAATTGGTTTTGACTAGTTTTCTCTATTTCTGTCTTCTATTCTGTTGCTTAATTTTTTCCCTCAGGGAAACTTGATTTATGGAGTGGGGTCTACAACCAAACCATTCCTGTGGCATCCCTAAAAATTATTTCAAACAAATGATGTAAGCTCTTTTAAAATAGTACAGATTCTATAGGCCATATCTTTTTACTACTGCCTAATTACTGAGTATTTTACTTAACCTTGTGCCAGACACTGTTCAAAGTGCTTTACAAATATAAATTGGCATGAAAATCATGGCAAGGCTACTAAAAAATATTTATCCTAAATTTAGAGATGAGATAAATTATTATTGCTTGATTTTTAAAATGTCATGCTAGGTCATTTTCCAATAAGCCCATCTGAGCATCATCTGACACATGCTGAGAATGTAACTTTGTTTGGCTAACAATCAACAACTGAAAAGTGTGTGGATGGTTTATGGTCCTTTGAGGTTAGAGATTGACCTGCAGAAATTACAGTTTTTATAATTTGATAGCCATGGAGATATATTAACTCTAAAGGTGATATGGTTTTATAGCTCTGTTGAAAGTTAACCTAGTGAACACTACATGCAATTTGCAATTTGACTTCAATCTTCCTTTCCAACTACTTTATCTTTCTGCTGATTTCTTCATAAATGTGTTAGATAACACTATAACAAGGGCTAGCTAGTTTTTAACTTCTACAAATATTATCCCTATTTTACAGGTGGATGGAAATGTGGCACAGCAACCTTAAATAACTTGCCTGAAGTCACATAGCTAATAATGGGGTACAGCAGGGATTCAAATCTATGTATTTTGGCTCAAAATTTGTGTTCTTAACCATAAACAGTTTGGCCCTTCTCATTTGCCAAAATATTTATTATTATACCCCTGCCCCATTAACAACAAGCAAATTTCTAGCCTCCTCATGCCATACGTAAGGCATTAATTGAGGTTCTTCATGTGTAACTACTCAGCAGGGCTTATGGTCTCTTGTCTTTACAAAACAGCTTCGGAGAGCCAGTTCACTCAAACAGATTGGCGTACTCTGTGGTGCAAATTGAGCTTCAAGAATTTTGGTATAGGCCTTAAATCAGGAGAACAATCAGCTTATTAAACAGCTTGTTAATCAACAAAGGATCTCTAACAGGTTGAGGTCTTGTATCCTGCTTTACAGAAATGAGTTAGTGATAACCCAGTATACCTTTAAAGAGTTAAGCAATTGTTTCCAACCAAGATCTCATTTGAAATAACAATTATGAAATGTAAGAACAAGGCTGCAGTTTGTATGGAAATGTGTCCTGAATTTTGATTTGGTAACTGAGATGTGATGAAGACCACCATATTGTTAATTAATTTTTGGTAATCATGACATTAGTAGCTAAATGAAATGTCCTGGGGTTGTTTGTATGTAAATCTCAGGTGATTAGGAGCAGTTCCCACAACAGTTCGGGAACCTTGGAAGATAGGATCTCTGTAGTTGTCCGGTGAAGAGCTCCCTGGTGCAGGAGAGAATTGCCTTCTTCATAATGAAGGTTCCACACATTTTGCTGCCTCCATCACAATGATGGAGAAAGAAGAGAATTTAAATAAGAGAAATGAATAATGTTACAAAATGCTGACCTTCGTGGTGACACTAAAGGATCTTCAGAGTTGAGATATGGTCAGACTCACCTCAAGGGGTTTAGGTTTAACACGTTGATGTAAGTTCTCCTCTTGCACTGAAGCGGAGTGGGAGAAAAGACAATCTGTAGAAGAGGTTTTCACAGTTCTCTGAAGGACAAGGAGTATAAGTCTTGCCAAGATTATAGAAAACTCTTGTTGCTAATGAAAGGAGTTTAGTGTGGGCTTTGTCAAAGTCAGGGACTGGAAAACAGTGTGTTTGGAGAGCAGTTATGACCAGGATTATTGTTACCATTGAGGTGATGTATGTAAATTAAACAAACCACTGGTAGACATAGTAGAGAAAAGCAACTGCTCCGAGTCTGCTTTTCTTGCTATCATATAACTCAGTTTGCAGATTGTCTAAAATAAACTTCATTTTGGTTGCTTCCTTTTGATTATCATATATCTCAAATATCTAATGCTTCTCATTTAAATTTTAAAAATTTGACTTGCCCGCCCTAAATGTCAAATTCAAAAGTTGTGGGACTTTCTTTTAAAATAAACATTAAGATTTTGGGGGAAATAAACATTTTGACTTTGAAAATATTCATGGCTATACAAGATAATTAGATGAACAACACTAAGTTTGTGTTGTTTGTATACTGCTTTTTATTTTGTGGTAAATTATTGACAAAGTAATGCATCCTTTCTTCATGTCATAGATGTATAACCACTCTACCACATAAAAAGCCCAGGAATTGCACTGTAGAAAGTCCATTATCAGCACTAGCTTTCCGAGTGTACTTTTGGACAAGAAAAAGTATTTATGTTTCATTAACTACTAAGATTGTCATGTTTTAGACATTTCAAGGAGACAATGCTACTGCGTTTTGTTCCCAGTGACTGAAACGTGGAAAGCTTTCGTATTTGTTATTGTGTAATGTGCCATTATCTCCCATGAAAGCTTCAGCCCTGTGTGACACATAGCTAAAACTGGGCATTTGTTTCTACTCTGCTTACTCTTTTATAACACGTGTAGAGAGTTAAAAGAGAAAGTGGTATCTGTTGAAAGTATACCCTGAAGAATTCTTAGTTTTTTCAATTAAAAAAAAGAAAAAAGAAAAACCAAACAGAATGCCAAACCTCCAAGATGAAATTAAAACATTTTCATTATTAAATAGCCCCAGATATCACTTGGCATGAATCAGAGAACAAATAGAGTTTCTTTGCATCACAGTTAAGCCAATATGCTTCAGTGAACTGTCTCTCCAAAGCTCTTTTGTAGGGACAAGCGACTATAAGCTATGGTGAGTATTTATACAAGAAGAACCTCTTTACTTTGTTTATACATCTTTTTTCTTCCATTTTTAACCAACTCTACAAATATAAGCAAAAAAAAAAAATGGGTGTAACCAGGAGACACTGAAGAAGATTTTAATTGGTACATTATAAACCTACTATGAGTAAATAATGTAAGGTAATTACTCTTAAACTTTTACTAATAATTTGCCCACACATAAGGACAGAAAGAACTGCCCTTGGCACTTATCCAACTGTCTAGTTTTTGTGCTTGGACGCTCGTGTTAAGTGGGATAGAAACACATTCAGAGGATAAGGATAAGGGAATATGTAACTCTCATATTCAGAGTCATTGAGAGAACTGCAGATAGATTAGAGAAGAAATGATTGCTATCTTCAAATATTTTAAGAGTTGTCATGGAGAAGAGGGATTAAACTCATTATGTATAGCCTTCCAAAGGATTAGAGCCAGGAGAAATGAGTAGAAGCCATAGGGAGCTAAGCTTCAGCTAAATATAAGAAAAATGTTGAGTCCAAATAGTCTGAGGAAGGAACAGATTGCCTTTAGAGGATATGCATTATAGATCAATGGAAGTCTATAACTTACTATTTGCATTCACTGGCAGGGGTGTTCTACAATGACATCAAGTAATGAATGAGTAATTAAATAATTTTCTGATTCAATAAAACATTGGTTAGCCAATATGTACATGGTAAATTTAATTAAAAATTATGCTGGAGTTTATTTTAAATAAAAACTATTCTATAAATTTCTTGAATACCTGAGTTTGTTTGGGTAATATAGAAGACACATATGCTTCTTTATGCTAAGTGTAGAATCACTGAATGTAACAGGTTGATGAGATTTTTTAAATCATTGAGTCTGACTCCTTAATTTTATAAATGAGGAAGTTGAGACAAAGAAGTGATGAGACTCACAAACATTCATAGAATTAGGGTCAAGGTTAAAGTTGAAAGGCAGGATTTCTGACTAACAGATCTCTTTACTGAAAGAATTGAAAAGGATGTGTGCTCTTTGCTGAATGCCACCAGCAACTACAAGTATTAAGCCACACTAAAAGAGAGATAGCTTTATTCATTGTGTGTGTAAAAACTTGCTCACTTATAAGCTTAAGCTATTAGATCCCAGGATTCTTTCCTAATTGCTGTGTCTGATACTTGTATCTTTGCCTCTTCATCATGTTTGGTTGATCCTTAATTCTTTAGAAGTTCCAAGTAAGGTTTTACAGGATCTCAATGTATAACACTGAAGATAGCCTTTTAGAGCGTTCTTGGACTCAGGTGTTGTAAAAAAATGAGGGTATTGTTTAAAATATGTCAGGAAGTAAGATTTTTTGGTCTAGTTATACTCCACATTTGAATATGACTATCTGCCCCATCCAAATTCCCAAACACATACATACATGTACACACATACACACACACCCTTTTATTGGAATAGATATTCAATTACTGCTGATAGCAAGAAAAATGTTTGAATATTATTATCACTAAGGAGGGAAGGGGTTAAAGTTGTATTCTGTCAAAAGGCATAATGAGCTATGACTCCAACTTACTAAACTTCTAACACTATCAAATGGATTCTTTGGTACTGAGGAGACTAAGCATTAGTTTATTTCCCCGTTTTTTTTTTCCCCCTTCACTGTTTGTGATTTTATTCGTAAATCATATACATAGCCAGAAGAGGTGGTCACACTTACCAATAACATTAAAATAAAATTGTTCTGAAAACCATAGTTTTATGCAAAGACATCTGTGAGTGAGAAAACTGTTCATTTTATTTTCTCTCTTGCTAGTTACGAGACCAAACCAATTTCAAGGTGTCCTCTCCTGTTTACTTCTTTGTGCATGTCACGGTTTTCTGAGTAGGTTAGTGCCAATTTTTTACATCTGCAAGTTGATGCTTGCCAAAAATTGACCATTCAATGGGCTCATTCCCAGTTTAATTGGCCACTTGCTTCTTTTTTCTGAGAACACAAGAGGCCAATTGCACCTGCATTGAGCCTGATGGAGATTCAGAAAAAGAATATTTTAACAATTCTATTTTAGTGTGTGACTCATTCTTTTTCATAGGAAGAAAAAAGTGACATTGTCACATTGCAATGTGTAGCAATATATTTATGATTATTTTACTTGTATTTGTAATGTAAATTTTGTTGCAAAATACAAGGTGATTTGACTCTTCAGTAACTCCATGAATTGTTCTTTGAATTTAAAAGGCATAATCAAAAGACTTTTCTCTAGGTTGATAATGCAAACTTATTGATGTGCAAGTTTATCCTTGAATACTTAAAATAATGAAACAAGCATAAAACAATTTGTATTCATACACTTATAAGAAAGGAGGAACTGATGGAATAAAGAGCATAACATTGCTACTAAGGGAAATGTTACATATAAAATTATATAATAATTTAAGATTATATAATTTTTACACATAAAACAAAAATTTACAATTTTACAATTATATATTCTTATTATGTATAATTTTATGACTACTCAGGATAGAGTAATTATATGGTATCTCTTGGTCAGAATTGTGAAAGAGCCCCATCTGATGCATTCATTAATTGAAATGAGAGTGTGGTGAGGATAACACAACTCTGAGGAGCATACTTTTTTTTATGTAGAGATGAAGGGAAGTAGGCCACTTTTGGATTTGTGGGGACTGAAATCATGTTTGCAAGTATATTTTATCTGTTAAGTAGATCATATTATGTCACATTCTTTGCTTATGATTGTTCTGAAACCCTCCAATATTCAAAAGAGAAAGTCCATACTGCTAATGTGGCATTCAAGTCCCTCTATTCTCTAGCTATTCCTCAATTCTCCAGTATCATCTCTCATCAGCCCCTCCTATGGGCTTTAAGATCCAAAAATGCCAAATTGCACACAACCAGTTGTTCATCAACTCAGTACCTTTGAGAAAGGTTACCACAAATCAAAGAATGCCAAGGTTTAACAAGAGTCACCACAAGCTAGGGAGAGTCAGGAGAGGATTCTTCCCTGGAGCCTTTCGAGGTGCCATGCTCCTGCCAACATCTAGATTTTAGATTTTTAGCATCCAGAACTGTGAGAATACATTTCTGCTGTTTGAAGCCACCAGCTTGTGGTAATTTGTTATGACAGCCCTAGGAAATGAATATAACTGCTATGTCTTTTGTGAAAGTTAAAGGCAAACTTTCAGCCCAGTAAAGACAAGATCACTAATGATACAGAAATTTCATGAATAAAGTTTAGAGGCACCTCATCAAGTTGAGAATCACAACAGGTTTGAGTTTGTGAAGAGCAAAGGGTCTTATAGCCTCACCCTTGAATTTTACCCTGAAGTCTTATTTTACTGCCAAAGCCCTGGCTTTGGTCCTTTACATAGAGCCAAAGCATAATGGTCACACCTTTGATTTGGTAGAAAATAACTTCATCTTTCAAGCTGAAATTAATTGGCTTCTTATATACTCACCAAATTTTGCTTACAAACTGGGTTATTTCCTTACCGTATCTCTTCCTCGCAATTTCTTATCAAATGCAGCCGGTAAAAAAATGGAATAAAATAAATCAAGCAACCTAACAAAAACCAAACAGGGCATGCTTTTTACATATTGTCTAAGATTCCACTCCTCAACTACAAATTTGTCATATCCATACTTTATCTTTAATATAATCTCACACATTTTTATCAAATGTTTTTCTACTCCATAAAATAGGCTGTCACCTTTTCAGCTTGTCACCACAGTTCTCATCATTTCTTCAGGCTTCTATAATGACTTCCTTGTGGAGTAATACCTGGTCCTAAATCCACTGTTAGGTTTTTGTTAAAAAAGCAACCCACTTCTAGTCCATATCTACCTTGGTTATCTTTTGCCTCAACAAAATTGTATAATAAACCACAACAAATGTAGTGTCTAAAAAGCAATCATACATTCTTGTGGAATTGTCAGGAGGTGGGAAAGAGTGGGTCTGTTGATAAAGTCTGTGCTCTGTTGAGTTTGGTTCCCAGGCAGGTCAAGTGCAAGTCTGCTGTTTCTCATTCTTCTTGAATAAGTAGGCTATCCAGGATGTGTTCTTTTCATAGGGAAAGGAAAAAGTGTGAGAAGTCATGCCTGACTTTTCAATTACATTTTCTCTGTATTTGGGGACACTCTTGTTAATGACTATTGGAAAAACAAACCATAATGTTGAGTCCAAAATAATGGTTGATGAGTTATGTTCTGTCTATCATGAGACAAAAAGAAGACACACAGAGAATCCTAGCATTAATAGAGCAGAGGAGTATACTGCTTCCATGAAAGTGAGCATGAATACCTGACAAATGATCTATTCTATTCCATCTGTCTTTTTTCTCCATCTGTCCTTAGGTATCTTTTAATTTTTGAGTTCAGAAATTTCTGTATTATGTGTTTTGGTATTGGTTTCCCTTTATTTTTATTTAAAATTATTTTATTTTATTTTTTAATTGTACATACTGATGGGGTACATAGTGAAGTTTCAGTAAGTATAATGTACAGTAAAACATGTTAGAGTAATTAGCATATTCATCAACTCAAGCATTTGTCATTTATTTGTATTGGAAACATTCAATATCACCCTTCTAGCTATTTGAAACTATACATTATTGTTAACTATTGTTATAGTAGTATAGAAGGGTAAAACTTATCCCTCCTAGATAGCTGTAATTATGTATCCTTTAACAAATCTCATCTTATCCCTCCTTTCCCCTTACCAGTCCCAGATTCTAGCACTCTCTGTTCTATTTTTCACTTCTATTAGGTCAACATTTTTAGCTTTCACACGAGTGAGAACATTCAGTGTTTAACTTTGTGTTTCTGGCTTATTCAACTTAGCGTAATGTCCTCTAGTTCCATCCATGTTGCTGTGAATGACAGGACTTCATTCTTTTTATAGCTGAGTAGTATTCTTTTGTGTATATGTAACACATTTTCTTTATCCATTCATCTGTTTTTGGACACCTAGGTTAATTCCATATCTTGGCTATTGTGAATACTGCTGCAATAAACATGGGGGTCCAAATGTCTGTCTGATACAATGAATTCCTTTTCTTCAGATAAATTCCCAGTAGTGGGACTGCTGGATCATATGGTAATTCTATTGGTAGTTTTTAAAGGGACCTCTATACTGTTCTCCATAGTGGCTGTACTAGTTTGCATTCCCACCAACGGTAGTAAGGGTTCCCTTTTCTCTGCATCCTCACCAGCGTTTGATATTGCCTTTCTGATAATAGCCATCCTAACCAGAGTGAGATGATACCTCATTGTGGTTTTGATTTGCATTTCCCTGATGATTAGTGATGTTGAACTTTTCTTTATTTGCTGGCCACTTATATGTCTTCTTTTGAGAAATGTCTGCTCAGATCACTTACCCATCTTTTAATCAGATTGTTGGCTTTTTTTTTTCTGTTAAGATGCTTGAGTTCTTTGTGTATTCTGGATATTCGTCCCTTGTTGGATGAGTAGTTTGCATGTACTTCTATTTCTGTAGATTGCCTTTTCACTATGTTGATTGTTTCTTTTGCTGTGCAGAAGCTTTTAGTTTGATATAATTTAATTTATTTTTGCTTTTGATGCCCCTGCTTTTGAGGTCTTATTCATGAAACCTTTTTCCAGTCCAATGTTGTGAAGCATTTCCCCTGTGTCATCTTCTAACAGTTTTATCATTTCAGGTCTTGCAAAATGAATTCTGAGTTGATTTTTGTATAGAGTTAAGAGGTGGGGATCTAGTATTCTTCTGTATACGAACATCCAGTTTTCCCAAAATCATTTATCAAATAGACTGTCTTTTTCCCAATGAGTGTTCTTGGAAGCTTTCTCAAAAGTCAGTTGGCTGTAGATATGCGGATTAATTTCTGGGTCCTCTATTCTATGCCATTGTTCTATGTGCCTCTTTTTATGCCAGTGCCATGATGTTTTGGTTACTACAACTTTGTTGTATATTTTGAAGTCTGGTATATAATACTTCCAGCTTTGTTCTTTCTGCTCTAGATTGCTTTGGCTATTCAGAGTCTTTTGTAATTTCATATGCATTTTCAATTTTTGAAAAATATTTATGTGAAGAATATCATTGGTATTTTGATAGGGATTGCATTGAATCTGTAAATCACATTGAGTAATGTGGTCATTTCAACAATATGAATTCTTTCAATCCATGAGCATGGGATGTCTTTCCATTTGCTTATATCCTCTTCAATTTCTTTCATCAGTGTTTTGTAGTTTTTCTTGTAGAGGTTTTTTCACCTCCTTGGTTAAATTTATTCCTACATATTTTATTTTGTAGTTATTGTAAATGGAATTGCCTTCTTGATTTTTCAGCCAGTTTGTTGTTCATTTGTATAAATACTACTAATTTTTGTATATTATTTTTATATTCTGCAACTTTACTGAATTCATTGATTAATTTCACGTTTTCTGGTAGAGTCTTTAGGTTTTTCTACATAGAATATCATGTTATCTGCAAACAGGGACCATTTGACTTTTTCCTTTACAATTCGGTTCCTTTACTTCTTTCTTTTGACAAATTCCTCTGTTAGGACTTCCACTACTATGTTAAATATGAGTGGTTACAGTGGGCATCCTTGTCTTATTCCAGCTCTTAGAGAAAATACTTTTAGATTTTCTCCCACTCAGTAAGATGTTAGCTGTGAGTTTGTCCTATATGGCTTTTATTATGTTGAAGTATTTTCTTTCTATACATAATTAATTAAGAGTTTTCCTAATGAAGGATGTTGAATTTTATCAAAAGCTTTTTCTGCATCTATGGTGATAAGCATATGGTTTTTGTCCTTTATTCTATGGATATATGTGATATTTATTGATTTGTGTATGCTGAATTATCCTTGCATTCCTGAAGTAAAACCCACTTGATCGTGGTGTATTATTATGGTGTATTATTTGTTTGATGTGCTGATGGATTCAGCTTACTAGTATTTTGTTGAGGATTTATTCTTATGTCTATGTTCATCAGAGATATCGGCCTGTGGTTTTCTTTGTTTGCTGTGCCATTGTCTGGTTTTGTTATCAGGAATTCTTGCATAAAACTTTTAAGTGATCTCTCTCTCTCCCTGTACAGATTTTAATGTTTTTACCTCACATTTCCAGGACCAGTGATACAGCTCTACTATTACTTTTTTTTAGCTAAGTAATTAATTATAATTTCTGAAAAATTCATTTAGTTGATATGAATAACAATACCCCCACAGTGTTTTATATTGGATTTATCATCTTCAATTCAATTACTGAAATATTCCAAATAACTCTGTAGTCTTACTGTTTCTAAAGTTGAGAAGGTTTAGGTATAATTTTGGGAACCAAACGTCTGGGTTTATCCTATAACAGCAATTCCCAAGAAGCTGCTATTTCAAAGGAAGTTGCAGAAATTAGGTTAAAATTAACTTTATTACTAAGGGTTGCCTCTTCCCTTTCTGTGGAAGGTCAGTTAAATTATTCTGAAACAGGTTTAGAGTCTGAACATCCTTATCTATGTCTCTTTACAAATATCTCTATAATAGACTTTTAAATAGTATTTCAGAAGATAAGTAATTCCTGAATTTGGAAAAACAAAAACAAAAAACACAACTCATTTTAGATGACAAATAACTTGACTATCTTCTCTGCATTTAATAGAACTTTTTTTATTTGTTTCATACCATTTCCTCAGGAAAAAAAATATTCAAGGCTTCTATATTCCTAACAAAGCAAGATGAATCTGCATTTTAAACACATCTTTTTTCCTAATGTAAACTTCGTTTTGGTTAATGGAAATATACTTACAGAGGAATGCGAATAAGTATTAGGAAGTATTCTATGATCTATATTTGGAAATATTTTATATAAGTCAGCTCTAGTTGAGCTTTGGTAAGTTTTTCTTGTTTTCTTGTTGAATTTTTATAATTTCTGAAAGTAAACATAAATACTCCAGGGTCTTAATTAAGTGACATATTGAGCTTGTGCAAAATGTGTAGAAAAATTAGATTTCTTACAAGATATTCTAATTATCTCGTCCCTAAAGTCTGACCAGGAACTGCACTGGTGTAGCAGAAAAAGAATCATATCTCTTACATTATACAACACATCTGTGGCTTATATTTAATCATTATCCTACTCTAAAATGAAAATGAGATTTTTTACATTATTCCAACGAGCTAACTTTGATCTTCAGATGTTTGAGGTCAATCTCCCTATCATACTTCCTAGACTATCTCTTTGATTAAACTTATTTGATTAATGTTATTTTTATTAAATTAGATTATTTGTATTAACCTAAACTATATTAGTCTTTGGCAATGGGTTCAAGGAGAAGAATTAGTGAAAGAAGAAGGGAATACATTGAGCTGGATTATACCTACCTGAACTTTTGCATGAGCAAAATTTGTAAAAGAGGACATCTGAGGATAATGTGCAAATGATATCTGAATCAATAACAAAAATTAGTGGCAATTTTCCTGACAATTATTTGGGGGTCATATTCACAAAGCTGGTATACATGGTCATTTAAAGATAGGCATATCTTAATCTAAGTTAATGAGAGACCTAAATAAAATTTCCAATGTATATGCTTTCTTGTAATTAGAAATATATACAGAAAGAATGAAAGAAATCAGGAGTTAGTCTTACAGAATTAAGTCAAGATGATTTTTTCTTATTCACAAGACTGAATAAGAAAAACATCATTCTTTATTATGAGAATTACATTTAGGCTTAGGTGTAGCTTGATGGCTTGTCTACATAAGAACTCTATAAATTTTAGGCCGGGCGCGGTGGCTCACGTCTGTAATCCCAGCACTTTGGGAGGCCGAGGCGGGCGGATCACAAGGTCAGGAGATCAAGACCATCCTGGATAACACGGTGAAACCCCGTCTCTACTAAAAATACAAAAAAAAAATAGCCGGGCGTGGTGGCAGGTGCCTGTAGTCCCAGCTACTTGGGAGGCTGAGGCAGGAGAATGGCGTGAACCCGGGAGGCGGAGTTTGCAGTGAGCCGAGATCGCGCCACTGCACTCCAGCCTGGGTGACAGAGCGAGACTCTGTCTCAAAAAAAAAAAAAAAAAAGAACTCTATACATTTTTAAAAATACATAGTATTAGGATATTGACAGTTTGTGCCTCAGTTCTTCATGAATGTTTGCACTTATTTTAACAAATGGTTGCCAACTGGCATAAAAAAATCCCACAAAACCAACCAGCAGAATGATTGAAATTATATCATTGGTGGTGAATTCATGTGTATTAAAGTTGCTTCCAACTCAGTGATTCTCTTTCAAAACACAAATGCTTCTGGAAGGGATAAAATAAACTCTACATTTCAGTGTGAATAGGCATAAGCCAATGCCATTTGGTCATCATAGAATATCCGCTGCTTCGGGTGAAGGAGAGGACACTTAAAGCTGGGGAAAATGCAAAATGAAAAGATTTGGGGAATTAAGACAAACTTTGCCCAAATGTGAAGATGATGAACAGGAAAATATAACTACCATTTTGCAACTTTTACCGATTTAAACATTTATCATTGTTTTGCTAACTTTAAAAAATCTGTTGGCATTTATAGAGGAGGAAACTGAGTTCCTTGATACCAAGTTATTGATTCTACTTGTGATAGGTGGTCTTTATCATTAAGTAGAACTATATTTTGGTGGGAGGGAGATTTGCCAATCTGATTTTCAATTGCACTTATTTGACAACCTCAAAGAAATAATTCAATGGTCATTTGTCAGTACTCACTTTGGCAGAACTATCAGCATCATTATGACATAGTTGGTCATTCCTTTTACCTTTTCAATACTTTCCCCTACTAGCTACTGGGATAAACATAATTTCCTGGGGTTTCTCCTACCTTAATGGCTGCTCCTATTTGTTTTGCTTTACTGTATATGAAAAGGAACAGCCAAAAAGTGTCAGAGTGTCCCACAGCTATGTTTTTATACTACTCCTCCTCTTTACGATTATTTCAAATACTCAACAGTTGCAAATATCACATACACTGATGACTTCCAAATATATATTTACAGAACTCAAAAACCTCCCTCCTAAACTTCAGATTGTTGTATCTTAACTACCAGCTCAACCTATCTACTAAGAAATCTAGTAAGAATCTCCAAATTAATGTTCAAAACTGAATACGCAATTTTTGTTTCTATTCTTGCAACCTCATCTTCCCAGTATTTTCATCTTGGTAATATGCAATTCCTGTTACTCAGATGCTCAGACAAGCAACAAGAACAAGAAGACCTGGAAGTTTTCAGAACTCATCTTATGATCATATACTATTATATATATCAGAAACGCCTACTGACAACATTCAAAGTTTATTTAGAACGTGATTACTCCTGTACATCCATACAGTGACACCATCATTGGCCTGCACTATTAAAATAGAAAATTAATTGGGGTCTCTTCCACCATTCTTGCTTCTATTGGCCCATTTATCTCGTAGTAGCAAAAATATTTTAATTCTATGACTTCACTACTTAAAATCTTTGTCAATTCTAGTCAGGGCAACAAGGCATGAAAACATACAAGAGATAAATTTTTGAAAGAAGCTAAACTTTCATTATTTGCAAATGACAATATTGTAAAAATGAAAAATTCAAGGACTCTACAAAAAGCCATGAGAATTATTAAGTAAATTAGCAAGATGAATATGAAAGAATTTGAGGTAGTATGTTCATAGATACAAGGTCAATGTACAAAAGATACAAAGTCTATACATAAAAGTCAATAATATTTTAATACACAAGCAACAGATTACAAAATGAAATTAAAATATATTATTTACAATAACATAAAACCATCTTATTAAAGATATGCAAGATGTCTACACTAAAAACTGCAAAATATTGTTGAGAGAAGTTAGTGACTCCCTAAATAATATAGAGGTTTGCCATGCTTATGGATTCAAAGACTCAATATTATAGAGATGTCAGTGGTACTCAAGTTGTTGAATTAGTATAATTTTGGTAAAAATTATAGCAGGTTTCTTTTTCCTTTGAGAAAGTTTGTATTAATATGTGTGTGTGTAAAAGTTTATAAGTAGATTCCAAAATTTATACAGAAATGCAAAGGACATAGAATAGACAAGACAATCTTAGAGAAGAACAAATCACAAGATTTACATTGATAAATTTTCAAAGCTTATCATAAAAAATGAAATTAAGATGCTGTGATATTACAAAGATGAACAAATAAGGAAAGAGAACAGAAATTCCATATACATATTCACTTAATGTACAACAAAGTGGTAAAGGATGCTTTTTCAATAAATAATTCTGGATCAATTGGATATCCATATGAAACAAATGAACTTTGGCTGTGACCAATCCATACAGAAGACTCACACAAATGGATTACATATATGAATATGTAAAGGAAATAATAAAGCTTGTATTAAAGAAACAGTATCTTTGAAGCTCTAGAGTAGGCATAACCTTTAAGAATAAGACACAAAAAGCATGAACTATAAGAGAAAAAAATTGTTCTTAATTAAAGTAGAAACTTCTATTAAAAAACATCATTACACCTTATACAAAAATTAATTCAATATGGATTAAAGACTTACATGTTAGACCTAAAACCATTAAAATCCTAGAAGAAAACCTAGGCAATACCATTCAGGACATAGGCATGGGCAAGGACTACATGTCCAAAACACCAAAAGCAATGGCAACAAAAGCCAAAATTGACAAATGAGATCTAATTAAACTAAAGAGCTTCTGCACAGCAAAAGAAACTACCATCAGGGTGAACAGGCAACCTACAAAATGGGAGAAAATTTTCACAACCTACTCATCTGACAAAGGGCTAATATCCAGAATCTGCAATGAACTCAAACAAATTTACAAGAAAAAAAACAAACAACCCCATCAAAAAGTGGGCGAAGGACATGAACAGACACTTCTCAAAAGAAGACATTTATGCAGCCAAAAGACACATGAAAAAATGCTCATCATCACTGGCCATCAGAGAAATGCAAATCAAAACCACAATGAGATACCATCTCACACCAGTTAGAATGGCCATCATTAAAATGTCAGGAAACAACAGGTGCTGGAGAGGATGTGGAGAAATAGGAACACTTTTACACTGTTGGTGGGACTGTAAACTAGTTCAACCATTGTGGAAGTCAGTGTGGCGATTCCTCAGGGATCTCGAACTAGAAATACCATTTGATCCAGCCATCCCATTACTGGGTATATACCCAAAGGACTATAAATCATGCTGCTATAAAGACACATGCACACGTATGTTTATTGCGGCATTATTCACAATAGCAAAGACTTGGAACCAACCCAAATGTCCAACAACGATAGACTGGATTAAGAAAATGTGGCACATATACACCATGGAATACTATGCAGCCATAAAAAATGATGAGTTCATGTCCTTTGTAGGGACATGGATGAAACTGGAAATGATCATTCTCAGCAAACTATCACACAGACAAAAAACCGAACACCGCATGTTCTCACTCATAGGTGGGAATTGAACAATGACAACACATGGACACAGGAAGGGGAACATCACACATCAGGGACTACTGTGGGGTGTGGGGAGCGGGGAGGGATGGCATTAGGAGATATACCTAATGCTAAATGACGAGTTAATGGGTGCAGTACACCAACATGGCACATGTATACACATGTAACAAACCTGCACATTGTGCACATGTACCCTAAAACTTAGAGTATAATAATAATGAAATAAAAAAAAGATATCATTAAAAATGCGAAAAAGCAAGACACATGCTCAGAACAGATTCTGGCAATATATACCTCACAAATGATTTGCATACAAAATATAAAAAGAGCTTCTATAAATTAATTTTAAAAGACAAAACAGAAAAAAATCCTAATAAGTCAGCAAAAACTCATGAATAGATGATTCAAAAAATAAGACATTTAATTTGACACTTTGCACATGAAAAGGTGTCCAACATTCAGTCATCAAAAAAAAAAAAAGAAAAAGAAAACTAAAACCAGAAAGCAGTACTAATAAACATTCAAAATAATGGCCAAAATTGAAGAGCCTAATAATATCAAGTGTTAGCAAAAACAAGGAGCAACTGAAACGGACACATTTCTGGGTGGAATATAAATTGGTAAAATCATTTTTGAAAGTCCTTTGGTAGTTTTTTTTTTTCCAAGTTGAAACATACCCAACAATCAAGCAATTCCTGTTACAGACCTATTAAAAATGAGTGCATGTGTGCATGTGTACACCAACAGACAAGTGCAAACATATTCCTGACAACTTTACTCATCATAAAGCTCAAGCCAGGAGCCACCTGAATGCCAAAAATTGAAAATATATATAATTATATCACATTTTATAATTATATAGATCACATTTTACGTAAGGAATACCTTTTGGCAATATAAAAAATACATGTAAAACACAAAAAATATCAAAGATGCTATGTTGCCAAAATGTGAAAACAAAAATTACCTACTTCATCTTCCCTGTGAAGATCAGGAACAAGAGAAACTAATCTTTTTAATAGAAGTCAAAATAGTAATTGCCTTTGAAAAAAATGAACTATTAAATATAGGAAGAGAATCTTTTGGACTGCTACAAATGTTGTATACTTGCTTAATGTGGTAGTTACATAGTATATGTGTAAAATTCACCAAGCTACAGGCATATTTTCCTCACTTTTTGTCCGTTATAACCAAATTAAAAAAAAACTCCAATGGCTTTTTATTTTACTCAGAATAATAAAAAAAAATTTACAAGACTCCTCAAAGTACTACATAATCCAGTTTTGGCCACCTCTCTGACTTCTCGCCACTCTCCAATTTGCAGAGTGCTGCAGCCAAACTTACCTTGTTGAGATGCCTCAGAGTATTATCTTCTTTCAAGTCACTTGTACTTTCTATATTTTCTGCTTGAAACTTCCCCCTGGATATTTATTTGGCTATGTAACTCCATTCAGTTCTTGACGAAAAGGTATCACCTTACCCATAACTACCCTCCCTAACTATGCAGCACCTAAACTAACCCCCCTCCCACACACTCTATATTTCTGCTTAACTTTGAAATGCTTATTTTTTCCTCCAAAATATTTATCTGAACTGACATATATTTCTTTGTTTATTGTCTGCTTTGCACACTAGATTGTGGGCTTCATGACAAAGGTGACCTGGTAGTTCACTGCCACATCTCTAGCTCCTAGAATAAAGCTCAGCACATAAGTGGGCATACAGTAAACACCTGTTTTGAATGAATCATGCACTATCAATTATACTTTTTATCTCTTGTACATCTAAACTTTGTGTTGTGTCAGTCTTCAAATGCAAAAGCCATAAAAGCTCTTTATGTATTCTCCAATCCTACTCTACCTCCTCTCCATATCTAAAAATGATATAAAATCTGTCTAAACTTACTTCAATATTTTAAAATTTTCTTTTATTATTAACAAATAATAGTTGTAAATATTTATGGGGTGCATAGTGATAGTTTGATACATATAATGTACAGTGATCACACCAGGGTAATTAACATATCTGTCATCTCAAACATTTATTATCTCTTTGTTTTGGGAACACTCAATTTTCTCCTTTGGCTATTTGAAACTATATAATATTGTTAACTATATTCATGCTACAGTGCTATAGAACAGTAGAGCTCATTTAAACATCTTATTCACTACAGAATTCACTTTGTTATCTGGCCCCAGGATTCCACTAAAATAATTCTTGATAACATTACCAATCGCCTCCAAGTTATTAATATTGATATTGCCCAGAGATTCTACAACAAAGATTTTGTCTCAGTTGACTAAATCACTTGGTACCTTCAGTTGAGTTGATTTTGTGTTCTCATTGTTATTACTACTTTTATTACTTTCCCTGCTTAGTCTGGTTCAGCAATCATTGCATTTGATAGATGTCGGCTATGTGTATATTGCACGAATTTCTTGATCAGCAATACTTTGATTATAAGGAAATACTTAGATTATAAGGAACAAATCTCATTTGAAACACCTATAGCACAAAAGAGAATCATTGTACTGGAAAGATAAAAGGACATCACATTAAAGCCAAGGACAGGAAGTGAGGTTGGGACTCGAACAACCCTGAAAATCTGGGCAGCACTTTTACAATTTCTTCACAGAAAGACTTATTGGTCTTTCTGCTCTTCCCCTTCCTTTTTTTCCTCTTTTCTCTGGTCAGTTTTCTTAGCTTCTATATCTATATTTACTGGTCCAGTGTCTACACTTCTCTTATCCTTGTTCTGAATTCCTGGAAGACAGAATTTAATTGGCCTAGCCAAGCCTCTAGAGATATTCTCTATTAGGTGTTCATTTTCTGCCAAATAACCTATGGCCCTGGAGAGCCATATAGTGCATATAGTAGTCTCAGGGTCTTACCACTAAGGGAAAGGCAGTTCTCATAGAAGAGGATAAGGAGGAGAAGGCAAATATATATATATATAACCTATAGATTAAAAAATTGATTGCTATGTTACTCTAAATTTTCTGCTTCACTTTGTGTCAATATATAGATTTTCTCATCCACTCCTGCATTTATACCTGCTTCAGGTGTGGTCATGAGCCCTGAGACTATCTTCCATTGGCACAGCTCATTAATTTCAGGTGGCAATGATCAGTCCCATGCTCATCAGGCTGTTAACAAAAGTTCATGAAAATAGCAACAGTTTAATAAATGGTTTCCTTTTTTTAGCAGATATTATAAGCCCCAGCTATGCAAAGCTGAGTAAGACAAGGATTCTGCCATTCAGGTACTCACAATATGGTGGACAGACAAGGAAACTCATAATTACAATGTGGTGTGTGAAGGGAATTGAAATAGCTATGTTCTTATTTCTAAGTGCAAAGCACAGGAGAAAAATTAAAAAATTGAACCAAGTCCCTTATGCATCTTACAATCTGATACAATTACTTGACACAATTAAGTTGTTTCTGTATTTTTATTTTAAAGTGGTTGATTTGCCTTTTATCTAAAAAGATGATATTTGATTTCTATCTGGAAGCATAATAACTAGGTAGATAAACTGCACATGAAATAAATAGTAATTGTATTATAATTTTATTTGCGTGTATTGTGACAGTGATATATTTCAGGATATTTTACATTTTATAATGCTAGTAAATAGTATTCTTATTAACTTTGTAACAATTTTAAACATAAACAAGTTGGATGTACTGGACAAGGAACATTTTTTTTCTGACTAATTTGAGATGAAATTGACAACCTAATACCATATAACACTCCAATACTTTAGTCCTAGAAATAAGAAGATAGGTGTTTTTTTTTATTGTTGTCATTCAAGGTCACCTGCATTTTATTCATTTTAAAAACATAGTCTATATCAGGGTTTGTTGACATTCTGGATTTGTTTGCTATTTTATTACACTTATTGTACTATACTCTGTCTTTTTATGTTGGCAAACTTTTCAATTTTTCTTTTTAAAAATTAATTTATTTTTAATTTTAATAGGTTTTTAGGGATCAAGTGGTGTTTGATTACATGAATAAGTTCTTTAGTTGTGATTTCTGAGATTTTGTTGCACCCATCACCTGGGCAGTGTACACAGTACCCAATGTGTAGTCTTTTATCCCTCACCTACACCCACCCTTTCCCCGAATCCCCAGTGCCCACTGTATCATTCTTATGCCTTTGCATCCTCATAGCTTAGCCCCCACTTACACCTACATACGATGTTTGTTTTTCTATTCCTGAGATACTTCACTTAGAATGATACTCTTCAATTCCATTCAGGTTGCTGTGAATGCCATTATTTCATTCCTTTTTATGGCTGTAGTACTCATATATATATATATATCTCAACTAGTGGATAAAGAAAATGCGGTATATATATATTTTTTTTTTTCTTTATCCATTAGTTGATTGATGGTCATTTGAGCTGGTTCGATATTTTGCAACTGCAAGTTGTGCTGCTATAAATATGCATGTTCAAGTATCTTTTTCATATAATGACATCTTTTCCACTGGGTAGATACCTAGTAGTAGAATTGCTGGATCAAATGGTAGATCTACTTTTAGTTCTTTAAGGAACCTCCACACTGTTTTCCATAGTGGTTGTGTTTTTAATAGCTCTTAGTAGCGTTTAGTAGTAGTAGGATATAGTTTTTAGCACAACAAACAAGTTGTATCCTCCTTAATAACCATAATACAACTATCAAAACCAGAAACTTAACAATGATACATACGACTACCTAATCCTTAGTTCCCATTCTAATTTTTCCAATTTCCCTAAAAATTCTGTCATGTAATTTACACATGACAGAGGGTTTCAGTTCAGAATCCCTCATTGCATTTAGTCGTCAGTCTTCTTCAATTTGTAACAGTTCCTCAATCTTACCTTTGAGAGGTGACAGCTTGCTGACAGCCCTCAGCCGTCGCTCGCTCTCGGCGCCTCCTCGGCCTTTGCGCCCACTCTGGCAGAGCTTGAGGAGCCCTTCAGCCCCCCGCTGCACTGTGGGAACCCCTTTCTGGGCTGGCCGAGGCCGGAGTCAGCTCTCTCTGCTTGCGGGGAGCTGTGGAGGGAGAGGCGTGGGCGGGAACCGAGGCTGCGCGCGGCACTCTGGGGCCAGCGCAAGTTCCGGGTGGGCGTGGGTTCAGAAGGCCCCGCACTCTGAGCCGCCGGCCCCGGGCAGTGAGGGTCTTACCACCCGGTCCAGCAGCTGCGGAGGGTGCACCGGGTCCCTCAGCAGTGCCGGCCCGCCAGCGCTGCACTCGAATTCTTGCTGGGCCTCAGCTGCCTCTACACAGGGCAGGGCTCAGGACCTGCAGCCCGCCACGCCCAAGCCTCGCCCCCGCCACGGGCTCCTGCGCTGCCCAAACCTCCCCGACGAGCGCCGCCCCCTGCTCCGCGGCGCCGGTCCCATTGACTGCCCAAGGGCTGAGAAGTGGGGGCGCACCGTGCCGGACTAGCGGTAGCTCTGCCTGCGACCCCAGTGCAGGATCCACTACATGAAGCCAGCTGGGCTCCTGAGTCTAGTGGGGAGTTCGAGAACCTTTATGTCTAGCTAAGGGATTGTAAATACACCAGTCAGCACTCTGTCTAGCTCAAGGTGTGTAAATGCACCGATCAGTGCTCTGTATCTAGCTAATCTAGTGGGGACATGGAGAACTTTTGTGTCTAGCTCAGGAATTGTAAATGCACCGATCAGTGCTGTGTATCTAGCTAATCTAGTGGGGACATGGAGAACTTTTGTGTCTAGCTCAGGGACTGTAAATGCACCAATCAGCACCCTGTCAAAAAGGAACAATCAGCGTTCTGTAAAACAGACCAATCAGCTCTCTGTAAAATGGACCAAACAGCAGAATGTGGGTAGGGCCAGATAAGTGAATAAAAGCAGGCAGGCCCAGCCAGCAGTGGCAACCCAGGCTGGTCCCCTTCCACACTGTGGAAGGTTTGTTTTTTCGCTCTTTGCAATAAATCTTGCTGCTGCTTATTCTTTGGGTCTGCACTGCCTTTATGAGCTGTAACACTCACTGAAGGTTTGCAGCTTCACTTCCTGAGGCCAGCGAGACCACGAACTTACGGGGAGGAACGAACAACTCCAGACTCGCCGCCTTAAGAGCTGTAACACTCATTGCGAAGGTCCGCAGCTTCACTTCTGAAGCCAGTGAGACCACGAACCCAACAGAAGGAAGAAACTCCGAACACGTCCGAACATCAGAAGGAACAAACTCAGGACACGCCGCCTTTAAGAACTGTAACACTCACCGCGAGGGTCCGCGGCTTCATTCTTGAAGTCAGTGAGACCAAGAACCCACCAATTCTGGACACACCTTGATTTCATTACCTTCATGTTTTTGAAGATTACTGTCTAGTTATTTTATGGAATACTTCTTAATTTGGGATTGTCTGTTTCCTCATGTTTAGATTCATCTTTGGCAAGAGTTTTGTATAATGTGTTTCTTGTGTGTACTATCAGGTGGTGCACGGTTTCAATTTGTTTCATCACTGATGTTGTTTACTTGGATCACTTGTTTAAGGTGATGACTGTCAGGTTCCTCAATTTTAAAAGTACACCTTTTCACTTTGAAATTAGTATTACATAGAGAGTTACTCTGAATCTATGAAAATAATCCTCCCTTTTAACATTTCCGTTTATTCATTAATTTTTTTCATATCATACGCACTCATGGTTACTTTTGTGTTCAGTTGATTACAATCCATTGCTATCATTATTTATTTTGACGCTCAAAATATCCCTGGATTTGGCCAGTTTTATTTCATTCAAGCTGTCTACTCTGTGCGTCTGAGATGTTCGCATTTTTCTCTGGGCACTTCCTTACTTTCTGAAAGAAAAATATGGCCCAGGCTTATCTTGTACCTTCCCTGACTCAAACTAGAAATAATCCATTTCTCCCAGGAGCTCTGGCTTTTTTTTTTTTTTTCAATCCAATCAATCACCTTGTATATATCCAATCTCCTCCCTCTGCTTCGACTTCCTCTTCTGCATGGAGGCTGTCCTCTCACTGCTCAGACGCCAATGCTCCCTTCCTGGACATTTTCCTTCACAACTGCATGGGCTGTCTCCTCAGCCTTCGTGCACTCCAAGGCCCCTTGCCACACTGTTTGAACGCCAACTCCCCAAACCGCGATGTTTCTTCTGCAGTGTTGTTATTCTCACTCTGCTTAGGCTCTGTTCATTGAGGCAACCCCTCTTCACCTTTGCTCTGCACATCTACCTCGCTTTATCCAACTAAAACCTCTAGGATTGAAATGCTCAGAAAGAAAGACACTTGTAGTATAGTTTTAATTGGTTGAAAACAATTTTGTGAAACTGGTGAGCCCTGGTGGCACAGTGTACAGAAAAAAGAAGCAGAAGACAGGATTCTTATTCTCAAGGAGCTTTTCAGGGTAATTGGAGAGACAAAGACAACTCATTTTATCTTTAGAATAACTCTGTAAGGCATAGATTAGTATCCTTATCTGAGCATAGCTATTAAGAATATGATCTTATTTTCTTTGAGGGGATAATTTCTTGGCAGTTTTGGAATACTATAAATGGAACAGAAGAGAAAAAGCAAATGTAAAAAATTGGGATGCTAAGCAAATTCTAGAAAGACACGGTGACAAATTATGCTGCTTTTTCTCTGACTTTTTTTGGTTTAGAATGAATGAATAGCATAGATGATATCCTTTACAGAAATAGAATCATATTAATTAACATTTTATAATGCTACTAGGAACCTAACAAACCAAGAAGATAACCACACCCTTATAGCATAATAATTCCTTTAAAAGGCCAATTGTTTTCAATTTACAAATAGTATGTCAGACCATGCATGGTGGTGCTTTTCTTTGAGTATTGTAGAATGTTTTCTGATTATGAAATTTAAAAACTAGATATAGTGTCTCAGATAATTCTCACGTATTTATAATTCAAATGAATAAGAGTGTAGGTAGAAAGGGAAATGAGCAGAAAGCTGTCTGTCACATGAGGAAGGCAAAAAGCTGTGACTATAGTAGTCAGGTCTGTTCTTGGTGCTGGTGACAAAAACCTAACTCGAAACCCGCTAGGCAAACTGAGGGATATATTGGCTCATGTAATCAGAAATTACAGAAATACTAAAGGAAATGGCTAAAAAATAACCATTACCTCATTAGGGCTTGCTCTTTTCCTCCCTTTCCTGGTCTTCTGTGTATTACCTTAATATTCTTCTACCACCGACCACTTTTCACCGTATGATGGCAGATGGGCTACTAGAAGTACTAGGCTCAGTTTCCGGCAGCTTCATTGCTGTAGGAAAAAAGACTTTTACCCTCCACAATACTTTGTAGAAAATCAGAGCAGGACTCTGATTGGCAGGCCATTTATCACAGCTCACACCTTGCTTAGTTCATTTTGCAGCAAAGGGTTTGGGTAAATGTATTATGTTTGTCTAAGTTTGAAACATGTTCTCATATTTAGGGTGTGAAATAATTCAAACTATCATTATTGAAAGCCCCCTTTAGAACAAATTATAATTATGTAGGTGAAGTAGTTCCCCCTAAAGCCAGAAGAACGAAGACACCTGTTTGCTGGGGAATTACTGTAATCCAGGAAGCCATGCCAATTAATGTTAATTATAATTTCTAATGAGTTTCAGTAAACTCAGTCTAAAGAAAAAGAATCTAAACTTGGGGCTCTAGGTAACAGAATGACCCACTTATATATGAAGTATATTCACAGTACTTGGTGAATAATGTTTGGAATAGTTATCCAACTAGCAGTTTGTCAGCCCACTGTATGGTCCTTTTAAATATATATGTGTGTAATGATGAAAAAGTGCCAAATAGAAAGAAATGTAAAATATATAGGAAATCTATCAGCTCAAATTAGGTGATAAAGCTGAAATAAGTAAGAAAAATAAGTCTAAGGGTATACAGTATCTAAGCTTACATGCCTTTAGCACCAGACGAAAAAAATTAAAATATAAAAATAACAAATATATGAGAAAATTGGAAAGTCAAACTCAACATTGAACGAAGTTAGCCACAGCCTGAGGGGGGCACCAGATTGAAATCAATTAGAAGAATTAATTAATGGCATATCTTGAATCCAAGAAAGACCAATCACCTATAAGGGATTCAACCTTTCCATTTTGCAGTGAGAAAAGTCACTCTTGTTAGTCACAACTTTGAGTTTTATACCCTTGCCCAAATATTCAGTCGACATGTAAATTTAGCTGTTGATGTGGTAATTCTAATATGCTTGGGATGATAAAATTGTTCTTTTTTAGTGAGTTTTCATTGAAATCTTTTTTTTTTTTTAACCCTGGAAAGATTCAGACTTTTGTACAGAGATAATAAAGCTCACTTTACTACAAATCTTTTATGTTCAGAAAAATATGGGTATAGTGGTTTAAAAATATTGTAACTATTTAAGATATTTTGACATATTATTCAAAGTAGTCTTGTGATTCCAGTAAAAGTATACAATTAAGTGATTTTATTGTTACAAGTTTTAATTAGAAATATAAAATATAATTTGGATATGTTTGTGAGCAATAGAAAAAATTAGAATAGTTTAAACATTGGCAAACATTTTGCTGACTAAAGGTTTTTAAAGTTAGTAAAAAGGGAAAAAACCTGCATATATTAATATTAACTTTATCAATGCAATTGCAAGATTCAAAAAATTGATTTTATCAAGCTATAAAAATTTCCCTAAAAGTGATTTTTAGAATTTGTTAGAATGAAAAAGAGTAACACGAGTTTTAAGTTAATCTTAAAAACTTGAGGAAAGACTTCTCATCTTGGGAAGATAAAGTAGACAGAAAAGGAGAGAACTCATCTGAATTTATTCTATGAAGCTAGAATTAGCCTGACAGCAAAAGCAAAGACAGTACCAAAAAAGGAGTACCACCAATCAATATTCCTCATAAAATAGACTCAAAATTTCTTTAAAAAATACGTGCAAATAGAATTCAACAATGTAACAATGTAAAAAAAGAATGTTACACTGAGTAGGGTTTATTCCAAAATTGCAAGACTAGTTTAATATTTAAAAAATCAATGTGATCCACCTTGTTTACAAACTAAAGAAGAAAAATCACATAATTATATCAATTCACACAGAAAAATCAAAATTTGACATCTATTCATAATAAAAAACTGTCAATGCACAAGTACAAATGGAAAAGTTGATAAATTAGAATTTAACAAAATTTAAAATATTTGCTCTGTGAGTTTGTTAAGAGGATGAAATGGGAACCTACAGATGGGGAGAAAATATTTGTAGACTACATATCTGACAAAGAATGATTGTCCTAGTTCAGTTGTGCTGCTAAAACAAAATACCGGGGGCTGAGTAATTTATGAAAAAGAGAAATTTATTTTCTCTCAGCTCTGGAGGTGGCGAAGCCCATGATCAAGGAACTGGGATCTCATGAGGGCCTTCTTGCTGCATCCTCACATCTCAAGAGGGGCAGAGCATGCTAGCTGAATGCTGCGTGAAGCCTCTTTTGCAAAGGCATTGATCTGATTCATGAGGGAGAAGCCCTCATGGCCTAATAACTTTTTTGTTTTTTTGATGGAGTCTCCCTCTGTCACCTAGACTGCAATCTTGTCTCACTGCAACCTCTGCCCACTGGGTTCAAGAGATTCTCCCACCTCAGCCTCCTGAGTCACTGGGATTACAGGCGTGCACCCCCACATGCAGCTAATTTTCATATTTTTAGTAGAAATGGGGTTTCACCTTCTTGGCCAGGCTGGTCTCGATCTCATATACCGTCATGTATCTCAGGTGATCCGTCCACCTCGGCCTCCCAAAGTCCTGGGATTAAAGGCATGAGCCACTGCTCCCAGCCCTAATAACCTTTCAAAGGCCCCACCTTTTAATAGTATCACGTTGGAGATAACTGACTTTTGGAGAGGATACATTATCTAAAATATATAATGCAACTTTATATGGGCTGAAATGTGTCACCCCAATATTCATGTATTGGGGTTTTAACCCTCAGTACCTCAGAATGTGACTATATTTGAAGATAGTGTCTTTCAGGAGTTAAGTTAAAATTAGGTCATAAAGGTGGGTCTTGATCCAATATGATTCCTCTTCTTATAAAAAGAGAAATTTAGGATAGAGAAACATATGGAGGAAAGGCCATATGAAGACATGGCCGGCTTCCTTTGCCATGCACGAGCCAAGGAGAGAAAGCTCAGAAGAAACCAGGCCAGCTGACATTTTAATTTTGTACTTCTAGCTTCCATACTTGTGAGAAAATAAATTTCTGCTGTTTAAGCCACCCAGTCTGTGGTAGTTTGTTAAGGCAGCCCTAGAAAACCAATACAATTTTCAAAATACAATAGTTAAAAAAAAAAGAAATAATCCAAAGATAACATGGGCAAAATCCATGAACAGATATTTCACCAAAGAGGATATATAGATTGCAAATAAGTATATGGGAAGGAGTTCAGCATGGTTTACCATTAGGAGAATGCTAATCGAAACCTCAATGAGATGTTACTATATATATCTCTATATATATGTTACTATAACATATCTACCAGAATGGCTAAAATAAAAAGTACTGGTAATGTCAAATGCTGACATGAATGTGACACAACCTGATGACATGCTCCCGTTGCTGCTGGGAGCATAATGTGATAAACTGATATGACCATAATGGGAAACTATTTTCAGCTTCTTGATAATAAACTAAGCACATAATTACCATTCAACCCAGCAATGCACTGTTGGGCACTTGTTCCAGGGAAATGAAGAGTTATTTCACATAAAAACTGTGTACATAAATTTTTATAGGTTTATTTATAATAGCCAACGTTAGGAAACAGCTCAGTGTTCTTTCAATTGATGAATGAAAAGACAGTGGTACATTCATACAATGGAATACCACTCAACAGTAAAGAAACAACATATCAATACTTATATCATCCTCAATGAATCTACCCAAATTATGCTGAGTGAAATAAAAAGCTATCTCAAAGGGTTAAACACTCTATGATTCCATTATATAATATTCTTGGAATGACAAAATTATAGGGATGAAGAATATATCAGTGGTTGCCAAGGTTAAGTAGCTGAAAAATGGGTAAGTAAAAGAGAGTTCTAAGTAGAAGAGAAATGGATGTGGCCATAGAACAGCAACATGAGGATTCTTCTTGTGATAGAAATGTCCTATATCTTGATACATCAATGGCAATATCGTGGCAGTGATACTCTGTTGTGGAAGATGTTACCATAGAAGAAAACAACCTTTTTTGTTGTACAGATCTTTTACTGTTTTATTCCGAGACACTTGCTGATTTTTGAGATTGAGACATTCTCCCTCAATTACAATAACTATTACAATAGTTTACAAAAACTATTACAATAGTTTCTTTTACAAAGTTTCTCTTTATCTAAGTCCAGACTTGTTCTTGCTTTTGTTTGTTTGTTTTTAACACCTATCTGGACAGTTGAAGAATCTCACTTTCAAAAAGACAGAAGAAGCACTTTATATAATATCTTGATGTTACATTTGATTAGCAATTTCAATTAGGAAAATAATTTGACCAGTCTCTACCCTTTGTTTACTTAAAATTATCATCTAGTCCCAAGCACTTAAAATTATCATCTGGTCCCAATTAAAGTAATCAAGTTATGGAAGGCCAAGAGAGAAAAACCATTTCAAATTTTGGCAGGTTCTGACAAAATAACAAACTGGAAACAGAACCATAAGCCAAGATTTATATATTACAATTTAGTGGGCATATCATCAAACCAACTGCACACTAATTCTTCATTTCAGCTGCTATTCCAGATTAATTTCCAAATATTTTTCTTGCTTTGATCAGGATTGGCTATGAATCAGAATGGGCTTCACCTTTAGGGGAAAATCTGCAATACTTCTAGTTAAGCCAGCTGGGAAATTAGGAAATAGACACAACTAAAAAAAAGCTAAATTTCATTATAAACAATTTGTGTGAAAATACAGACACTAGTTATCTCAAAAATACACAATCTTTTATCTCTTAATATCAGCAATTATAAGAAGCACACTAATTCGTCATCTCCAGGGACACTGTGATTGCTTCGCAGTTTTGATGATCATGTGAAATATCATAAGGCCACTGAAAGTTGGCAAAAATTTCTACTGACACACACAGACTATGAAAAGTATCTCTTGGCTGGGCGTGGTGGCTCACTCCTGTAATCCCAGCACTTTGGAGGCCGAGGTGGGTGGATCATGAGGTCAGAAGTCAAGACCAGCCTGGCCAACATGGCGAAAACCCGTCTCTACTCAAAATACACACACAAAAAATTAGGCGGGCATGGTGGAACATGCCTTGTAGTCTCAGCTACTTGGGAGGCTGAGGCAAGAGAATCTCTTGAACCCGTGAGGCGGAGGTAGCAGTGAGCTGAGATTGCGCCACTGCACTCCAGCCTGGGCAACGGAGCAAGACTTCGTCTCAAACAAACTAACAAACAAGAAAAGAAAGAAAAAAGTATCTCTTTATGCTACTGAGTCTGTGGTTCTCATGGTACTTCCAGAGTTACCACTTGAAGGAAATTGTGTTTGCTGAGCAGAGAGCAACTTCCAACGCAACCGACTCCAATTTCAAGGAGGCCACATTCTATTCAGTGAGGTGATCAGATTTAGGTCAATATCTCTAACATCCAAATTAAAGTAATGTCTCTAAATCCCTCTGCACTTTACTAAGTCCTTCCTCCAAGAATTTTTTTTTCTGTATTATCTCCTTACCGCATAGGGCAAAAATGTTTTCTTATTGTATGTAGGACTACAGAGTACAGACTGCCAAGAAGCTCATATCATATTGTAATTTAATTGCCTGTCTTCCCCCAAAGTCAGGAGCCATCAAAGACCCAACAGCTGTATGTTCCCTGGTACACTGTAGGTAAATTAGTATCCGTTGAGTGAGTGACAAGACAAGGGATGTAGAGTCATAGCAAGTGCACTCTGGGATCTGGAGACTGAAACTCTTTCTGTGTACACTGCACTTTACTCTTGCCACTTACTTCTAACCTGTTTAGGGTCCATGGCTTCTCATTTCTGCTCTGATGGCTGAATTCATTATTCATTTTATTGACATTTAAAAATTTTAGTTATTGTAATTAGTTATTGTAATACATGATTACTTTCTCCCTCTAAAAATTGATGAATAACAATAATTTATCTCTAAATCTAAAGTAGCTGTTTGACACCTCCCCTGTCTTTCAAAATCATCTTATTCTTTCTCTGGAAGTCTGTAACAGTAACACTTCATATGAATTTTTCAGATGAATCAGAAAGGTTTAAAAATATTTATTTTGGGATAGATGGAGGAGAGAGTAAAATAAGAAGGGAAGCATAAAAACATACAGCAGATAACCTTATACATAGTAATGCTACGAGTATTTTTGCTGCCATTATTTCGTATATTTCACACATTTTGCTACAACTTGCCATTTTCACTCAACAATATTCTTGGAATTCTCTCCTTGGTGGCTCTGTTAGTTCCATGGTATCTGACTTTCCCACTCTGTGTTTCCAACTGGCTGATTCCTGTAACCTCTCAAAGTTTCCATACAAAGCTTTCATTTACGACTTTATTCAGGGCCACAACCTTAGTCCCCAGTGACCTTGACTTACCTACTGTCTGCATTACCCCACCTATAGTCATTCCCTGCCTTATTCAATAATACAACATGTTTTTCAGTGTATATGTTGTACTTTCTTCTTTCGTATTATAAATAAATAATGAGAAAGTAGTCTTCTAAGAAAATAAATATCAAGACCTTTGGAGCATTCACGCATTAAAACAACTGCTGAGTCATACTGAGTATTTCATTTTTCTCCCTTTGATTATGTCTGACTGAAAATTCCCACAAAATCTTCTTAAGTAACTTTGTAAAGTAGATGAGGTTCTCAAAAAAAACTGATTTTCGTATGTGTAGCATTCACTTGGGTGCTGAGAAAATGTCATAACCGAATAGAGATCTTTTTTTAGCCAAAAGGAATAGTTTTGCCTTTCTACAGGAAGATCTTAACCTAGACTTAAAAAAATTTTTTTGATTATGTTTTTAAATAAGAAAGGTTAAAAATGATATTTTCCAACCCTAATATTCTGAATAAATCTTATTCATTCTTTTATATAGTAAACCATTCTGATCAATTATTTAAAACAGTTATTAATTTCAAAGGTCAGAACATACCAATAATCTAGGCATTTCTAGACCATATTAGAAAAATAAAACAAAACATATAATTGAATAGAATAAATTTTCAAGTAATTAGCTTCAAAAAAGATAGAGTCTATAAAATTAGGCAAATATAGGTAAATTTTTGTGCTTTGGAAAATTAAACGAGGGTGGCTAACATTTCACTATTTGATTCTGGACAATTGTTCTTCAAATTTGCTTATTTGTTTTTAATATACAAATATTTCAGCAGTCTATTTTTAATATTTATTTTGACTGTCTTTTAAAAGAAGATGGCAAATACTGAAGTATTATCATTGAAGAATGGATTGCACAAGATCTGCCATAAGCTAGATACTTGTATAAAAATACAAGAAGGGCACTGAGAGTTTCTTGCTACCCCAAAAATCTCTTGTGAATGTTCTGTGGAGTCTAACAAGTTCATCATAAACATTGTACATTGCAGTTAAAGCCTAGTCTCAAGAGGACTGCTGTGGGAGATGCATTTCCCTGGGAGGAGAAGCAAGGGCTATTGCATTTTACACATGTGATTGTAGGACATATTAATTTTGGCTGCGCCTTTGGAAAGTACACCTAGTCCAAAGAGAATGAAATTACAAATTAGTATGTTTTATTGACAATAAGGGCAGGAGAAATTTGACATGACGCTCAGCTCCTGGAGGACTGGCAGAGTGTGATTCCTCCATGGGCACCGGACTGAAGGGCACAGACACCTATAATAGCAGTGGATAAGAATGTATGTGTGCATGTGTGTGTATGTGGGGACACCAAGAAGGCATGGTGAAAATAGGAGGCTTGGAGGCACTGAAGACTCATTTTATCATGTAACAGTTTGCCCTTGGACGGACTCTAGATTTTACGAAATGTTTTCCAAGAAAAATGAGGGATTACTTCAGTCTAGTGCTTAGATGTGGAAATATGAGTAGAAGTGGAAAAATTTCATAAATGCATCTAACAGTATTGCCTAAGATATGGGATGAAAAAGGCTATGATAGCTATCCAAAAATGCACTGTGGTTTTAATTAAGCATTTGGAATTTAAATTTTCCATACAGCCACAAAATGCCTAGCATAGTAATATTTGTTTTTTTTGTAGTAAAAATCACCTATAATTGTTGGTTGATTTTGTTTCACACCTTCCCACTCCTGCAAAATGAATACCAGCTGGCGAACATGTGTTACAACCTGTTTACAAATTCATCACTGGAATTGCACAAATGTGGAAAAGTTTAATTAAACATGATTTTTAAATAAAACTAGTCATTATATTAAGATGCAGAAAGTAAAACTAGGCTCATAAAAGACAACTATGTTTTAAATAAAAATGTGTTAATTACCTTTCTACAAATCACTGTCAGTGAATTCAAACTTATAATTTTTAATTGTTTTAGAACCCAGTGATTTTTAAGTACTATGCAGGTGGTGGCTTTTCTTTTAAAATTATTTTTAGAATTTCTTTATTGAAGTATACATATATATATACAAATGCACACACCAAACTCTATGTGATGGTTAATATTGAATATTAACTTAACTGGATTGAAGGATGCAAAGTATTGTTCCTGGGTATGCCTGTGAGGGTGTTGCCAAAGGAGATTAACATTTGAGTCAGTGGACTGGGAGAGGCAGATCCACCCACAATCCAGGTGGGCACCATCCAATCAGCTGTCAGAATGGCTAGAAGAAAAGCAGGCAGAGGAATGTGGAAGGACTAGACTGGCCTGAGTCTTCTAGCCACCATCTTTCTCCTGTGCTGGATGCTTCCTGCTCTCAAACATCGGACTCCAGCTTCTTCAGCTTTTGGACTCTTGGACCTATACAAGTGGTTTGCCAGGGGCTCTCAGGCCTTCAGCCACAGACTGGAGGCTGCACTATCAGCTTCCCTACGTTTGAGGTTTTGGGACTCGGACTGACTTCCTTGCTCCTCAGCTTGTAGATGGTCTGCTGTGGGACTTTACCTGTGATCATGTGAGTCAATACTCCTTAAGAAACTCCCTTTTACATATATATACCTATCTTATTAGTACTGCCCTCTAGAGAACTCTGACTAGTACACTCTATATGGCTGGTAGAATTATCACAAACTCATCACACCTGTGTAACCAGGGCCCATATTTAAAAAAATTAATATCATTGTCATTCCAAAGCCACCTCTTTCCCCACCATCCATGCCCTTTCAGTCATTGCAATTCACTCCTGCCTACCTTAAACATAATCACTTAGCTTCTAACATCATAGATTAGGATTGCTTATTTCTATGTTTTATGTAAACAAAACCATGCAGTATGTACTTTTTTGGGCCTGGCCTCTTTATCTCAATGTTATGGTGGTGAGATTCTTTTTTAATGTTGTGTGTAGTTGGAGATCATACACTCTCATTGCTTTCAGGTATTCCAACGTGTGAATATCCAACAGTTTATTTTATCTGTTGTACTATTGTTGGATATTTGAGTAGTTTTGAGTTCTGGGCTAATTTAATTTGTACTTTTGGTTACATACAAACAAGTAGAATTGTTGAGTCATAGCTTATTCCTATGTTCAGCTTTAGTAGATGCTGCCAGAAGTTTCCCTGAAGATATTGTACCAATGTGCAATGTACAGTCCCATGGGTATTATATGAGAATTGTGGTTGCTCTATATTTTTCCATAGAATTTTGAAACTTTCTGTCCTTTTCATTTTGGCCATCTTGTCATGCGTGTGGTGGTTGCTGAAGTTTAAATTTGCTTGATGACTGTTGAAGTTAAGCATGTTTTCCTATATTTACGGAATATTTGAATATTCTCTTCTATGGAATGTCTGTACACGTATTTTTCACTTCTCATTTGTACCTTGTGTGTATTTTTAAAATAAATATTCTGCTTGAACCCAGGAGGTGGAGGTTGCAGTGAGCTGTGATTGCACCACTGAACTCCAGCCTGGCGACAGAGTGAGACTCTGTCTCAAAAATAAATAAATAAATAAATAAATAAATAAATAAATAAATATTCTGGATAAACAGATTTTTGCATAGACAAATATTTTTCACATGTTGTGCCTTGCCTCTGTACTCTCTTGATGGTCTCAGTTTAAAAGAAGTTCTTAATTATAATACACTTTAGTTGATCATTTTTTTCTTTTATAATCAACATATTTCATATTCTGTTAAAGAAATTGTTGCCTACTTTAAGTTCATAAAGATGTCCTCCTAGGTATTCTTTTCTTTTTAATGAAAGCTTTACTTTTCGCCAGGGTGCAGAGGGGGCAAGGTGTAATGTAAGGATGAAGACACACTGTTTTCCAGGTAGCTATCCAATTGATCCAGTACCAGTTATTTAAAAGGCCACATTTTCCTCCTTTGCATTTGATTTTCCTATTGCATTTCTACACTCTTTGTTCTATTCCTTAGCCAGTTTATCTATTCATACAAAAATATCAGTCTTAATTACTTTAGCTTTATAATCGATTTTGGTATAGTTTCAACAATGCAGCTTTTCTTCCCCAAATGATTTTTCAGCTCTTCTTGATCCTGCATATTCATATACATTTTTAAATCGTCTAGCAAATTTCTGCAAAAAATCCTGATGGAAATTTAAAAAATTGAGATGCATTGATTTTACAGATTAATTTGAAAAAATCTATATATTTATATTATTGAATTTTACAAATTATGAACATGGTATATCTGAATTTCTTTTTTTTTTTAAATCTTACTCTTGTGTTTAGTTGCTCATTTTAAATAACTTTATTATTGGGTATTTGTTTTTAAAAATATTGTAAATGGTGTTTTTTGAAATAAAATTCTCTGTTGCTGGGTTATAAAATTACAATATATTGTCTTTATATAAAACTTCCTTGCTAAATTTACATATATTTCAAGTTATTCTGGGTACTAAAAAAATTTTTAAATCAAACTTTCTGAAAACAATTCTAAAGCTTCTTTCTTTTGTCCTATTGAAATGACAAGTTCCTCTAGTACAGTTTTGAATAGAAGTGGTGATGACAGGCATTCTTTACTTGTTCCTGATCTCCAGAGAAAGTATTTGTCATGTGTCTTTAGCACTATTCACAATAGCAAAGACTTGGGACTAACCCAAATGCCCATCAATGATGGACTGGTTAAAGAAAATGTGGCACATATACAGCATGAAATACTATGCAGCCATAAAGAAGGATGAGTTCATGTCTTTTGCAGTGACACAGATAAAGTTGGAAACCGTCATTCTCAGCAAACTAACACAGGAACAGAAAACCAAACACTGCATATTCTCACTCCTAAGTGGGAGTTGAACAATGAGAACACATGGACACAGAGAGGGGAACATCACACACCGGGGCCTGTCAGGGGGTGGGGGCTAGGAAAAGGATAGCATTAGGAGAAATACCTAATGTAGATGATGGGTTGATGGGTGCAGCAAACCACCATGGCACATGTATACCTATGCAACAAACCTGCATATTCTGCACATGTATCCCAGAACTTAAAATATAATTTTTAAAAAAAGAAGAAGAAGAAAGTATTTGTCAGAGGTGTTTGAACCAGAGTGATTCCATCTTGGATAGGGGTTGGGTACAATAAGGCTGAGACCTACTGGGCTGCATTCTCAGGAGGTTATGTGACAGGATGAGATAGGAGGTTCACACAAGATACAGGTCACAAAGATCTTGCTGATAAAACAGGATGTCATAAAGAAGCCAGCCCAAACCAAGATGGTGAGAAAAGTGGTGACCTCTTGTCCTCCTCACTGCTCATTGTATGCTACTTATAATGCATTAACCTGCTAAGATACACTCTCACCAGTGCCATGACAGTTTACAAATGCCATGGCGACACTGGGAAGTTATGCTACATGCTCTAAAATGGGGAGGAAACCTCATTTCCAGGAATTGCCCATTGCTTTCCTGAAAAACTCATGAGTAATCCACCACGTGAGCAGCAGATCATCAAGCAATAACTGTAAGTATACTCAGTTGAGCAGCCCATGCCTATGGAGTAGTCATCCTTTATTTCTTTACATTCTTAATACACTTATTTTCACTTTACTCTATGGACTCTCCCTGAATTCTTTCTTGTGTGAGGTCCAGGAACCCTCTGTTGGGGTCTGGATTGAAACCCCTTTCCGCTAACATTCTCAGTCAACGTTTTACTGTTATGATGTTTGTGTTGGATTTTTTTGTAGATATTGTTATCATATTAAGAAAAAATTTCTTCTATTCCAGTTTCCTAAAGTGATTTTTAAAAACCGTAAATGGGTATTGAATTTTGTCTCTTTTGTATTGAATAGGATAATCCTATGATTTTTTTCCATATTTTTGTTAAATTGGTAAAATACATTAATTGATTTTAAAATGTTAAGACATTTTATACCTGTAATAAGTTCTACTTAGTTAAAATACGTTATCCTTGTGGTATGCCACTAGATTCAATTTGCTAATATTTTGGAATAATTTTTGAAATTATGTTTATGAGTTATTGGTTTATAGTTTTTTTCTCTAATACTATTGTCAGGTTTCTAAGTATGTTAAGAATTTTTTCCATTTTTTTTCCTATTCTCTGGAACGGTTTGTATAGTATTCATAATGTTTATCCCTTATCTAAGAAAATTGAGTCAAGGTCTTTGGCACTAGGAGACTATATGAACATTAGAAATCCTGGGATGAATATACTGTTTGAATAGACAGGTTTCTACTTAGAGAGAAATACTAATGGAGAAAAGATGGGGGGAAAAACAAAAAATGTTATGAGTTAGTTAGTGCTTCTATTTAAATTCCCAGGCAAATCTTTTACAGTAATTAGTCACAGGGCTGTACAAGAAGGCACTAGGACCTATATCTTGGTTTTAAGAAAAAGGAAAAAAAATCCTTGCTAACTACAACTTTGGAATGTACACCTACTGATTGCTAAACTTTATAAAGTTTTACTAAATATTTGTACTTTTGTAAGTTACTTAACTTCCTTGTCCTTCAGTTTGTCTCATGGGAAAAACTGAGATAATAACAGTACATTTCTCACAGTATTTTCTCGTGGTAATGATTGAATGAAGTAACAGACAGACAGACACACACACACACACACATATGCATCTGCATCTGGCTTTTGGACAGTGCTCAATAAATGGCGTAGTCATTGTTTTTATTAGTTATTATTATGAAGTCATAAATCAAGGCAAGAATTTATATTTGATAATTTTTGCTTCTGTCAGTGTCTATTTAAATATTTTGTTCCTAATCAATGCCATGCTAAACAATATTGAAAATGAATAAATAAAAATGCTGGGGGGATTCTGCAGTACAAAATGTTCTCATCAGCATTGATAGAATCACAGAAAACAAATACATTTAAAAAAAACAGTAAATTCTTTTCACGTATGTGAAACCGTCATAGACCGTCCTATCTGATGCAGGTTAAATAAGAATTTCATAAAGCTGTATGATGCAAGTCACTTTAAAACTTCTGATCCTCATGGCGACATCAAGATGGCTGACTAGAGAGGCATTTGCCACTTGCTTCCTCCACAAAGAAGAACCAAAATAGTAAGTAGATAATCATACTTCACATAGAGCATCCAAGGGAGAACACTGGACTTCAGCAGAAAAGTGATGGGAAACCCTATAGGCACAGAAGCAAAGGGATGTGAGGATGGTCTGGGCCAGGATTGGCTGAGAGCCAAGAGACACTTCCCAGTGCGGGGAAAGGCTAAGTGAGAGATCCCCAGTGGTCCACATTCCCGTGGTGGACTCCTGCAGTTCTAGTCATGAGAGAGTCCTGGAGCCTTGTGAGCCCTGAGACTGGTATAGAGTGTGGCTATGAGTTCACATGACAATATTGCTCCAGAGAGAGAGCTCACGTTAGGTCCCACACATCCCCTGACCCCCAAGTGGCTGCGGCATGGTGCCGTTTTGAGAGCCCAGCCTCAAACAAACTGCACCTGCCCTGGGGCCCAACAATGACTGCATCATTCCTAGAGCTCCACTGACATCTCTTTATGCCCACCCAGAAGGCTTCAGTGGCACAATGCTGGTTGGACCAAGTGGAGTGGCAGGGTATGCAGCAGTCTAGCACACACAGTGTCTCGCACCCTGGGGAATGAGTAGTGCATCTGAGGCTTCCCTCAGACCAAAGGGAGCCAAAGCGTGCACTCCCCAGAGCCTGAGAGCTGCCTACTCAGGACCGCTGCCACTAACAGAAATCTTACCTCCTCCAGCAGCACACATGCATGCTCCCTGAGGACAGGCTCTCCCTACCTGCCTCTACCACTGCCACTGCCTCTACCACCTGAGTACACTGGCTGGGGGCCTGATGATCCCCATTATGCTAAAATCAAAACCTGTGCCCATGCACACAACAGGGGGACTGAGGAAAGGCCCACCTGGCCTGACATTGTACCCCCTAGAACCTGAACACACTGCCTGGGGTTGTGGGGAATATTCTGCACCATCCATCATTCCCGGTGCATGTGCCCAACACCAGAGGGCCTAAAAACAGGCCCAGACAACCTTTCACCACTGCCAAAGAATGCCTCCTATTGCTGGCATCAGGGTACTCATCCCAGGTGCTCGATAATGGGTCCATCCAGCCTGCTGCTACCACCACTGCTGACACATACACATGCACCACTTGGAGCCAGATGCCTGGCCTGCCCAGCCCAATACAGCCACCACTAATACCAGAACATGCCTTCTTGGAGCCCAAGGGTTGTCCTGTGACTGCTACTTTCATTGCCCATGCTATGGACACTTCCCCAGGGCCCAAGGACTTGCCCACCCACCTGGTCCACGCTGCCACTACTGGCAGATGAGCAAGCTGCCTGGAGCCCCAAGAAGTGCCCCCGCTGTGTCCACTAATACCAGTGCTTGCATATACTGTCTGGGGGGCCCAAGGACAGGTACACTCAACCCACTTCTGCCACCACTGGGCTTGAGGACTGGCTTACCTGGAATCTCCATCAACAGCGAAGCTTCATCACAGTCCACACCAACAGCTATGGCCTAAGGCACTGGTGAAATTACAGACACTACTGATACTGTTTACAGCCAAAGGAATCATACAGAGACTACACTATTACACACACTCAGATTTCAAGCTAAAATCTCCTTACCAACCAGAACCAGGTATATATTTTCATGTATATATGAAAGCCAATCCAAAAAAATTAAAAGAATCGATTGTTACACCAGATTTGCTGATCTGAATGTAAGGACACAAGAAACAAAAATGTAAAAAAATATGACATCTCCAAAGGAAAATAATCATTCTCCAGCAACAGATTCCAGTGAAAGAGAAATTTATGGAATGCTTGAAAAAGAATTTAATATTGTTATATTATAGAAGCTCAGTGAGATACAAGAGAACACAGATATATAATATGAAGAAATCAGAAAAACGATTCCGGATATGAATGAAAAATTCACCAAAGAGATACACAAAAGAACCATACAGAAATCCTGGAACTGAAAAATTCAATGAGTGAAATTAAAAAATTAAATTAAGAGGTTATAAATAGACTGGATTAAGTAGAAGAAAGAAATTCAGAACTAGAAGAGAGGTCTTTTGAAATAACCCAGTCAGACACACACACACACACACACACACACACACACACACACACACAGCTGCAGAATACACATTCTTTTCATCAGCACATGGAACATTCTCCAGGAGAGACCATATGTTAGGACACAAAACAACTCTCAGCAAATCTTAAAAATCAAAATCATACCAATATATCCTCAGACCACAATAAAATAAAACTAGAAATAAACAACAGGAATTTTGGAAACTGTATAAATACATGAAAATTAAACAACATGCTAATGAATGACCATGGGGTCAAGGAAGAAATTAAAAAAAATTAAAAATTCTTGAAACAAATAAATATAGAAATGCAACACCTATGAAATATAGCACAAACAGTAATAAGAGGAAAGTTTGTAACAATAAATACCTACATCAAAAAAGTAGAAAGGTTTTGACTAAACAATCTAATGATTCACCTTAAGGAACTAAAAAAGCAAGAACAAACCAAACCCCAGATTAGTAGTCGAAAAGAAGTAAGATTATAGCAGAACTAAATAAAATAGACACTAAAATAATACAAGGAATCAACAAAACAAAAAGCTATTTTTTGAAAAGATAAACAAAATTAATAAACTACTAGCTAGACTAACCAATAAAAAAGAGAGAGGAACCAAATAAAATCAGAAAGAAAAAAGGGACATTACTACTGGTACCACAGAAGTACCAAGGATCATCACAGAATTATAAAAAACTATTTGCTAACAAACTGGAAAACTTAAAGAACAGACAAATTCCTGGACACACGGAACCTGCCAAGATTGAGTCAGGAGGAACTAGAACACCAGGCTGGATGTAGAGGCTCATGCCTGTAATCTCAGCAATTTGGGAGGCTGAGGCAGGAGGATTGCTTGAGGCCAGAAGTTCAAGACCAGCCTAAGCAACCTAGTGAGACACTGTCTCTACAAAAAATAAAAAAAAAAATTAGGCAGACATGGTGGCATGTGCCTGTAGTCTTTATTACTTAGGAGGCTGAAGCAAAAGGATTACCTGAGCCCAAGATTTTGAGGTTGCAATGAACTATGATTATGTCACATTCCAGGCTGGGGAACAGAGCAAGGCCCTCCCTCAAAACACACAAAACCCCTGAGCAACCCATAAAAATAGCACAAAAGGGCCAGGCGTGGTTCCTCACACCTGTAATCCCAGCACTTTGGGAGGCCGAGGCAGGCAGATCACGAGGTAAGGAGTTCGAGACCAGTCTGGCCAACATAGTGAAACCACATCTCTACTAAAAATATAAAACTTAGCTGGGTGTGGTGGTGTGTGCCTGTAATCCTAGCTACTTGGGAGGCTGAGGCAGGAGAATTGCGTGAACCCGAGACGCTGAGGTGGCAGTGAGCCAAGATCGCGCTGTTGCACTCCAGTCCGGGTGACAGTGCAAGGCTCCATCTCAAAAAAAAAAAAAAAAAAGAAAAATTGATCAGTAATGAGTCTCCCAACAAAGAAAAGCCCAGCACCTGATGGCTTCACTGCTTAATTCTACCAAACTGATAAAGAAGAACTAAACACTAATTGTCTTTAATTAATTTCAAAACAAAATTTGAAAAGGTGGGAATTCTCCCTAACTCATTGTACAAGACCAACATTATCCTTACACCAAAACCAGAAAAAGATACCAACAAAAAAGAAAACTATATGCCAATATCTCTGATGAACATAGACACAAATATTCTCAATAAAATACTAGCAAACTGAATCCAATAGCACATCAAAGAGATAATACACTGTGATCAAGTGGGATTTATCCCCCGATGGCAAGAATAGTTCAACATATGCAAATCAATAAATGTGATATATCACACCAAGGAGAATGAGGAATAAAAACCATATGATTATATCAATAGATGCAGAAAATGCTTTTTATAAAACTCTATATCCCTTCATGGTAAAAATCTCTTAACAAACTATGCATAGAAGTAACATCTCTCAACATAATAAAGGTCATATATTGCAAACCCACAATTAACATTATACGAAATGGGGAAAGCAGAAAGCCTTTTTCTCTAAGAATTGGTACAAGACAAGGATGCCCACTTTCACTACTCCTATTTAACATAGTACTGGAAGTCCTAACTGGAGCAGTCATGTAAGAGAAAAGAATAAAAGGCATCCAAACTGGAAAAGAGGAAATCAAATTATCCTTGTTTGCATATGACATGTTTTATATGTAGAAAAACTAAAGACTTCACTAAAAACCTTTAGATCTGGTAAACAAATTTAATAATCAGCATACAAAATCATTAGCATTTCTAGACACCGATAATGAACTAGCTGAAAAAGAAATCAAGAAGGCAATCCTATTTACAATAGATACAAAAAAAAAAGGACTATACAGGAATAAATTTACCAAAGAGGTAAAAGATCCCTACAAGAAAAACTATGAAACACTGATGAAAGAAATTGAAGAGGACACAAATAGATGGAAAGACATCCAATGACAAGGGATTAGAAGAATTAATGTAGTTAAAATGACTGAACTACTTAAAAGAATCTACAGATTCAATGCAATCCCTATCAAAATACCAAGGGCAATTTTCAGAGAAATAGATAAAAAGCCTAAAATTTCTGTGGAACCACTAAAGATGCCAAATAGCTAAAGCAATCCTGAGCAAAAAGAACAAAGCTGAAGACAGCATACTTCCTGACTTAAAAATATATTACAAGGCTATAGTAACCCAAACCGCATAGTACTGGTATAAAAACAAACACATAGACCAACGGAACAGAATAGAGAACTTAACATAAATTCATGTATTTACAACCAATTTATTGACAGAGGTGCCAAGAGCACACACTGGGGAAAAGACAACTGATATGGTTTGGCTCTGTGTTCTTGCTCAAATCTCACCTGGAATTGTAATTCTCACGCTTGGAGGGAGGCACCTGTAATTCCGACGTGTGGAGGGAGGAAGGTGATTGGATCATGGGGGTGGCTTCCCCCATGCTGTTCTCGTGAAATTGAGTGAGTTCTCACGAGATCTGTTAGTTTTATAAGACTCTTCCCCCTTCGTGGTGCTCTCTCTCTTGTTCTTTCTCACCTGCTGCTATGTAAGACATGCCTGCTTCCCTTTCTACCATGACTGTAAATTTACTAAGGCCTCCCTACTCATGCCAAGTTGTGAGTATGTGAGTAAATTACACCTCTTTCTACATAAATTGCCCAGTCTCAGGGAAGTTTATTTATTTATTTATTTATTTATGGCAGAGTTTCACTCTTGTCGTCCAGGCTGGAGTGCAACTGTGCAATCTTGGCTCACTGCAACCTCTGCCTCTCAGGTTCAAATGATTCTCCTGCCTCAGCCTCCTGAGTAGCTGGGATTACAGGCATGCACCACCACGCCCAGTTAATTTTTGTATTTTTAGTAGAGACGAGCTTTCGCCATGTTGGCCAGGCTGGGAAGTTTTTAATAGCAGCGTGAAAACAGACTAATACAAGAACCTCTTCAATAAATGATTCTGGGAAAATTGGATATCCATATTTAGCAAAATGGAAGTAGACATACATCAGTCACAATGTACACAAATCAAATCAAAATGAGTTAAAGACTTCAATTTAAGGCTCAACGCTATAAAACTACTAGTAGAAAACAGAAGGAAAATACTTCAGGACCTTGGTTTAGGCAAAGATTTTATGGGCAAGACCTCAAAAGTATAGGCAAAAAAAACCAAAAATAGACAAATGGGGTTAAGTTAAATAAAAAGGTTTCTCCATAGCAAAGGAAACCATCAACAGAGAGATGAAATAACCTGTAGAATGAAAGAAAATATTGACAAACTATTCATTTAATAAGGTGCTAATATCCAGAATATACAAGTAAGTCAATCAAACATCTCAATGTAAAAAAATTCTCTTTAAAACGTTGGCAAAAATCTGAAGATCTGAATAGACATTTCTCAAAAGAAGATATACAGGTGTCCAACAAGTATACGAAAAAAATGCATGAAAGTCAGGGAAATGCAAATCAAAACCACTATGAGATATCATCCCACCCCAGTTAGAATGACTCTTATCAAAGAAACAAAAACAACACATACTGGTAAACATATATTGAAGAAGGAATTCTTATACACTGTTGGTTGAAATGCAAGTTAGTGCAGACACTATGAAAAACAGCATGACAGTTTCTCAAAAAACTAAAAATAAAAATACTCTATGATCCAGCAGTCCCACTACCAGATGTTTATCCAAAGAAAGAAATGCAGTATATCAAAGGGATACCCACACATGTTTACTGCAACACTATTTAAAATGGTAAAGATGTGGGATCAACCTAGGTAGCTGCCAACAAATGAATGAATAAAGAAAAAGTGGTATATATACACAATGGAATACTATTTGGCCATACTAATGAAACCTTATTATTTCAGCAACATGATGGAATTGGAGGCCTTTATGGGTTTTTATTTAGAGACACGCTCTTACACTGTTGCCCAAGCGGGAGTGCAGTAGCACAATCAGCTCACTGTAGCCTTGAACTCCTGGCCTCAAGCAACCCTCCCACTCCAACCTCCTGAGTAGCTAGGACTAAAGGTGCATGCCATCACACATGGCTAATATTTTCAAATTTTTTTTTGAGAGACAGAGTCTCTATGTATGTTGACCTGGCTTATCTTGAACCCCTGGCCTCACATGATCCTCCCACCTCAGCCTCCCAAAGCACTGGGATTACAAGCATGAGCCACCATGCCTAGTCTGAAGGTCATTAGGTGAAGTGAAATAAGCCAGGCACAGAAAGACAATGTTCTTATTCGTATTCACATGTTCTTATCCATGTATGGGAGCTTAAAAAGTTAATCTCATGGAGATAGAGTTGGATGATAGTTACCAAAGGCTGAGAAGAGTATGTGTGTAGACGGAGGGTAATGAAGAGTGATTGGTTAATGGGTATAAACATACAGATAGAAGAAATAAGATCTAATGTTCAATAACAGAGTAGGGTGACTATAATTAACAACGATGAATTGTATATTTCAAAACAGCTAGAAGAGAGGTCTTGAACACAGAAATGATAAATGCTCTAGGCGAGGGGTATTCTAAATACTCTGACTTGATTATTACATATTCTATGCATGTAACAAAATATTACATATATCCATTGACATGTACAAATATTACGTATCAATTTTAAAAAGCCCCTTCTGATCCTTATTTTCCCTTCAGAAGCATGGGACAATGATTGGAGCAATCAAGCATACTTATTGTAAAAGATTAGATGTAGTAGATTTGAAATTGATATTTAAACTAACATGTACTATGTGATCGTGGCTTATTTAATTTTCCATAATGGATCCCATGATGTAAAAAGGGAGAAATAAACTATTGGTATGCAAAGAAAATTCTCTCTGTATTATTTATTCTAATCCATCTTTTTTATGCACTGTTTGAACAAATTGGCAAATAACTTGGCATGATCAGAAATCCTTGTCCCATAAAGACATGTTACTGACCAGGTGATATAAATGGCAAAGGTGTTGAGATTTCTAAAAATAAATGGTCTCTTTTAAAAGGGCATTTTTTTTTCTGTTTCTTAAGTGTAATTTGTCCTTGACAGCTTTAATCCAAATCTTACATTGGTTTTTAGGCAGAGTTCCATAATAAAGGAACAGATGTTTAAATCTCTGTTGCTCACAGTAGAAATTAATTTTGCTAAGTTACTGCTACCTTTCAGTTCCAGAAAAGCATTCAATAGTGAAGCTTAAAGGACAACTAAAATATTATAAAATATTATGTGCTCTCATTATAAAATATTTTGTAATTATGTCATCCAAACAATGACACCCACAGAAAATCGATGTTAAGTTTTATAACAACAAGAGTTATCCAGGAAATTATAGGGAGCACTCGAAGAGCTAGACAAGGTAAGAATATAATTTTGTCATCAAAATATTAAATGAGAGAATTATGTTTTGCTGGGCTTTAGATTCTAGTCATCCAAACAAATTCTATAAAAATATGATATTCTGCAATTCAAGGACAAATTATTGTGCGACTAGGGAACAGAAGGCAAGCAAAAATTATATGAGTTACATAAATCCCAGTTATCCATGAAATAGCTATGGTGTTTCCTATTTGCCTTACTATTTTATGGACATTACTGGCTTATGGAGCTGAATACTATGTTTTATTTTCCAGGAAATGTTTAGTTATTTTCACTTCAAAACCTTTTAAAGAACAAACAAATTTAATAAAATGGAGATTTCATTTAAAGGAATTAACACTGACAACCTGGAAAAAATATTTATTAATTTTCCTTAGAAGTATGCTCCTCTTAGTGACTGTAGATGCTGCTGTTTGCTGAATGAAAAGTAGCAGGCAAACTCCATTCTGATATTTACTAAATTCTTTTTTTAAACATACAAAAATCTGCAAAATTTGATTTTCCAAAAAACTTAACCTAAAAGTGCCTATGCATTGTATAGAAATTAAGTTTAATTTTTTTCATTTTGAAAGTCATTAGCTTGAATTATATTTTCAGTGCAGATAGAACTTTTAACACATGGAAATTCACAGGAAGTCTTGCTAAGTGTCTTAGTCTGTGTTGCTGTAAGGAATACTTGAGGCTAGGTAATTCATAACGAAGAGGGTTATTTGGCTTATGGTTCTGAATATTATATATTACTGTCACATTCTATTGGGCATGTCATTTTTGCACATCAATTTTTCTATACCTAGGATAGCTCCTGTTGTATAATAGGTGCTAAATAAACAACTATTTAATTAAGAAATTTTAAGCAATCTTATTGAAAAAACAGTTAAGTAAAATGGAAGTCCCTAAACCTAGTTTCCCATGAGGGAAAACAATACACGGTGCAACTAACTTGTAACAGATTTGGCTCCTTAAGTGCTTTTTCACTTTTCTTTAAGAATCTCACTTGTCTAAGTCCAAATTACACATCAGCTTTTGAAAGCATGAACCAGCCATCTGCTTTCATGTTTAAAACAGATCTAAGGAAGAAAATATTTCATAAGTTTGTATTTTATTTTGAAACTTTTATTTTGAGATAAATGTATATTCACATGCAGTTGTAAAAAATATACATAGATTCTATGTACTCTTTACTCAGTTTCCCCCAATGATAACATCTTGTAACACTATAGTATAATATCACAACCAAGATATTGCTATCAATACAGTCAACACACAAAGCATTTCCATCACAAGGATCTTTCATGTTGTCCTTGTATCATCAAACCCACTTTACTCTCACCATTACCCCCTTCTTATCCCCTTGAAAACATGAATTTGTTATTTATTTGTATAACTTTGTCATGTCAAAGAGTGTTTTATTAATGAAATCATGTAGTATGTAACCTTCTGCTATACGTATTTTTTTTTTACTTAGCATGATTATCTGGAGGCTTGTCAGGTTGTTCTTTGTATTGATAGTCCATTACTTTTTATTGCTGAGTAATTTTTCCTGGTATAGATGTACCGTGGTCTGTTTAACCATTCACCCACTGAAGGACATCCGAGTTTTTTTCTAGTTTTCAGCTATTATAATAAAGTTGCTATAAAAATTCCTGTACAGGCTTTTTGTGCCAACATTAGTTTTCATTCTTCTGGAATAAACGCTTAGGGGGTGCAATTGTTGTAGAGTATGGTAATGACAAGCTTATTTTTTTCTTATGTAATTGCCAAACTGTTTTCCAGAGTGACTGTATCATTTTATATTCCCAATGACAATGCATGATTGACCAAACTGCTCTGCATTTACGTCTGCATTTGTCACTGTCTGTATTTTTTATTTTAGCCATGTGGTAGGTATGTAGCAGTATCTCATTAGGCTTTTCATTATTTTATTCCTAATGACTAATGATGTTAAACATTTTCATATACTTAGTTGCCATCTGTATATCCTTCGGTGAAAATATTTTAAATTTATTTTGCCTATATTCTAACTGGATTGTGTTTTTACTGTTGATTTTTGAGAGTTCATTATATATTTTCAGTCTTATTCTTTTGCCAGATATGTGGTTTCCAAATATTCTCTCTCAATCTGTATTTTTTCTTTTCTTTCTCTTAACAGAGTTTTTCACAGGACAAAATTTTTCATTTTTTTGAATTCTAATTTATCATTTTTTTTCTTTTATAGATAACACTTTTGGTGTCATGTCTAAGAATTCTTTGCCTATCCCTAGATCCCAAATATTTTCTTCCATTTTTTTCTAAAAGTTTATGAATTTTATGTTCTCTATTTATATCTGTAGTTCATTTTGAGTTAATTTTTGTTTAGGTTTGTGACTTTTTCTTTCACTTCAACACATAGAGACTGCTGTAGAATTATTACTTGATCTAATTTCAATACTGCTGTGTCTCAGGGAATAGGGAGGCCAGAGGAGAGCAACTGGGGAACGGCTCTGGCCTCTATGGTTTCTGATGAGAAATCTGCCATCACTTGAATTGTTTTTTCTCTATAAGAACGGTGTCATTTCACCCTAGCTGCTTTCAAGAATTTTTTCTTTTTCTTCAGTTTTCAGGAATTTCACCATTATGTATGTTGCTTTGCATTTCTTTGGGGTATACTGTTTGGGGTTTGCTCAGCTTCTTGAATCTGTGGATTTTTATTTTGTTGCCAACTTTGGGAGGTTTTCAGTCATAATTTCTTTGAATAATTTTTTCACGCCATTCTCTTTCTCCTGTTTTTCTGGAACACTGATGACACAAATGATAGATATATTTATTATGTATACATTGGTCTGTGAGGTTTTCTTCATTTCTTCTTCTTTTTTGGTCCACTTTCTGTTTTTCTGAAAGTGTAATTTGTATCTTTCTATCTTTGAGTTCACTGATTCTTTTCTTTTTCTCTCTATTCTGTTTTTAAACCCATCTATTGAGAGTTTCTTTTGATATTTTATTTTTCAGTTATATAATTTCCATTTTAATATAAGTTCTTGATTTATGATGACTTATGATATTTCAACTTTTGGATGAGTTCACTGCGGATGCTAAATGCATTTTTGACTTATGATATTTTTGACTTGCAATGGGCTATTAGGAATGTAATCCCATTATGAGTAGAGGAGTATCTGTATTCTATCACTTTGCTGAAACTTCCTCTTTTCAAAATTTATTTCAAGCTTGTTTATAATGTTTGTTGAAATATTTCCTTTATTGTTGTCTTAAAATCTTCTTCAGAGAATTCTAACATCTCTATCTTCTCAGTATTCACTTCCTTTCCCACTCAGTACACTCTTTTTGTTATGACAAATGATTTTTGATTAAAAGCTAAATATTTTGGATATTATGTTATAAGATTTTGAGTCTTATTTAAACTTCTTTTCATTGGCTTTTTGTGACACAACTTCACCAGGAGAAGAGAAGGCACTCTGCCTCAATACTGCAAGATGTGGGAGTTACGTACAAGTCCAGGCTCCTTACTGGATCTTCAGTGACAGCTGACATGTGTGGGAATACTCCTCATTACTGCTCGCTGCACGGCCTCCACTAGCATCTGACTCTAGGTGGGTAGGGTGGAGAGAAAAAGTGCTTGTGATTTATGGGTGTTGATGGAAGTCCTGACTCTATGAGGCTTCCTCTGACACCACTCCTGCAGTGAGGAGTAGGGGCTCCTCATTACTGCTGGGTAGGGATGAAAGTGCTAGCCTTCTACTTAGTCTTTCTGATACCACCTTCAGGGAGGAAGGCTTTGGGCTGCCTTATCAAGCCAGTTGAAAATGGAAGTCTAGGCTCCCC